>NC_046333.1:8026318-8331895 GCF_000738735.6 Corvus cornix cornix | reverse complement strand
GGCATTTAAGCTCATATTTATTTGTCCATAAAATCATTCTGCATGATGTCTATGAAATGTTTACTAGTATGTAACTGAATTATTGTACATTATATTACAACCCATTTACTCATTCCATTAGTAATACCAGAAACAAAAGTTGTTTAATCAGTCACATCAAAGGCAGCTGTTTGGATTTGTATTTTTGATATAAGCTAACATGTTAAGTTCAGATATGAAGTCTAGTTTTTAAACTGGAGGCCTTTAAAATGACACCACCTAAAATTTATTAGAGTTTGTTGTTGTTTGGAAGCAGATCCTGATTATTCTGGGATTTTGATTTGGCAAGTAACTTGATCATGATTTTTCCTTCTCCCTATTAGAAGCATACCTAGCTGGCAGTTGTACAAACCCGTAACTTAATTTGTAGGATGTAAGGTGCAGAGCTAAGGACTGTATTTAACTGTAAATCTTGCATTAAGGATGATGCCTATCTGGAACCTTTGTGGGCTTCCTGCTTCCACTGAAGTCTCAGAAACAGCTTGTACACAGCTAAATGTGGAGTGTATTTGCAATTAGTAATATAGAGGACAGCCCCATCTAATATTAAGTATGAGAAGAGCTTATAAATTGGATGGAAAGGGAAGATGAGAAAGTTTAGTTTAACTTGTTAGCATGTCACATTGACAAGGGTTACAACCCTGAAAACATGTTAAATTACAGCTTTACCAAGTCCTTCATTTGCACTTCTGCAGAGGAAAGAAAAATGTTCTTATCTTACAGGTATATGTATTAGCAAATTAGTGCATGAAGAGTTTGGTGATTGTTTGGGCTACTTTTGTGAATCTGTGACTGGAATCTGTAACTCTGCTGTAGATTAGTGTGAAATGAAAATACCTTTGTAAAAGTGATGTCTGTTTGCAGCGATGTCTGTTTGCTGTCCTTTCACAATGATGTAAGAGCCTGACAATTACTACAGGTAAGTCAAAAGAAGTTGGGAATCCTGGTTGTATTACTATTCTTTTGTATTTCAAAATCTTAACTTCAGCACATGTAATATTTTTTTTTTTTTGGCCTAAATGTCTGTATTTGGACATTTAGGATCAAAGGCTGTGCAGGGCAGGTAAGTAACATGTATTTGACATCTTAAGGTCACATCATGTTTCACTGAGAGCGAGATAAAAAAATTCAAGAATCAGTGGCCAGGAGAGAGAAACTTGTCATATGAGGAATAATGGCTTAATGTGAATTTGGTTTTGTAGCTATATAAAATATTTTATCAGGTTTTTATAAGACTTCTTGCTTAAGTCAGTTGGGGTCATTATATGCAAAAATCTGCCTTTTTTATATTAGCATAAGGAGATTAGTGGTTTGTTGAATATAAGTAACAGTTCTGTATCTGGGGACAGCTGAGGGGGAAATAAGGGAATGTTGGTTGTTGCACACATTGGATCAAGATGTGATGAGATGTGATCTGTGCTCCGTTTCATTGAAGTAGTTAAATGTCAGTTGGTTGCTTCCATAAATTAGATGGTACTTCGTTTAAAGAGGCCTCAGTGTAAGGTACAAAAAAATAGGCTACCAGGAGATAAGCTGGTGGTGGAGTTTATTTGGTACAGCTTTTCTGCACTGGCTGCCTCACTGCCACTTTGTTATCTGAGCAGGGGTTCAGCCTTTCTGCAGCAGTGTGTGGAGTTGAGGTTATAATTACTTTTTTTGATCAACTCTATAATGCAGATAGAAAATCAAAATGTGTCAGCTTAGTTTGTGTTCTTGCAGCATTTTAATGTGTTTGAGCTATGGAAATTTGTAGAGTAACAAGATGAACCAAGTGTTGTTAGTAATATTGGGGTAAAAATACTGCACAAAGAAAATGGTGTTATTTTGAAATGTGGTTTTTCTGACTGTGACTTCTCTAGCACACTGTGAGAATCTGCATTAGGTGACGCATTATGAGTAGGTAGAGGCATCTGTAAAACTACTCAGTTTTGGAAGCTAGCACTGGAGCATTAGTTATTCCACCTCACCCCAGCCAGGAATGGGCTGCATTGCTGAACTTTTGTGCTTTCCCCACGCCTACGTTGCCCTGAACTTGCACATTTGTGCTGTATGTAGCATGCTTATGCTTTGTAGAATTTCCACAGTTTCTGCTAAGAGCCTTAACACGTAGCTGGAAGCCTGCAAATGGAATAAGATGAGAATATTTTCCTTTGCTGCTCTCTTAGTGCATAAATGGAGTTGGTTTTTTTATTTGGTTTTAGGATAACTTACGGAGTTCTGCATGAGCAAAAATAAACATGTTAAATATTTCTACTACTTGTAAAGTGTGCAGTTGGTACATCTACCAATGCTAAGCTTGAATCTCTTAGTTTATCACTGATGTAGACTGAAGCACTGGCTTCTAAAATATTTTTTCTTCCTAAGACACTTATTTTTAGGCAGAAATAAGTAGCTTTTAAATTTTGTCTGGATGGAACGTTCCTAATGCCCTCTATAGATCCTTCTGTTTGTGGTAGATGATAACTGTGTATCTAAAAACCCTGAGATGTAATTTTTTAAAATTTTCTTTTTTATGGTCAGTTTATAATAAAATTCATGTAACAATTTAATTTAAAACGGAAATGTTTCATGGAAAAATTTGCCGTGCTTTGGGAAGGAAGTATTCACACATGCAAAATCTCTGAAATGACTGTGATTCAGACCCCGTTTTTAGTCAATGGAAACAGGCAGATGCCTCTAAGAATTTGGCATGTCTGAGTTAGAGGCTTCAAGAGGCAATGTGAGCATCTTCCATCTCAGTGTGTTTGGATTTATTTCATTAAATGGTCAGAAACATTAAATCGATTTGTTTTATAAAAATGGCTGGTTTATGCACGAGGACTATCTTACTAAGATTTGAATATTTAAATATTTTCACATCAGTGTCTTCATTTGCGTCTCCATTGACATCAAGTAGTGACCATTCAGAACAAGCAAAACTTTGTCTCTATTTTAAATCTGTTTATGCGCTTTCGTTACTTTATATTAAAATTGAAAAATACTTACAGATTTACTATAATTATAATTTTAATTCACAGAGAAGAAAATTTCCATAGAATTTTATATTGGTAGCAGAAAGGTTTAATATAATTGTCTTAATCATGGAAAGGCAATAAACATTTTTCTAAGGGGTTTTCATTTATTAAATGAAGCTTTACTAGCAGACATCACTTCTCATTCCTTCTTGGAAAGCAGTGGAATTTTGATACTTATAACCATGTGATATTTAAATCTGTATTCTACATTACTTATTTAGTATTAGTAGAATTACTTCATGTTAAGGATTGCTCTATATTAAGAATCACTTTTTCTGAACTGACATCTCGAGGAAGGAGCTTGCACATCTGTAGTGAGAATTTGTGAGGCAGACAACAACTTTATTTACAAAGGCGGGGAGGAGGGAGAACCACAGACTTTCTTCCATCCCTGCCTATTTTTTTTGGTAGGTTTCTCAAGAGTTTCCCACCTTACTAATAGGAACTTCCATCATTCTGGTATTTTGACCAGTTCCTAGAAGTGTGCTTTCTTCTTGGGCTTATTGACCCACTATCAGGACGTTAGTAGTAGACATGACTTCAGGGGATTTATTTTTGTTTTCTTTACTTACTTTAGACTTTTAAAAGTGACCTGTGTGCTTGTACATGTCATTTGCTTTTGGTAACAGTCTTCTTGTGCCAGAAACACAATCACAGATTCCAAGTCTTTCTTTATACTTTGCGTTACTTGTCTTAATGCTCTGCCAAGCTATAAGGAAGTTGGAAAACATCTATTTATCTTCCTATCAGGCCAGTCTAGCAGGAAAGATTCTTTCTGATCCAAAAGTAAATTATTAGAGGGAGACTCATAGTGTCAGAAATCCCACAGCTCCCATGTTGTTGTTGCAGGTGGCTTTAGAAAGTCTGGGAAACTTGGTAGGTGGAGGGAATGGAGCATCTGAGAGCTAATTAGTGAAGGCTGGGCTAGTGAATGGAACAACAGAGCAAACTTGTGGGGGAAAGGGGTAACACTGGGACAGTTATCATTTTACTGTGATTGTCCTTTCATTTCTCATTTTCCTCCTCCCCAGAAGGTTTGGGTTGTATGTCCATAGATCTGCATAGGGCAAGCTGCAGCAGGGTAGTCGTGTCCATCCTGACAGCTGTAGGATGTATTATTTTATTCCAGTTAGTGCGTGCTTGCATTTTGTCTGCCATTCTGTGTAGCTTTTCCTCATTTTAAGAAATTGGTATGTATTCTGATATGTATTCTGTTACAAAATTTGGAAGGAATAATATTTCTAATATACTATTTCTATATTAAATCTACAAGAATGATACCTAATGTGGAAGAGCCAGGGATATATGCTCTTTGCTTGAGTAATTTGAATCCATGTATTTGAAACAGTGCCTTAACTGCTAGGCAATAAATGAATCTCACATTATGATTCTCACTGGACTCCATCTTGCATTGGATAATTGAATAATCCTAGGGAAAAAAGTGAGAAAGGACTGGTTTTTATCCCAGTCGTGAGGACTCAAGTCTGCAAGGAGTCCATGTTGGTTCTTAGGTTATTTTGCTGAGTTATTTGCGTGCAGCGGTGTCAACAGGAACGTTTGGGTATGGATCCCAAACTATGCTATAACATTTTGGTTTGGATACTCCTCTGGGACACTGAGGAAGGAAGCATAAGTTTTCTTTGGTAGAGGAATCACTCCAGTGAGTGTACTGCATCCTGAATAGATGGCCTCCTCACCAGGCATCTTTTTCTTGAGCTCTAGTTGAGGGATTTTGGTCCTTTACTTCCAGCTCGGCAGGCATAACTCTAATGCGTATTGTTACATGTCTTTAGCCAGTACCCAAAGAAATAATTTTCTTTTTTTTTCAACAGAACTTTCATTTTGTTTTTCTCTGTCTCTGCTTCTCTTTGAATTTTCTGAATTTTGTGACTTATCCTGTGTAGCTGTTAAGTTTGATACAGGTCAGTATTTTGGCTGCCTACTCTTCCTCCATTGACAGCATAGTAAGAACTGTGAAACCATTTGAGAAAATATGTTAACAGAAAAATCAGCTGAAAGTTTCTGGGAATGTTTTATGACTGAATTTTTCATGTTTGTATTGTGTGGAAAATAAAGAAAAACTTTAAAATATACTTGTGTTGTGATTAAAAGTCCTCATTTTAATCTTAAAATCCCCAGAGGCTGGGAAGATTCTGTGAGGGAAGAGGTGGTGTGGGAGAAGACACAGTCAGTGCTGGTTGCAGTCTGAAGTATTTGGTTCTTGTATGGGCAAGGAAATTGTTGTTTGTTTTTGTTTTTTTTTTTTTAACTTGAATCTGAGGCCTGAATATATTACTTCTTGATTAAAATGTTCTTAGCTTGCTCCATGAGGGTTCTGAGTCATTAGCAGCTGCATTTTAAAAATGAACTGAGTTTTCCTAAAACTACAGCATCTGTTTTTGACTTAGTAATTTGTGTAGTCTCATAAGGTAATGACCCCTTGACTAAATATCAGTGTGCTAAATGTAGTAGGTGTTTAATGTTGCCTGATGCAGAATGCTTCTCCTTTGCTTATTACAAGACTTGTTTGTGGACTGCCTTGAATAGGTCACAGCAAAGATTGCTCCAAGTCTGGTGTCAAGCCATAGAAATGGGTGAAATGCTTGACACTCATCTCTTCACTAATGCTTGCAAATTGAAAAAGATGCTAAAAATGTAATTGGGGTTAATATATAACATCCCCAACCTCATACCCAGTGTAATTCTCCCTTTTTTAGTGGCTCCACTTTTCCTGCAGATGTTATCATGTGTGTTTGTTGCCATCAGCGCCTCACTGAACAAATCTTGAGGTTACTAAGACTCCTTTCTGTCATGTGAAAACAATGGGCGTCATGTGTACTTTAAATGTGCCATGATTGCAGAAATGTTTCCCAGGCTTTCCCCATGGGTCAGGGCATGGTGTAAAAAGTGATGTTTACCTACCTTGCAAGAGGTCAAGATGTCCAAGCAGAACTGTGTTCAAATATTCAGCACCATAGAAACTTAGTTAGCGCTCTCTGGTTTTGTGTGTAACACGTAATTTTTATTTCATTGATGATAGGCTGTTTTATTTTTTTTTCTGCAAAATTGCAACCAAATTAAAATGAGGAGTTAACAAAAGCCATTCCATGTCTCACATTGGCAATGTAGCTCTAAAAATGTCCATCTTATAGGAGCTAATAATACGTTCATCAAAATCTCTATAGCCAGGTAATGTTCCAACAAAGAAATACTTTTTCTTAAGGTAAGGATGGGGCTGTAGTTCTTCGACTTTACCAGGAATTTTGCCTCTTGCAAAAGGAGAAGATAACATATTGAAAGGTTTTCTAATCATTCATCAGCATTAAAACAAAAGAACTCTGGGTACGTATCTGTTAAAATCCATCTAGCATTAGACAGCATTAAAAACTATGCTTAAATTTCTGAAGAATAATATTTGTGTTTCTAATCATAATTGGCAGAGCATAAATTGACAAAAAATGGCCCGATTGCTTTCATTTATGTAATCATTCTTTCCCAAAAAATAACAACTTGTGCGTTTCTGGCACAGGGTTGTGCCACTGCTCGGAAGATAACATTATCTTCCACAGAGGCTTTCCTGGAAGATGGTGCATGTCTTGCCTTAGCATTGCTAGAATGGCAGTTGTCAGAGATTTCCTTTTAAACTTTCCAGAGTTTACATGTGGCGCTTAATGGAAAGAGGAGCAGACAGGCAGGTTTCTTGCCTATGCACTGCCCTTGTGAGTGAGGAGAGATCCCTGTGCCAGCTGCCTGTTATATGAGAGGCCTGAAACTTGGTGGACAACCAGTGTGCAGAGCAAGATCTTCACTTGTTACTGGTGCCAGATCAATGGCAAAGCATTTTGTATTGTTATGTTTGTATAATTCAAAGTAGTTACAGAATTTTAAACAGGAAAAAAACCCCAATATTTTTGTCTCCATTATCAAGAAATTTTCCTTACTGAAAAGCTGTAAGAACCTATCACCACACATATTATCTTCTAAAGTAAAACTAGTCTCTAGATGTTATGTGTGAATGCACATAGCAGGAAAGTCTTAATGTGTTGTAAGTGGTGTAATAGTCTCTCAACACAAAATGTACTGCAGGGAAGAGGTGGTTTCCTTGGTAATTATGCTTTCTGAGTTGCTTGTATGATGTCTGTTATCCCTTCAGCACTGTTGCCATTTGTACTTCATTGGGTTTTTCAGATGAAGAATTACCTTTTTCGGCCATGTGCTGTTTTTTAGTATCTTTTGGCTATTTGTCATCCAAGATCTGTATTAATCATAATAGAAAAGAAACATGGTAAGATTTTGATGATGCCTTCCAGAGCAGCAATTAAAAATTTGTCAGAACACTTCTAAAATAATTAAAACCTTTCCTGCTAAAATTAGGCTTTTCTTGAAACATGAACCCTTAGGCCTGGTGCTCCTGGCAGCATAAGTAGCTCAGGATTAAACTATAAAAACTTCTGAATGTCTTGACAATTGAATTTTAAAGAATTAGAAGTCTGAGAATCAGATATCTCTGAGGCTGTACAAACCACACGATTCTTAGAATGTGTTTGTAGGACAGCTTTTATTTGTAGGCAGGCCTTGAGAGCTTCAAATGCTCTTTTTTTTCCACTCTCCCCATTAGTGCACAGAGAAGATGACAGATATTACTGGGCTTCTGGCAAGTTGCAGTCTGCTGGGATTGATGTGTTAAATATCTTTCCTTTAATAAAATACTTCACTTGGTTAAGTGCTCATGTTAAAGAACTAGGTGGATTTTGAAAATGTGCTGTGAGTAAAAGTGTAGGTGAGCTGTGGACTTGTAATCTGTGAAACTTTGAAGTTAAAAAAAAAAGAAGGTGGGGGGGCTTGAGGGTATAATCTGTCAGTCCTTTTCCCCAATTTTCTTGATAAACAGTTAAATTACAGTTTCTATTGGATTATAATAATCTGCTTCCAAAAGTTTTTGTATATCATATTTTTTTTTCATCTTCCACAAGAGACTCCTTTAATGTGTCAGTCAGCCTGAAAGATGTCAGACTTCTGCTTAGGGACAGTAGGGAACCACGCAGGAAATTCACTTTCAGGGGTGGCTTTTGCTTTATGGATAATCTGAAACTCAACTGGAGGAATTTGTAAGGTGCTGGTGTGTTTTGTTTTGTTCTCCTGTTCAGCAGTTACCAAAGATGTTGTTATATGCTTGTAGGGCAATGATAGTTGATGCTTTGTTGTAGATACCTTCATGGAAAAATACTTTAAAGTGGAGTTACTGAAACCAAAGCCACTGTTGAGAAAGAGAAGTGCCACCTTCCTTCAAACTGGAGGGTGTTCGTGTTTCCTAAACAATGATCCCGAGTGCATTTCTCTCATTTATTAACAGGCAGAGAAGTTTATGTATGAATTGAAGATCAAAGATCAGACTCTTTTCAACACTTCTGCCTTCCTTTTTAGCTTGCATTAGTTCTATCCTGTTGCTCTTTGTGTTCCACTTCCAGTTCATCTCCTCCTTTTTAGTGTTTACAACCCTCCTTCTTCTCTGCATGTCCCTGGAGAGTAGGAACAACCCAAGTGTGTACAAAAGTGAGGGTGCTTTATGAGCCCCTTCTCTTTAATAAAAAAATCTGTTCATGTCATTCTTGTGTTTTTTGGTTGTTTTTGTTTGTTTGTTTGTTTTTCTGATATCTTCAGGGAGTGTCTGGAGAGGTAACCATGCTTTATATTGCTTCATCTGTTTCCATTGAAGAAAATATGTCCTGGTTACGGATTCAAATTTTCTAATTTTTGATTGGCAAATAGTCTTTCTGATTGCAGGCTTTGTTCTAGACAAGTTTTTTTTATTTTATTTTAGAGGAATATATTTTTCCAGGTCCTCCTACTTCCCTTATTTTTTTCCCACCCCTTTCTCATCACACACAGAAATGTAACTTGAAGTCATATCAATATTCTTAGTGTATAGCAGTGAGTGTATGAAAGCCCACCACCTTAACATGTATTTCAATTGGCCACTTAATTTTATAATGTCAAACTTAATCACATTTTGTGAAAATTAAGCCAGTGTATTTTTATATCTTTAATTATTTCTAAAGGCTATGGTTGTATTCATCTCTTAAATTTACAGCACAGGAATGTTATTTAAGGCAGTGTAGTAGTTAATGCTGGTCTGAAATCTGTGTTTGGTATTTTAATTGATAGTGGTGTTGAGGTTGTTCTCCTTATGCCCACCTTAAATAAACAATATAGATATTTTTAGTCTGTATCAGTCTGCATCTTGTGTTTGAATTCTTCTTTAAGTACTAGAACACAGGATAGCTACAAATCAGTCTTCTTCCTCACTGGAGGCATCCTGGTTCTTTGCTGGGCAATCCGTGCTTGGTTTAGAGGATGTGTTAAGGGTGAGATAGTGTTTGTGTAACCAAATGCAGTTATGAAAGCTGAGATACAGAACCACCTTCTGAAAAACCCAATGCAATCTTGTTGGTTGTATAGTGCTGAATAAACTTGGTCCTTGTTTAGAATGCTGATTGGAAATAGTCTTGCGTTCCTACACTTTGTGTTTTCTCATACTGGGCTAATGTTCTGTGCTCAAGGCAGATCCAGTGGTGTAGACTGAGCATGAGAAATAAATGTACTCTACAAGCTGATTTCACATCTCCAGTTTTAGATGGGATTGTTGGTGGTTTTGGAGATGTCAGGCTCTAATGCTCCTTTTCACATACAAAGGAGAAAATGAGAGGAGTAAATGGATTCAAAAAGTGCAACAAGTGTTACGTGAAATAGAAGTGGCAATATCTTCTGTGCTGGGACGTTTGGTTCATCTAAGAAATTTGAAGTAATGTAATGGGACTGTGGGAGAGAAGTGAAATGACTCAAAGAAGAAAGGTTAAGTCAAAACCAAAATGTCAGGGAAGAGGTTTTTGCTCAGGAAAAAAAGAAAAGAAATAAAGCACTGAACTTCAAGTTTTATTTGGATAGTCTTGCTTTATTGAAATAAAGTGAAATATTTCTTACATGTACCTGTATCTTTCTGAAAGTCAGGAGTACAGATTCTTGCCCAGCTCTTAAATTACTGATGTTACTAATAATAGTATTCAAGCTTTTATTTTTCAATCTGAATAAGCAAAACTACCCTCAGCAAAAAAAAGAAGTAATAAGGGTATCTAAGGTCCATTTCTTTCTACTTTTTTACTGTGAGGGTGCCTGAGTCCTGGCAGAAGTTGTCCAGGGAGGTTTTGGAGTTTCCAAACTTTGAGATACTCAAAAGATGCTTGGACATGGTCTTGGCAGCCAGTTCTTGGTGTCCCTGCTTGAGCACGGGGTGGGCCAGGTGACCTCTGGAGGTCCTTGCCAACCTCAATCATTCCATGATTCTTCAGAGCTTTTCTCTGTGTGCACGGGGGAGGAAAATTCTGTACCTTTCATTCCTTTCAAATAGCAGTTATTTGGCAGGTACTCTAATGTGTGTAAGTATGAACTAATGTGCCTGGAACATAAATGTTTTTATAGGGCACAGTCTTATAGGTGCCTAATTGAGATTAAGTATTTACCTATGTACTTTAGGTGTCTTAATTTCTTTTTTATCCTGGACCATTACCAAGTATTCATTAGTGTCTATGACAGAATATTTCTATCTAGTCACTTCACCAAAGTTCTTAAAAATATTATTAATTCACTATTTTAAAATGATCATCAGAGTGTGAATCCTAGTATGTGTGCTGTGCAATATAAAAATTGTTCTGCCCTCAGCAGAATGGAGTGAGTTGTCAGTGGTAACCTTACTGTTGTGCAGAGGACTGGTAGAGGAGAGGAACTGGTGTGCTACAAGAGATCAGTGCTCATGGTTAGGATGCCTGAGGTCCTCGTTCATGGTTGGATGCGCTGATTATGTAGAAAGCATAATTTTCAGGGTAAATGCCATATAAAGATTACCCTTAAGTAATCCTTTAGTTAAGCAGTGAGGGAAGAGGTTATAAAAATAGAAAAAACAATAAAGTAAAACACATGTTCTGCTTTTAACTATCAAGTAGTCTTTGCAGTGAAATATCCCCAAGCTGGGGTGAACCTTTGTGAGCAACAAGCTGGGTTCTCTTGTGGAGATGTGTACTGGCAAACAAAGAAAAATAAAAGTAAAATTGATATTTGAATATCAGTCTGATGGTTCCTTAATGGCCTGGATGCCTAAAGAAAGCATCCCAATCACTCTATTGCTCAAAATTAATTGAATTAGTGACGACACAGTCAAAAGTAAATCTGATTTTGTGTGTTATTTGGTATATTTATTTTTGCGAATCTAGCACTCAGCTGTTGGAGCGTTGTTCCATTTTCAGACTCGAGCAGATGCCGTGGTCTGTGGCCTCGTGGAAGTGTGATCTGTGCGTGCTCGGTGGCCGGGGCAGCGTGGGAGCTGTGCCTGAGCGGAGCCGGGAGCAGCAGTTCCGCAGCCGAGCGCTGGAGGGCTCCGCAGACTGACGGCTGCGGGAGGGATTTTAAGGAATTGCTGCATTGTACCTGCGCAGGGTTTAATGCTTGCCGGGCCATTTGGCTATTTGCCATAATTGGCTTTCCATTCCCTTGATTGGAATCATAGATAAAAATTTGCTAATCCACTTTCTTTGCTGAAAGTATTAGAAAAGTAATCCATCTTTTAAAAATGCTCGAACAAAATCATGTGGTATAAAGAGTACTTTATGGAATAATGAGATTAATGAGAACTGTAAGGCATATGCAATTTAAAACGTTTTTCTATGGGTTTAAGGGGAAAAATGCAATCTGGGCACTATAAAGACATAAGTACTTCCTTTTTTGTGCACTACCTTTTAAATGTGTATTACATGTTATGCTTTTGTCTACATGGCAAAATGTGAGTATATATTTAGGAAGAAGGATCTGGTATTTGTTTGTAATTTAAAAAATGTTTGAAAATACCTGATTCAAACTTCTTGGCTGTGTTTTATCCTCCCTCTCCCCTCTTCTGCCCACAGGGCATCAGAGCACGGATTTTAGAAACCCTTGTAATGCTCATTCTTCTTGCACTGCTTATCCTTGGAATCGTATGGGTGGCTTCAGCACTCATAGACAATGATGCTGCCAGTATGGAGTCTTTATATGGTATGGAATGCAAAAGAACCTTCACACCAGTTTCATTGTAGATACAGAAATGCGTGTTTCCAGTTAAATGTATTTCTAGTAGATGCTATGTGAGTGTTGCACAGGTTGTGAAGAAGGTGTATTAATTCAGCCAGCACCATTTCTTATGTTAAATTCTGTGACATAAGTAGCCTGTTTGTAATAAGCTAAAGCTGTGCTCGATGTTTTTTTTACAGACCTCTGGGAATTCTACCTCCCGTATTTATATTCCTGTATATCACTGATGGGATGCTTGTTGCTTTTGTGTAAGTATTTTCCTCATTATTCCAAAAGATGAAGGATTTTATGGTGGGGGTTTTTTTTTGTCTATTGTATTTAAATTTTTTTTTTTTGTGGTTAAAGGAAACTTTTTGATTATGAAAGTCGAGTGGGATTTTCTTGTTCTGGGTAAATTTAAATTTAGATGTGAATTTTTTAGGTTTGGGTTCTGAAGTTTAACTAAATGGTACTTTACTTCTTCAATTTTTGTCAAACTTTACACCTCACCCAAAACAATTCCAACTTCTAACTTGTTAAAGCAGGTAGTTGAAAAACAGTTGAATTTCTCCATTCTGCAAAGAAAAGCACAATTTTTAAATGAAATGTCTGCAGGAAGTCGGTAGTATGGTGAGACAATTATTTTGGAACATTATGTCCTATATTCAGTATACTACCATTCTTCCTTTTGTAATTGAAAATGTTTCTGTATAGGCAGGAGTTGGAAGACAGTGCAGTCAGCTTTCATAATCACACAGCTGGTCTCTGGCCAGTCTGCAGGTCAGTTACACAATTGCATTTGAAACAAATGCAGTAAAAAACCAACCTTACATTGACTGGTCCTAACCAGAGTTCAGTCATGCACGTTTAGGGGAATAAGAAACATTATGGAAGACTCCAAATCCCACTTATAATCTCAGCCCCCTCCCTGAATAATTTCTAGAACACTGCTGAGAGGGACAGAATGTCTCCCTTTCTAGACTATTACGGTTTCGTCTCTTCTCCAAGCTTGGCAGGTTCAAAGCTTACATGGGGCTGTCACTGTGGAGAAAGAGTGGGGAGTGATAATTTGTAATACCCTTTAAACAGATCTGTCTATGAAAGAGACCTCGGTGAGTCTCCTTAGGTTCTCTGTATGCGCAGATTCGCAAATCTACTTTGGAGGAAGATGGGAGAATTAAACAATGTGCTTCTCAAAGTCTTATGCAGGCTGTTCTGAGTGGGATTGACAGAGGTGCTGAACACTTTAATGGGAAGTTGGTTTACAAAACTTCGAATCTGCCCTGTAGTTTACTTCAGCAGAGCTGAAAACGCAGCCTCTGTTCTGGGGCTGTTGTAAACCAGGTCACCAAAATTATTGCGAATAAATACCAGGTTTTGGAAATGTTTAACTTAAACAAGCAAATCACTGAGGTGAAGGCCCTCCTAGCTGTTAGATCTGTGTAGCTGAAAGGGCCGTATACAGCAGTGGGGCAGCTGCTGGGGTAGTGCTTCTTTAGATCTTCAGTTGGCTTAATTGCTGAAGCAGTGTTTGAGTAAAGCCTATTGCCATGGTGATTTGGAGCATCACTTCCTTTTTCTTTTCTCCTTTTCCTGCAGGATTCTTCTGCAGTAAAGGCAGACTTAAGTTAGATTTTTGAATACTCTTGTATTTTTTCTGTAATACATAGTAGCTACAGTGAAATGCTAGTTAATAAAAATAAATGCAATCCTCACAATAAAATCTTGTCTCCTTTTTTTGGCAACATGTTTTATTATAGTGGAAACTATAAATGTACATCCTCATCCATGTAGTTATAAATTCCTTCATCTCCTACACGTTTCAGTATTTGAAGGCTGTTTTCCCTAAACTGTTGTTTTCTGCTAATAATTTTCTATTATCATGGTTGAGCCTTTCTACCAAGAAGCATACTTGCATCATTCCTGAAAACCATTACAGGCTAGAATCAGAAAGGGCCTGTTATTTCATAGAAAATAACCTAAAGTCTGGTAGCTGAGCCTACTATCAATGGAAGTTGAAGGATAACTTTCAGAGCATAGCAGCTTCAGGATCTCTTGGCCTTGCAGCTGCACCTGTGCTAAAAGATGAAACATGCCTGATAGGTTCTCCAGTGCTGTGGCCAGCCAGTGTCATTCCATCCAGGATATTGCAGTTGGCAGGTGTCTGTGCACTTTGTCTCATGATAATGGTCCCTGGGCTGCCTGAACTCCAGAACTGCAGTGAGAATCATTCAGCAGTGTTAACTGGCCCAGGGCGAATCATGCCAGGAATAGTTCTAACAATTTACTGGGGTAGGCAATCCAACCTTAAAGCCCAGGAATGTACTCTGGCACTGCTGAATTTACTAGTGAAGACATAGCCTCTGGGGCCACATGCTTTGAATAAATAATTAATTAGTTGAGCAAGTTTAAGATCTCTGATTATATGGTGTTCCTTGTTGACAAAAAAAAAAAATCACAGTTAAGCTCTTGGGGGGGAGAGATGCTTGTCTTGTTCAAAATTTGTGTGATTGCAGTGTGCTTAAAAGTTCATATTGGAGCTTTAAGCTCTTGCAGTTCTTTTCAAAACCAAAAAATGGTTATATGTGGACTAGCACACTGAGCATCCAAATAAAAAACTGGTCTTTGACTTACTAATGACAGTTTTGCATGCTCTTCCTTCCCCTGCAGTGTGCACGCCAGTGGGGCTCTCACGGATGTTTACAGTAATGGGTCAGTTGCTGGTGAAGCCGACAGTAAGTTCTACACAATTCTGTCCTCCTGTGCTACCTGTGAGAAGGTAGAATGGTATTTGGGTACTTTCTTCTAGAATGCTTACACTTCTACAGAGCTCTCCAGTTCATCAGAGTTTCTATAACCATTATTTATGTGCTTGTTTCACATTTTTCATATCACACAAAAGCCTGTTTTTTTCCGAAGTTTTTCTTGTAATAATACATACTTCCTCTGATTTTTCAATTTATGTCAGTGCTACTAGTATTATTTATTGCCAGTATTTCCTGCTGTGTTTTACCAGTGCCTGAAAAGTGTGGGCATATTCTGAGTTCAGGAGAAAAGAATACAAGAGCAAACAAAGTCTGGATAGCAAGAAGGGTACCTGGGGATACACCTAGATGGGTGAAGTGTGGTTAGTTGTCATCTTTAAGAGCTTATTATATACAGATGCTCTTTGGTTCATGTTCTGAATGCTGTGAGGGAAGGGAGAAGTTTGTACCATGTACAAGTGCTCTAGTGACTTGGGTGTCACATGTCCTAGTTTGTATTTACTGAAATTTGGATTCACTTAGATCTTGCATTCCTTTTCATTAGTCATTTCAACCCTGGAAATACAAAGAAAATATGTACTACTTATCTTATCTGTCAGCTTTAGTCTCAAAGCACCTGATAGCTGAGGTAGACAGACTTTATTCATTTGATTTTAGCTTCCGATAGCAACTTATATTTGCATGAAATACTGGCTTATATGAAAAGGTGCTTTTAATATAATTTTTCAAAATTTGTATTTATTTTTGCTTAAATTGAGTGTGAAGGTTGATAAGATTTGAATGTAGGACAGACATACTGTTCTGTCTCTTTAGATTGAAACTGAACATAAAAGCCTTAACTTGAAATAAAAACAGTAACTTTGCTTACAGTAAAGATACAGCTGTGTAACAGAATGGAATAATCTTCTGTGAAGTTCTTATTTGTGTCAGTGTTGTAAAGTTGTAGACTGTATTTAAAGTACAGCTTACTGAAGCAAAGTGAACCTGATTATGTAAGTGCAGTCAAGAAAACAAGTGTCTCTGATACTCAGTTCATGTTTCTGTTTCCAAATACAGATCCTGGAAGACCTAGATGAGCAGATGTATATCATCACTTTAGAAGAAGAAGCAATTCAGAGGAAGCTTAATGGTATGTGTGTTATACTGTAATGACAGTGCTTCAGGTTAAGTATTTAGAGTAGAGTGGTTCTGGTCAGGAGTATTGGTCTCACTGGTGTGCAGTCTTCTCTCTCAAAACAGAAAATTTCAACATCTTAGCCTGTAACAAATGCTAAAGGCGTACATTTCCTTGCTGGGTTTTCCAAGATTGGTTCTTTGTGTGTGGTTTGATTTTCTTTTTAAATTGTTCATCAGCTCTCTAATGTGGGAATGTTCTGAGCCTGAGAGAGCAATTGAAAAGTTTTCCAGACCTACCACCCTTATGCAAAATAGCTTGGATTGGTAAATGACTCTATTTCAGCCTTGTTTGAAGGACAATGAACAATTAGGAAAAGAGGCTTGACTTCCTGCAATATGAGCTTTGTTTTTAATTTGGAGGATTTTTTATGTTTCAGTTGATTGTTATTTAAAATCTCAGGTAGTAATTCATTAAAAATCAGAGCACTCCTTTATATTCTAGGAGTTACTTGGTGAATTTAATGATTTAAAAAATTCTATTAATAAGTAATGAAAATGAATAATTACAAAAATGTTTTTAGACTTATGGTATTTAATCTTACAATTCTGCATTTCTTGATAAGGTGTTTCTGTTATGAAGTATTTAAAAAACAGTATGAAGCTTTGGCAGAATAGAAAGGAGTGTTGCAACATGGCAGGCACCAATTATGGAAAATGTATTGGTTCTATAAACCTGGAAAGCATGTTGTACAAACCTTCTGTCTTGCTTTTAACTGCATGGATAAGCCATCCATCCACAATTTATACAACTACTGCAGTTCGGAAAATCAAGGAATGTTCATGTCATGACACATCCATTGTTGTGCTGTCTTACCTATTTTAATGTTTTTAATTTCCTGCTTTTTCTCTCCTACTTTTCAGTCTTCTGTCATATATCTCAATCTTTTCTTCTCTGAGGTCTCATTAAGTCTCCGTTTGAAGTTGCTTGGTCAGGGGAAGTACCTTTGATAGCGGAGATCATGGTGGTCATCCCTATTCCAGTGTTTAAAATTTGTGGAGGAGTAGTGACTAATTTGTGGAGAAGTAGTGACTTCTTTGTGCTGAAATCAGCCATAATTTCAGTTGAAAAGTAACATTCACCTTTTCAGTGTTGAAGGCTCAGGTGTTTATAGTGACACCCCTATGGATGTGCATTCACACACAGGCACACAAAAAGGTGCATGCAGCTTTGAAGCTGTGATAGGGTAATTATAATCATTCTGTGTGTTTGATGTTAGCTGGGAACTGTAAAATATTTGTAACTGAATATTTTATGTTGTCATGGTGATTCTGCTTGTGTACAACACAGAGGAATGACCCGATGGTTATTCAGGAATCTATTGGAAGCAGTGCAGACAGGGGTCTGCTACTCAGAAGGGGAATGTGGTTATTTAGGTGCTGCTCGGCTGCTCTTTTTCTTGCAGAAATCTCTCAACAGTTGCTTATGTTTCAGTTTAATATCACTTGTGGGGTGAACCTAGGCTGTTTGTAAGTCTACTAACTGGATATGGATTTAGGATGTGTGCAGGGCCCTCCTCTAACCACCAGCCAAGAGACTGGATATTCTTTCAGCTCATTGTTTGGTATGAAAAGTGGAACTGCAGCCCACCCATATTCCATGGACCACTCACCAGCCTGCTCTTGAGCAGTGAAAGACATGGGGCTTAAATGTCCTGAGACAGGAGAGGAACCGAATTCCCTCTGTTTCCAATGCTGAGGGAATGGCATTGACACCCCCATCTAAAGGAATGCTTGAGAACCCCTAGTTTGGTGTACAGAGAAAATGAATGGACTTAAGCTGACAAGTAAATGAAAATCTAAACTTGCAGGTAGCATGTAGTTGGGACAGGATGTTATATGTGCAAGAAGATACTCTGCAGGATTTTTGTGAGTAGTTACTTAAGTAAATTTAAGCATGGTTCTCAATATGACAAGCATGGAAAGCTTCATCTTCTCTTCCAGAAGTCTTTCTAATACATACAAATTATGCCAAAAAATTAGACATTGTTATTGCCAGAACTATGAGGGGACATGTTTATTGCATTTTAAAAAATGTGTATAAATGGGGGTGGTGCTAATTTCATCAGTGGACGTGCTGTGGTGTTAGAGGCCATAATCTGTGTTTTAGTGCACAGATTGTAACTCTTTGTTGCTGTGTCACAGCAGATACATTCACCTACATGCTTCCTCTGCCATGGCCATTGCAACTCTTCCACAGTGTTGGTGATGGAAATCCATGTGCTTAAGTAACCCTGCTGGGCAGGTTTGCAGGAAGGTGCTCTGAAATACATACTTCATTTATATGTATAACTAAAGAGTTGAATTTTTATTAAAATGAAGAGGACCAGAGCAGAGGCTTAAGTGATACTTGATGATTGTAAAGCTCTTCATATTTGAAAATAAATCTATCTGTGAAACTGTAGATCTTCTTTGTGGGAACTAATTTTCTTCCTCCTCAGGTGTCTGCAGTGTCTAACTGAAAATCAGAGTAGGAGGGAGGGGAAAGTTTGATTGTGTTATCTACCCTAGTATTTTTATCTATTGAAGAGATACTGGGCTTTGGGAAAATGTTTGTTTCCAGTGTATTATATTTCAGTACCCACATCACTCCTACAGTCGAAGAATAAAGCTGGGACTTTTTTTATATAGAAAGAAAAAAGTTGCCTTCAGCTATTAGTTTTCCTGAATCCAAAGAGACGGGTGGGGTAGGATCAAAAATACTTACTTGATCAAAGTTATTGGCTCTGAAGGTATCCTTACCTATGTAAGAAAGATGAAAGGTGTTGTTTTTATTGCACACTAGTAACAGTGTAATTTTGAACTAATTGGTGGTGAACTGCCAATCACCTTGGGGGAATGCAAATAGATACTCTTACAATTTCCTTTGAGGTACTGAAATCTTATGTCGGGGCTGGAAGAAAAACAGAATAATACCGTTAAATTGACCTTAAATGAGCTGCTTTGTGGCTTTCTTGGAGAATCCCTTCTAACTTTTCATTGCTAGTCCAAACAAGTCTTGTCTACCAATTTGATTTATTGGCTAGACAGCGCTGACATTGAACTTTGTGCGTGTTTGAAATAAAGCTAATGTTAGAGAGCTTTTAAGAATTTAGCTGCATCCTTTTCAAATACTCTTTTGACTGATCTGAAACTTTGCCTCTCTCATAAAATATCCTTTTGTATAGCAACCTGTTGTTTGCAACTATTTTTAAGGGGGAACTACAACAGCACTTAGATATGATTCAGAATTTCTACTGAGCTGTCTCTTAGGGACCTAGTGTGATGACGCTGATTTGTTGGATAGACTCCCAAGAAATCAGTGTTTTGAGCTCCAGATTTTTATATTGAGGGAAGAAAACAACATATATATATATATTGAATTGAGCTTTTCCTCAGAGACCCCTAAATCAGTTTCAGAGAAGAAGAAAATGTCAGATGCTGACCTGAGTTTTCCTTCTTGTTCAACTGCTTCCATGAAATCCTTTTCCCCACCTCACACTAATTAGTCATTCTGTAAAACAGATGTTTTAGGTTTTTTTGGGGGTCATGCATCATCGCAAAAGCTTATTTTTATAGTCGTAATTAGCTTGGGTTTTTTTAAAAGACTTTTTCTGAAAACCTGGGGATTACGATAAATTTTTAAAAAAATACTGAGAAACGGACATTTGTATTTCAGGCGCTTCAAGTGATAAGATGTTGTAATGGAACAGTGTCTATAGGTCTTACTGGATAGTCCTGAGATTAGAGATATTTATATATTTGAAGCCCTGTAAATATTACCCCATACTCATTATGTCACTGATATCCAAGATAAATGTTTAGACATAGCACAGAAGTTATGTGTTATATGCAAAAATGTGTGTGAAGGAAACATTCAGTTAATTCAATTAAACTTTTAAAATTTTAAATGGTTGGATGTTTCATTGATGATTTGACTGCATTGAACAAATCAGTATTTAATAGTCTGCAATAAAAACAGTCGCCTTTATTCTTGTATTAAGATTACTGGATGGATGAGCAGACAACAGAAAATAAGGAAATAATGAGACTGGACTACAAAGTAGTGTTGCTGTGCCAGCAGTCTAAGTGCTGTTTAGATTTTGTAGGCAAGTGATCAAGATATGAGCTAAAAGCCTGGACAAGAATATTAATCTCATATAAATGTATTAGAGAGTGTTTAAAAAAAGTACATGGAGCGTGGTGCTCATACGGGTTAGCCCGCAGCCAAAGGTGGGGCTGAGAGTAGGGAATGGCCAGCAGGTGAAGGGTGTAAATGTAAATTAGCAAAACAATAACAGAGAGGACTTTGGGTTTAAGACCTTGAACTGTCACTGCCACAGTGTGTTATTGCAGAGTGAAATTGGCCTGGAATAGACAGAGAAAATATGAGCCCTTATTTTCAGGTGAGATTGCCCCACTTTCATCGCTTTTATTTCTGAACAAAGGTGAGTGGAGAGTGTTTTTAACTTACCCCAGGCAGAATATTTCCAGGTTGTGATTGCAGAAAGTGAAAGCTAAAGCAGAAATAATGGGATGGGAACTGAAACAGCAGATCTCTAGTCAGCATTGCAGAGCTGTGTCAGTGCCTGAACACAGTGTAGGGTTTGTAGAGGAATGGGCATCAAGGAGGGAAACCACAGTATGCTTGCACTGGGAAAGAGGAGTGGTTGGAAGAGCATGGAAGGTTGAAGAGAAAAAGGATGGAGAGAAAAAATGGGCTGGGTTTCTTCAAGGAGGTGTAGGGATAGGAAGAAAAGTTGCTGAGCAACTTTTAGGCAGAAAATTAATAGGAAGAAAGGAATTACTATGATGATTGTCTGGGTTCAGCTGGTGTAGAGGAGAAAGCTTGAGGAGATGCACAACAGTGACATGTGTATGTTGTAAACTGGAAAGGGAAGTGGAACAGGATGGTCTCACGGGTAGTTGTGGGAATATCTGATTGTGGCATGGAGGGATGGAGCAGGCAAATTGGCATGAGCAGAGGATCCATCAGCAAGGAGGTCAGCAGTATGGAAACTGAGCTTGCTGAGGAAAGGGAGGGAGGGGCAGAAGCTGAATCTGGAGCTCTGGCCAGTTTGGAGGCAAAGGTCCACTTTGCCTTTGAGTTGCTAAATAATAATGCTCCTGAAGGGCATCTGGGGATTCTTTACATCTTGGTGCAAGAATCACACAGGGATACAAGAATGAGGCATTTGAGACATTCTGTCACACTGTGGTCATTGGACTTGTGTTAAGGCATCAGCAAAACAGGCTAGGATCACAGGAGATGACACTGAAACCTCTGTGCTGAGCTCTTCTGGTTAGATGCTTCTGTTTTGGAAAAGTGTTTGAAGAGTGTCAAAGAAACACCAGCAGTTTAAAGTCACAAGTGCTAATATGATGCTTCCTAAATCTGAATTGTCACTGTGTGCCTTACAGTACTACAGTCAGTCACATCCAAAAGAAAATCGTGTCTTCTGTTTTAAAAGGTGTATCTTCCACAGTGGAATACCAGACGGTAGAGCTGGAACGTGAGCTGGAAAAAGTGAAAAGCAAGAAAACAAATCTAGGTAATGAACTTTCTAGAGTTTCATGTAGATTGTAGTTTACTAAATGACCTTAAAGGTGCTGTGTTTAGTTTGGAGCAGTTGCTTGATTGATTTCAGTTTGTTCTTAACCAAATTTGTGCATTTGCAAGTACATTACATGGAATCATTGCACCCCTCCAACAAAACAGTTCAAGTAGGGAGTCAGATTTGTATCTTATTTTTAACATTAGAGAAATTGTAACACTTGACTTCTTTGCATGGAGCTTTAAATATATGATATGCTTATGAATATTTGGGCATTACTTTCTTTTTGTGTTTGAATTATTTCTATAAAATTCAAATTGTGGTGGTTTTTTTTGTTGTTGTTTTGTTGTTTTTTTTTTTTTTCCTAAAAGCATCATCTGCTAATGATGTCTAGTGAAGTTAGTTTTGTCTTTCTTACCTTACAAGAGGAAAATAGTATTTAAATATCTGAAATGCTATTCTGTCCCTTTAGGTCATGCTAAAATTTACATGTAAGCAATGTATTTTTAAATTCAGCAGATTTTAAACTTTGTGGAACTGCTGTGTGCTAGGGGAAGAAAAAAGTTATGGTGAAACATGCCTCTAAGAAGAATCTGCTTGTCTCTGTCTCCCCAGCCTTTCTCGAGAGAGGTTTCATGTTTTTGCTATTGCTTTGTACAGCTCTACATAGTGGATGTTCTTATCAGCTGGTTGATGTTTGTTCCAGATCAGGTTACTGTTGTTACTTATATTTATAATGAGCTTATAGATAGCTGAATGATTCTTACTTTTTTTATTCTAAGGTGATCTATGGTATTAAGCTTCTGTTTTTTCTCTTCTGAACAGAACGGAGGAAAAAAGCTTCTGCTTGGGAAAGGAATTTAGTCTATCCAGCTGTCATGATATTGCTACTGACTGAGACAGTAAGAACTTTCTTTTTTTTCCCCAACAAAAAGTATGAAGAGTTCTTTGGTCATTTGAGGGAATAGTTTTAAATTTTTTGAGGGATGTGTGTTTAAGCAACAGTCTTGATATTCTTTTCTTGACCATTTAAAAAAAAACTTGACGTTATGGAGTCTGGTGAGCATAAATGAGTAGATTTTAAAAATGTGGAATACTTTTCAATAACAAGACTGTTTCTACTTTTTTATAGTCCATTTCAGTTCTCTTAGTCGCTCTCAACATTCTTTACCTGTTGGTTGACGAGACTGCAATGCCAAAGGGATCAGGGGTAAAGTAAATTTCCCTTACAACTTTTATAACTTTAGTAAAGCTTTGGGGGCCTTACAGAAGTGCAAGTGTGAACTTTTGCTTTAGTAACACGGAAACTAATGAACCTTGACCTTGACTTTGCTTCTAGGTTTCATTGCTGTGCCCACACAAATGCTTATTACATGTCATGTTGTAGGGAGTTCTTACTAAAATAGTGCAGAAGCTTTATTTAGATACAGTGATGCAGTAAA
The DNA here is from genome assembly GCF_000738735.6 of Corvus cornix cornix. NCBI lineage: Eukaryota > Metazoa > Chordata > Aves > Passeriformes > Corvidae > Corvus > Corvus cornix. The sequence goes on along the minus strand of NC_046333.1, from coordinate 8,308,835 downwards.
GCAGATCGGTTATCTGGAGTTTGCAGTTCTGTCTTAGCAATACATTTCACTGCAGTTTGAAAGCTGCTGATGCCATTACATGAGGTGGGGGGACTTTGAGGGTAGGACATCAGAACGCCCCTGAAACACTGAAATTGAGAAAGGCTGTATTTCATGTAAGATGTTAAATGTTTTGTTCTTGGTAGGAGGTAACTTTGTGAACTGTTGTATGTATCTTATTTAATTATGCAAAGTATGTTTTTCCTTGTAGGGGCCTGGAATAGGAAATGCCTCCTTATCCACCTTTGGCTTTGTAGGAGCAGCACTTGAAATCATTTTGATTTTGTATCCTTTCTGTAAGAATTCTGTCTGTTAACAAGTATTCTGTCCAGTTTTCTGGGACACTGGTAATACACTAAGGCACTTGCCTGGAAAGAAGAAAGAGATGGGTCAGTCCTTCTCAAACACTTGAAGTTTTTTTGTTTCTTTTTTCTTTAGTTCTTAAGACTTTTAGGTAGCTGCTGAGAACTTGAATGAAACTTGCATTCCTTGGAGGTTCCTTTTTCCTTGATTCTCACAGCTATCTTATGGTATCTTCTGTCGTCGGCTTCTACAGTCTTCGTTTTTTTGAGAATTTCACTCCCAGGAAGGATGACACAACTATGACAAAGGTAAGGTGCAGTCTGGGATGGGGATGGCCCCCTCCTGTGTTTCTTGCCACCCAAGACAAACTGACTCTCTTAGTAATTGCCCTGAATGGCTCATTTGCAGTGATCACTGTTTGTTTGTAAGCTGCGTAAACACAAACTGGAAGATTTTCAAAATGCTGAATGAGTGGGAAAAAGGATGTGCTCTGTTTAGCTTGGATGGCATCCATTCACTTGTAAGAAGCCAGGAATGGCAGAGCTTGTTAACTGGCTATAGAAAAGCGAGTGAAAGAACTTTCTTCAAAAGAAACTTATTGCTAATGAGTAACTTTGATTGCGTTAACTGTACTTCAGGGAACTTGTATGAGATCTGAACAACGTGGTTGCTACAAGTAATACAAAGTAATTCAAATTTGAATAATGAAACTAAGACTGAGGAGGGCTATTCAGCAACATTTTGCAATCTGAAGCTAATTTGACTTTCTTCAATTTAGCAATGGCTTTAGAATCACCAATGCTGTTACCTAATTCAGAGGAACATGCCTAGGTTTTTGGCAATATATTCCCACAGCTGACAAGGGGAAGTGATCAGTAACCAAGGAACAGATGCTGAATTTAATTATTTTTTCAGTATATTTCATTGTTTCTGGTTTTTTGTTTGTTTGTTTTGTTTTTTTGGTTTTTTTTAAGTAATGGATGAAGGTATTTTCCAACAAATTGTTGGAAGTGAGAAAGTGGGTATGCACACAGAATGATTAGAGTAATAAGTAGTAGATAGTTGGAATGTTCTTAATATTTCCTATTGATTGTTTACAGTACACCAGGAATAGTGTAGAAATAAATAGTGAATGTACAAGTGTCTACCTACTTTCAAGTTTTCTATTTTTTTTTTTCTTTTGGCTTCTGATAGAACTAGACCTGAAGAAAATGATCCCTTTTGAAAGAAAGTTTCAATTACTCTTTTTAAAGGCTTTAGAAGAACAAGAGTAAAATCTAACAGCTGTGAATTTTTTCATACTATTTAAAGTAGACAACAGGCATTGAATTGAAAGGAAGCTCTTTGTTGTAATTTTTTAAATAATGCTAATCCTGCAAGCAGTTACATCCAAGGCTTAAGCTGATGTATCAGTCATCTATTCTAAGCCCATGGAATTGTTCTTTTATAAAACATTCACAGGAAGTAAGTAAACAGTTGATGCTTTGCAGCATGGTAGTTTTGAATTATTTTGAATCTGAGCATATATAACACTGATTAAAAGCACATGAATACATATTTGATTTTTTCTTGGATCATCTTTGTCTTGTTTAACACCATGTGGAGAGCAGTGACAGAAGTCAGCAAGACTAACAATATGTTACTGTAAATCGCTTTAGGTTCAGTTTTAAGAATATGCCTTTTAAGATTTCTTCTTTTTCATCTTGACCACTGATTTTCTTTGTGTTCCCTTCAACAATCCCGTTTATCATTTAAATGCTGTTTGTCGTTTTCAAACAGATAATTGGAAACTGTGTCTCCATCTTGGTGCTGAGCTCTGCTTTGCCAGTGATGTCAAGGACACTGGGTAAGTGAAATGGAAGTCATAGTAAAGGATGTTTAATTGAATTAAAAAAAAATACAAGAAAAAAGAAGAACCTGTAGCTGTATTTTCCATAGTATGTATTTAATTTGCCATCACTTTCAGTGGAAAGAGCACGTATCCATGGCCTTCATTTCTACACCAACATGAGCTGTTGAGCATACATCTATGTGCATGAACTGCAGAACTTGCTTTCTAAAAAGAAAAAGATGATAAGCGTTTTTTAGAGAATATATTATTTTAAGAAGGTCAGATTTGAAACTTCTTAAAACGGGAGACTGTGACATGAAAAGATAGGAAAACTGATTGTCCAGAGCAGTATGAAATAGTTTCCTGGTCACTGTGAAATTAATGCTTAGTTCCTGTGAAAAATTTGGGATTCGGTGTCTGAAATTTGAGGTAGCACTGAGTGCAGAAGTTAATGACTCTTCATTTACTAAGTTTTTTAATCAGCAGTGATACCAGGCTACTTTCATTTTCCCTAGAATAATATGTTTGTATTTTTTGCTACTTCATTTTTCAAGTTTAACAATTTGGAGTCTACCATAGCAGAACTGAGGAACTTCTGATTTTATTGCTAAGAACTGACAGTAGCAATTGAAGTAGTTAAGCTGTTTTAACCAGCTGGAAAGTCGTGTTGTATCATCACTTCATTTAGGTAATCTTCAGCTTGAATTCTTGAAGTTAAATTGCAAGGCTATTACATGTTTAAGTAGTGCAGAATCCTTGTAGCTAATGTGAATTTCATTGGGAACATTAAATAGAACAAAACAAAAATCTTCACCTCAGGCTGTACAAGTCTTAAGTACAAGCTTAGAAGTTTGAGCTCAGGCCCACAGACCCGCAGTGTGTGCTCAGTAGTTTTACAGCTGGTTTTCTTTTCAGTGAGAATACTCTTGAATCAAGAGTAGTTCATGTTTTGTAGTAAACTATACTGTGTATTCTCATGCTATGTATACCCACAGATGAAGTGTTTTAATAAACTATAAATCATTTCTATAGCAAATGAAAAACCCTCTGTAATGCATTTTGGAGTGTGGAATCTTAAAATACTCATTTTAGAACTTACTTTAAAAAAATCTGTAGTAAAACTTCATGAAAATGCAAAAGAGTAATTCACATATTTAAAGTAGTGCAGTTTTAAAATATAACCAGTATGATAAAGGTTTAAGAAGTAAAATGGTTCTAGCATGTGGAGCCAGATGTTACATTGGAAAATCACTGTTTTAGAACAGAATCGTAATGTAAGTTTGTGTCCACTAAGTTACTGCATTCAAGACTTGTTTAAAAGAAAATAAAATTAATTTTTAATGATCCATGAGATTAACAGCTGATAATAACCAGATTCTGTGGCAGTAAGTGTACACGCTGGGCCCATTGTTGTCTCATAGGAAACAGATTAATGGTAAAACTCACTTAAAAACCAGACTAACAAGTGAAATTCCTGAATAGTTTGCCATAGAGATAAATAAAAGAAGAAAAAAGATGGAACAATTAACACCCAGCTAACAAACGCACAGTCACAGCTGTCCAAACAGGATTAATAGAGTGTATTAGAGTACAGTGAGTCATGTGGTGCTTTGCAGAAATATCAATGTGTGTTGCACTACATGCCACTGCCCTGTGGCACTGAATAGATGAAAAGAAATAAATATGTTAAGCAGATCCATAGTCTTTTCACTTTATTAAAAAAGCGAGTTTCTAGACTATACAGAAAAGACTAGACTTTATCCTTATGGGAAAGGTGAAAAAGCAAAAGTTATCTAAGGCATCTACTGCCATTTTTCAACTTTTAAAAATGGAAATGGAGTTTCTTACATGTTTCATGGCATTCTAATTAGATATGTAGGTGGTGGATATGTCTAATCTGTCATTCTTCTAGAACTCCAGGAAAGTTTTTAACTAAAATAAATTATTTTACTGAAATAAGTTAACTCATATTTTCCCAGGACTTTTCAGCCTTTTAGTAGCCCTTCAAAAATGTTTCCCACCAGCACCATATTTCTAATCACAGAGAAACAAATTGGGAGCAAGGCACTTAATAGTCAAGAATACAAAACCAAAGAATTGCAGAGGAAATTGAACTTTCTAGCATACAGAAGTTTTCCTAGAATTCTACACTTGAGTATTATGTGCAAGTAAATGGGGATTTTAAATTTATTTGTGTGTGCTGTCTAAAACCTACTATTTGTTGTTAACCTGAAGAATTCTTTAATAGTTTATTTGGTAAAATTTTATCAGCGTTTGTGTGTATATATTTGTGCCACTAGATCAGTAATTGAACAAAAACTTAAGCTTAAGAGTTATTAAAATTCTTGGGTTTTTTTCTCCGTGGGCTGAGTAGATACTGCTTCTTGTAAGAAAGTCATCAAAACCTTTTTAACCTTTTTCTCCCATGAGTTTACAGACTGTTACTGTGTCAGGTCTTTTCTGATGAGCAGTGACTTCTTCTGTTTGTAAGAAGAAATTGAATGTAATTTATGGACAATAATTTTCCCACCTACTCTAACAGAAGTGTCAGGGTTCATTTCTGTTTGTCCTTGTAACATGACTCCATGGCTCACTGTTCTTCTGGACCTCTATGTGTCAAGGAATGTTATTCTTTTTCCAGAGAATTCCAGTGCTCTGCCTGTTTTGTTCCTTTTCCTTTAAAGTTCTGGAAGCCTGTACATTCAAACCTGACTTTCTTAATTTTCATGTGGCTCCACAGTCTGACTAAAACACTTCTGCTTTGGAAATGTTAAGGACACTGTTTGCCTTCAAATGGGAAAGCAGCTCTGTGTTTATTGTCCTTCATCTCTTTACTAGTTAATTCAGCTGGTTTCTTCTTTCTGTGCTAAGACCTTCTGTGCTTTTTTGGTATTTCTCCCTGCCTCTTTTGCTATTTTGATCAGTGATTGTTTTGTTTCATCCTTTGAAACTTCTTCTTTTCATTTCAGTATGTTTTCCTTAGATACCAAATTCAGTAATGTTTTAATTTAAATGACTGTACAAGTGTGTGTATCTTTTAACATTGTGATACCTGCCTTGCAAGTCTTGGGTATCCAGGTACAGTGAGATTCCTAAGTGTCAGGTTTACCCACGGAAGAAATGTAACTGACCCTTAATTCTGTCTCTTCATTTATTATCACTTGAGAAGTCAGTTTTTAAAAGCCCCAAAACACTTTCAAAATACGATGATAGAAAATCAGGAGCTTTTAGGAGTTTCAGATCCAGGGCTGTTTTGTGATTGCCTTCTTTGCTGCTGCCATTTTAGTTCTGGGACAGGATCAGCTTCCTTTTTTGCACTGTTGTGAGGGCACACGTCACTCTGACTTTGTCTGTGCCCTAGGTTTTTTGGGAATAAACTGCTTTTGAATCCTGGACAATGGTCATGTGGCTGTCATCTCAATGTTCTGCCATGTATTCAGTACTCCATGACACCTGACAAAGGAACCAACCTGTGGTTCTTCCTCTTCTGCCTTCTGGGATGGGCCCTACACCTTTTAGACGTTTCCATGTTTCAGAAGAATGTTGTTCCTTAATTAGTGATTGACAGGCCTTTGATCAGCACAAAGCCCGAGTGCCAGGGTTGGAGGTGCACTGTGAAGACCTGTCAGCACCATCTTTCAGCCTAACTCTTTTCCTTCTGTGCAAATGCTCCATGGCTGTAGTGGTGGGCCGATCCAGGAGAAAAACTCTAGTTGGAAAGATGTCTTTAAACTTTGGTTTCAAAAGCAGTGCTCTGGAATAAGACTTAAAAGGCTTAGTGTTTACCATAAGTTGTTGTGGCTCTCATAGAAAGGCTGTTTGCTACCTGTATTTTTTTAATAAAAAAAGCTCACAGTGCATTTCATTCTTTTCTCAAATCATTAAGGATTTCATAGAAACTGTGGTTTTAAGCAGTTTTCATACTAAAGCTGATTTTTTCCTAGTTACATTTATTGAACTTATTAAAAGAGTTCTTATTTAGAATAGACAATTCATTTCAACTCCCATTATTCAAGCGTTTTACTATGAAATTTAAAAAACATTTTGGTAAAGGTGTCTTAGAGTTTTACAGTGAGCAACAAAGTAGAACATGACTTCAAGAGCATTGTCTTGTGTGTTTAACCATGTGTCTTCTGGTATGTTGTCTGTAAGAATTTTGCATCCAAATGTAAATGTAATATAATGAAATTTTTGTGTTTCCTAAAACATTGTTATGAATATTTTGATCTAAATCTTGCATGGAATTTAACAGGAATCACCAGATTTGATCTGCTTGGAGACTTCGGAAGGTTCAACTGGCTGGGGAACTTCTATATTGTGTTATCTTACAACCTGCTCTTTGCTGTCGTGACAACATTGTGTCTGGTCAGAAAGTTCACTTCTGCTGTGCGAGAAGAGCTCCTGAAGGCAATAGGTAACACAGCCCTGAAAATTCTCTGTGTGCTTGAACATTCCCTTTCTCCACCACTGACATCTTGATGTGCTACTGGTAAAGTTCTGTCACAGCTCACAGAATACTTTTTTTTTGGTGGAAATTCCTCTAAGTTAAGGTGTGAGGATGAGTAACGTTGTGTTGTTTTTTGAAGAGTGCAGAGCTAAGGTACAATGTTGATTTTAATGATATGCGTGTGGTACTTACTGATCTGCAGTTGGATTTTCAGTCTTTGGAGAATGCAGAAACATTCTCATTGCTATGAGCAATTATTCCACATTAAAACTTCACCTTGTGTATGGGTTGGCTTTTTTCTTTTTTGTTTAAAGCAACTTATTAGTTCCCTAAAAATAGCTAGCAGAGATCTTAACTGCTTTGTTGTCATGCTTTTTTTTGAGCATCTATTCAGAAAATCTTTGTACGCAACGTACGGAACCTTAGTAACTGGTTGAGTAAAAACTCTACCTGATACAATCAAAAGTTTGATCAAATTTTGCATTGATATTTCTTGACTATAGAAGAAAGGATTGAAACACATTTGATACTTAGAGGATAAAATGTTGGGGGTTTTTTTATTGTTGTTGCTTCATCTTATCTTTACTAATTAGGAAAGCTCCTATCTCTTTAGATCCCCAGAGTAGTATTTACTTAAATTGAGAGGACTAAAGGTAACTGAGGATTCAGTTTGCATCATCTAGAAGTTACTCATGTTAGTTTTCACTGCTTTCAGAGTTGTGATGCAGAAAAATCCAGTCACTTCCCAGAGAGCACCTCTGCTGGTGGGAAATTAGGTTAAAATTACTGTAAAATAATTAGAAAGATAATGTTGAATAAAGAATCATAAATGTTGAAGGCAGATTAACAAATTTCAAAACGCAGGCACAGTAGGGTAGTGGTCACTGGGTTTGACACAAGCAGGGAGTTACAAACCCTGAAATGTGTAGGTTCCTGACACAATTGTGTTTGTTTTCAGTGCTGTACATAACAAAAGGTGTCTGTTAAAAACTGTCCCATGGAATTCAAAGAATGAGAACCAAAATTGGCCTATGACCAAAAAATTCACAGAATTACAAATAAGACACCATTAAGGCAATTTTAGTTTTTTGGTAGTGCAGTAAATTTTGGAATTCCAGTTCCAAAAATGGAAGAAATTTAACTTTGTACATCGTGGCACTTAAGTAAAACATTCAGTGTAGTCTACACTAAATGAATAAGAAACTCTTCAGTTTTGATCCTTAATTTTAGAGACTTGATAGGAGACTTCAGAGAGAAACTGTAGCAAGCAAGGAAGGACTGACATCATGCCTCTTTTGAATAAAATATGGCTAAATTTGCCGTCTTTCCTCATCTTCCTCACCCCCAAAATAACAAAAAAAGAGAGTAATTTAACTGCTTCCCTGGGGCACGATGTGAGGAATTAGCACTCAAAATAGAGAATTGTGCAATAAGAACAAATGGCTGGAAACAGAGATAAATCAGTAATAGTATAGTCCTAAAAATGTAATTAGACATATAAATAGTTTAGAGAAGTGATCTGGTCATCACCAATGACATTAAGATCAGCAATGGTTGATTTACAAGAAGATGCTGTAATTTAAAAGAAATATTTTAGGTAATTATTTAGGTCTTTGTAGGCAACAGGGTAAATTATTGCAAGTCTCTCTTGGTTCTTAACATCTGAGTCTGTGATTTAAGCAATGGGAAGTTAGGATTCTCTGGCTTCCATGCTTGTCCACTGTAATGGGCTTTTCTCACTTAACACCGAGGGGATTTCCCAGAAGCAATTCTTACAGGAGATAGAACATCAGTTGTGGTCTTCAGCAAATGTGAAGTCCACAATCCCAAAGTAGAATTTGGATTGTTTGTGTTCTTTTGAATACCTGTGTGCATGAAACAAGGGGGAGTCTTAGTTTTTTCTTATTCTGTAATGTTTTGCAGGACTAGATAAACTTAATCTATCAAACAATCCAAGAGACTCGGAGACAAAGCCTTCTGCAAATGGCCATCAGAAAACACTGTGATAACAGTCACCTGCAGTCAACAGAGCTGAAAACATCAACCTCATGGCATTCCTGTCATCTCATCAGCATTTTTATATTGCTTTTAGTTATTAGTTTGGGTCGAGCCTTGTCTCATTTTGATGCTGTGTGCTTCTGAGGAAGTTATGTGTGTCAGATTCTTCTCTTTCCAGTGAACTTTTGGTCTGCTTGTTTATTTCCCAGTAAGTTAATGCAGGAGGTGCCTTGAAGACTGGAAGCTGAAGAGAAAAATGCATTCCTTTTTATTTGTTTAAAGTCTCACATCTTTATTTTTAAACTTGCTACCATTTGAATGCACAGTACCTCCTGTGTTATACAAACACAGCTATGAAGAATAACTTTGGGACTTGGTTAAAAAAAAAAAGAAGAAAACATACACTTGAAGGCCAACATGACCCTTACTGGAAATGTAAAGTACCTGGAGTAGGTATCCTTGACAGAAGATAAACAGTTCTACTGAGAGTGAGTTAAAAATGACAGTAGAGATCACAGTTCCCTCGGTGCTGGATGCAGTAGGCTGTGTCACAGATCTGTCTCGGAAGGCAGCGTTTTCAGCTCTCTGTCCTTAGCTCCAAATGCCAGGTTGCTTTACTGATGGTCAAACAATGTGTTACGGAAGTCCAAGATGAAGATTAACTTCAGTGTTAAATCTGAGCCTAGTATGCTTTGTAAAAAGCTGTGTAGACCCCCTGTCACAGCTCTTACAGTTCTGTGAGCTGTTGTGCCGTGGAGGTCCCTTACCCTACCCAGTACCCCCTGTGAAATTCTTGATGAACTACTGTGGGTAAGCAGTACCTGGAATCAATGCAAGGAGCACAGGCTGCAGTTGCAGTTTTCTACAATCTTTAATTTGAAGTAAATTTCTCTGAATTTATACTTCAGTTACCAGGATTTCTGTTCAGTGGCACAATCCAGTTATCTGTCACTAGCCTGTTTTTTAATGTACACATGAACATGTATATAGGCCTATATGTGTAGATACCGTAAATTAAATTCTAAGGTTGTAGAGATGATGTAGGTGGTTTGGTAAGTAAAACTTGTGTGTTCAGTCTTGGTAGTTTGAATTTCTGCAGTGTTACAGTTTAACTGCTCAGAGGCCTTAGATTCAGGATGACATCAGTGGGTGGTAATGTCCTTTCTTGTAGCATTTCCTGCAGCCTTAGGAGTCCTTTCAGGAGTTTATAGTAAAGAAAAATAACCAAGTAAGTATTCAAAATCTGGTAGCACTTTTGTACTGCTTGGCCACAAGTAATCTTCAAACAGACTGGAATGGGGACACCTTCAGTGAGTGCCTGTCATGTAGGGAGCCAGAAAATGTTCCTGTTTATTTCCCATTTGTGTAAAACTGCCTGTCTGTAGTTTGAGGTCTTATATTATTTGGTGACAGCTTGCTCTCTGGTGGGGTTCCAAAATAAGGTAAACCTTGTGTCAGAAACTCTTTGGCTGTTTTCCTGAGATGACTGCTCTGGGCTGTAGACCTTATTGCTGTGTGTGTGAATGTCTGCTTGTTTTTTTTCCCCTAAAGTGCTTCAAAAATCAAGCTCCAGTACACATGAGGATTTACCTTTTTTGCAGCTGCCTTTTCTGACTTGAACTGGGGCATAATGTAAATATTTCTGTAGTAAATATGATGCTAGAGAGTTACTTTTTTTGTGTGTGTGTGATTAGTATAAATACAAGGTTTATTGAACTGACTATTGATGTGTTGTATCAAGTCTTGGAAGAAGAAGTAAAATTGCTTGATTTCACTAAGATTTACAAGCATCTTTTTTCTTGTTCAATGCTGACACTTTAGTGAGAAATCTTTATGTGAGTCAAAGTTCTGTGACCAGTAACAGGGAGCTATAATTAAAAGTTGTTCTAAAATGAGCTCATATTTAAAATATTGGGAGATATATTATTAGGGGCATCATTCAGGTATTCTCAGAGCTTGTAGCCTTATGTATTGGCATCATAGTTAAAAACTGGTGAAATGTGTCCACTTTTTCATGCAAGTCATTGTATGACCAAAATTGTGCTCATGTCTTAATGGGACTGGTGAATTGTGGTGTGTGAGGCCAGTTAGCTTTATAGAAATATTTCTATTACAATGCTAAGACAGTTAATAGAAACTGAAGAAATTAATATTAGGAATAAACCTAGGAGTGTGAACCAGCATAGGTCATGCCCTTCGTGCCTTTGGAGAGATATTTGTCCTGGCATCAGTGACCCAAGAACACAGAATAAGGTGGATTGCAATGTGTGTGTGGCTTCTGCAAGTGGGTTGGGCAATTACTTCAACTGAGCAGGGGCAGTTCCTGACAAGAAGCACCCAAGCTCCAGGCAAGGCTTTAAATCCCTTTTTCAAAACAAATGTTACAGCCTTGACTGTCCCCACCCCTTCTTCTGGATTCTGCAGGCAGGTGTATGGGTTAAGGCTGTGTTAGGGAAGACTTTACACTGGACTCTGTGGGATGGTTGAGGTGCTGTGTGGTTTCCAGGGTGGGTGAGAAATTCAGAACTACCCTTTGCAACTACTGACAGTGTTTTGTTTTAAAATCAACTGCTGATATTGTGACGCTGTCCACATTAAAATAAGCCTTTGGCCTTGAAAATGACATGCTTATGCAAAGCTTTGTAACTGCATGCAGGATACAGGTCACTGTATACTTTCCACAGAAGCATATGGTCACTTAAGTACAAGCAACTGGTAATTCATTAATGGATATTGACAATACATTCCTAGTATTTTGACTCATGTAGAGTCAGGTGGTCTATACCTTCAAGGTATATACAACTGATCTTAGTAACATTAACATCTGCCTCACTTCTTATGAGGCAAAAAGCACATCAATGCTTCCATCTTCAACTAGATACCACATAAGACCAAAAAATAGATGCAAACTGAGTGTTTTAAGTTAGCCGTTTTTTGGCTTTTTTCCATGTTGGTAGCACAATATTAAATGCAATGGTGGAACTGTAATATTTGTAGGATTTCTAAGCATAAAGCACACATGCTTATCACTTTAAGCTAAAAAATAATAGTATTGGTTACTGTACAGGTAACAGTTTTGCATTCATAGGAAGCTTTGTTTACTGTCTGTAATGTGATGTTTATCTTTGGCCCTGTTCCTCCAATACCTTTGACCCTGTTGACTGTTGTAGTGTCATAGAAATTAAAAGATTTGACGAGTTGTTTTCCTTTGTCTGGTTCCCAAATACCACCTGGAGCACCAGTGGAGAGGAGCTCCTGCAGCAAGTGCTTGGCAGGATGAACATGGGAGCAGATCCTGGGGGACACATCCTCCCCTGTGGCACCAGGAGTGCCATGTCCTCCCCTGTGGCACCAGGAGTGATGGGTGCCAAGGGGCTGCAGCCCCTGTCTATCCCACCATGTCTCTGCCACTCGCTCGTCAGTCTGTGCAGCAGCTGATGCTATTTGAGGTGCTCACATGTGCCTAGTGCTGTGTAGTGAAGACATGATGGCCCTTTTCTTAAAGAATTTATAGTCTAAATTAGAAAGGAATAAGGTAGAAACAAAGCAATTTGCCTCTTCCTGCATGTGGCTTTCCTTGAACTCGAAACACGTTCTAGGTTATTTCGCATCTCTTCTTCCTCTTCCAGGAGGGGGGTGGTGGTGTATGTACAGCAGCTGAGCCTTACCCTTAGTGGACTAGCATCTAAAATACAAGAAAACATCCTAAATCCTGTTAAACAATTCTCTGATCTTGAAAATAGCATTTTTTTAAATCAAGGTGAAATAATCTAAACAGAGACAGGACGCTAAGGCCACATGAAAAACCTCTTCAAAAAGAAATGTGCTTAGTTTTGTTTAAAAAAGTGTTGTTGTGAACTGTAAAACTTTAATTGCTTTAATGAAATGAGATTCCCTACCTCCTAGTGTTAGGATTTTTGTTGTGATTTTAGTGCTGAGTTGAGACGATATTGCCTACACTGAGTTCCCTCCCCAATCCATGAACACTGAATTTGCTCTTGGTAAGCTGGCAGGTTTTTTCAGTCACATTGTCAGGATTTGAGCTTTACAAAAATGCTGCTTTTGAATTCATCCCAGTCAGTGAGAACCAGCTAAGCCCACAGCTACCACCCACATGCTGATACAACTTCTGCCCCCTTTTCTACCTTGCCCCCTGCCCTGACCTTAGGCAAGGTAGACACAGTCTCTGTTGTATGAAGCTGTGATGTTCCTTCCTGTGATCAGGGTGAGAGATGAGCCTGTGGTGTGTCCCTCTGCCACACACAGTTCAGGTGCTGAGCTGTGGGAATTAGTGGGAATTGCAGACTCCTGGGGTTTCCAGGTGATAGCTGAGGTGTTCAGGAACTGGAGCTTGGCACTTTCAGCTGTTTTGTTAGGGCTTCAGGTGGTTCAGGATCTTCTGCCTGTACATGACTGTGCAGCTGTTCTGTGTTTAATTGGCTTTTTGCTGTCTCAAGAGCTGCATGGTTCTGAGAGGAACTGTGTCCCTCCATACCACAGCCACAGAGGGTCTCCTGCAAGCTGCACTTGAACACTTAAAGCCCAACTATATTGGTCAGAATCCTAGGAAGGAGAACGTACCTTGTGGGGAATCAACCCCAGATGGGACTTCAGAGTCCCCACTGTGCCCAATAATTGGGTAAGGGTGGTGGCTGATGGAAATGACATGGAGCTCACCTGCTTGGATTCTTTTACTATTTTTCTAGTTGGTCTTTAAAATTCCAGATTGCTGAAAATATATTGCATGGAATTCAGGGACTGATGGAGCTTTTTTTTTCTAAATCTGGCCTTGATTCTTGGAGATACCCAACCTCTTGGTTTGCTTCCCTTTTTAGTGTTTTCAGGTCATTCTTAGTGGCCTTTGTGTTAAGAACAGCTACTCTTCTTGAGATAGACAGAACATGAAATAGCAGAAGAATGTGCATAGATTTGATTTATGCACAGTAAGAAAACATACCAGAAGGCAACTTCAATGGAAGGCTTTTGGAATATTTCACAAATGAAGCACCTAAAACTCTTCTTTCAAAGAGAAAGAAGAAATGTGTATCATTAGTATGCAAATGTCAATTGTATGTTCTCTAAACCAGTAATTCATGGATGCTGAAAAGAACTTAAGTTCTTAGAACATCTTTCGTGATTCACAGTGAAACAGTATCTTGGACTTTATAGAAGCCTGTGAACTCCTGAAGGTATTTCTGTCTTGCTAACAGAAACCTGAGGATGCTTGCTAGTTTTGTGTTAATTACCATACTGTATCAGTAACTTTTTTAGTTTCACTTATTGCTCATAATTTTTTTTTAAATATAGAAAGCATTAAATGTTTTACCAAATAGAGAAGGTGACTCCAAACAGTCAAAGAGATAGTATGAGAAATATCCTGTAAATGCTGATATTCTTGACATACCGAATTCCAAGCTGTTTAAAAGCTGTATCTGTATGAAGGCCTTACATAAACATAGAAATTAGGAAATCCAAATTCTTAAAGGCTTTTAGGTATCTGAATGTTGATATGTACCTACTTGAGCACTTTGGTATGCTGTTTCTAAATGCTTGTTGATCACTAACCCCAAGTGTTGCTGTTGCTTTTCTCCCTGCCCCCCCAGTATATTAAGTTTTATAGTCGGCATCACTGGATGAAGCTCCTTTCCTGAACAGGTCTTTATTTTGCATTCCTCATCTATTCCCTGCTTCCATAGATACCAGCTATTGAAGTACTGGGACACTTGCTTTGTTTTTAATGGATTTCTTTTCCCATGTAGCCTGTACAGAGATATTCCCCAGTTAGAACTGTTCTTCCACTACAAAAATGTTCACTTTTATTAGTTCATTTTTTACCACTAGATTCCATTTAAGCAGTCCTGTCACTAGAGGGTCCTCTAACAAATTACCAAAAGCTCAAGTCATTTTGAATTAGGAGTGAGAGGGTCTAGTCATTGCATATATTTGTGCTTTTAGCTTCCAGTGGTGTGAGGGTACAGCCCCACTTCTGAGTGAGGGGAATGAGCTGGTGTGGCCACTGGGAGCCCGTGGGGTGGTTGTCACTGCAGGGTGGCTCCTGTTGTGGAACTGCTCCGCTGGTCATCTGCTGTGGGACGTACAGAGAGAGACCTCAGCTCTCGCTGCCTCCCTCAGTGGGAGGTGGACACACATCGGGGCAGCAGTGTGTAGCTCTCATGTTCTCATCAGGATCAGGCTTTGTGAGGTGCTGAGGTGAGGCTCTTCACCTGTTCTCTGGATTTTTGTATTTCATGTGTATGAGCATGCTTTGGGCCTTCTCTCCCCGTGTGATTGATCATTCAGAGAAGTGTCATGGTGGTGATACCTGTGCACTGGATTCAGTGGGTGTGTTAAAATGCTTAAGAAGAAAATTAGCTGGTGCATGATTTCCCTTTTCCCCCTAACCATGAGTTTTTGCATTCTGGACCAAAATTCCTAGAGTCACAAAATCTCTGTGAGTACTTTCTCCTCCTTGGCTTTATATAACAAAAAAAGTCACTTTTACTTTCTTAAAGGTAGGTTTCAAAGTATTTTTGCCTAATTTGGTGTGACTTCTGTTGCTTTAAAAAGAAGATACATTTGGGTCATGGGATTTGAAATCTTGAGGGGGGGATGTGTGTGTATGAAGCACATGTACACAAAAAAAGGGTGCATTTCGTTTCCTCTGGGTTTGGGACCCAACCCTGCATTACCTAAATAGAAATCACATGTTGCTCTTGTCTCCACTAAATTTTGTCTTTTAAATTCCCAGTGAGGAGACTGAGGATGTTCTCGGGGTGCTGTTGGCACCCTGGTCCCTGTCACGTGGAACTGGGTTCATGTGGGCTTGGTGGGCTTGACCATGAAAACACAATTCTGAGCTGGCGTTTCCGTGGCAGTTGCTGCTGCTGGCTGGGCTATGGTGATGGCCAGCAGGTGCCTTCACTGTGCACATCCAGGTTTTTCACTGCAGTGTTACTGGTTAATACCACAGTTTACAAAAAAAAGTTATAAATTGTGCACAATCTAAACTGTGTGAGGCTGGGAGGTGCTGAATGGAACTGGTGGTCCCCTCTTGGTCTGATTTGTGCTTTAGGCTTTCTAAACTCCACAGTCTTGAGCAACTGGGTTTGCTTTCACATGGATGTATCTGACCACGGTATAACACAGCGAAAAACTGTGCTTTGAGTGTTAATTTAATCACAACAATTTTTGGGTAGATACCTTCTCCCCACCAAACCCTTCCTGGTTCATTTTAGGTCATCCAGAATTACGATTTATAATGTTCTCTGTTGTGGATATTTTGTTGTGTTACAAAAATAAGTGAATATATCTGCTGCCTTAGATAGGCTGATTTTTTTTGTTTTGTGGAAAGCAGTGGTATTATGTTTTTCTCCTTTGTTTGAAATGTTACACTGAATGTTTTGTAGGAAAATTTTTTTTTACTGTGTTTTCAATAAAGGTAAAGTGTGATTTATAGCAGAGTTTTGTGTCTTTTTTGATTCTAAGCAATGAAAAAATAAGAATCTGTATCATTCTAAATTATCATGTCAGTAGTTGGTATGAATAGTTGTGTTCCTCTCTCTTCTTCTTCTCTTCTTCCTTCCTCCTCCCAATTTAACCTGCTTTTGAGGTTCTCAAATGGCTGCATTTCTAAAATAGCTGAGGTAGGGAATATGATGGAGATTCCTGCACATTCAGAGGCATCACAGCTCTGTGTTTTAAGACAGGTGTGCAGTTAATTTGAACCCTCTGCTTTAGGCCAGTGGGGATTGTTTATAGCAGAGTATGCTCATTATGTAATTTGTAAGTAATTTTCAATCCCTTAATAGTTTGACTGAAGGGCAATTTTTGTATCTTAAACCCCTGACCACCATGTTTCTTCCAAAGGTGTCTGTAACTTAAACAGCTTCAGACTTTAAATTCCATTTCACAGGAGAGTTTAAGCTGTTTTTAAAGTTCAAGAATCACGTGGCTGGAAGGGACCTGGAGATGTCTGATCCATCCAGCTGCACAGGATCAAACATAGCTGTGCTATTCCTGGTATTTAACCAGCCTGGCAGGGGCTATCTGTGATGTGATTGCTGTGCTGTCTTTAGGCATTATATTCCAGTGTTTAATTGTCCAAGATTTCATAAATGTCAAATGTAAAGGGCCCTTCCCATGCTTTAAACTTTAATTTTGTTCCCAAACGTCCATAGTCAAACAAGCCATTCTGCTTGCACCAGCTTTTTCCACACCTGAAAGGTTACATTTCCCTTTATTTTTGATATGAGGTGACCCCCAATTCCCTCAATGGTTATATGGAGGTCTCTCATCATCCTTTTTGCTGTCTGTGGGGATGCTCATATATTTTTGGAAATGCAGAGCTCAAGTGGATGCAGAAACCTCCAAGCCTGAGCTGTGGCACTACATCGTCTTCAGTACTTTGTTTTTGGTTTGGTTGGTTGTTTTGGGTTGGTTTTTTTTTTTTTGACAGACAGTGACAGAAGAGGCATCTCAGGTGTTGTCCTCAGAATATATTTTTATGCCTTTTTACTGCCTTAAATATGTTTCTGCATGTAGGCCTGGGCAATCTCATCTTCATATCTGAAGATGCTCCCACATGGGCTCAACAAAATAAATACCTAAAATGATTGCTTTTCTTGAATTTAATAATCTTGAATGCAATCCCAGCTCACTGTGGCCACTTCCTCCTGATGCATCCCAGTGTCTGAAAGCTCTGCAAAGACTCGCACAAGTCTTAGACTTGTCTGTGTGTCTCTGCCCATAAATGCTTGCAGCACTTCTAAGGGGTGTTTTGACAGCTGTACCATGACCAGGCAACATGAGCCTTTCTCTCTGTGCATTTCCTGTGAGTGAAAATCTGATAGGAAAAGAAGGAGCCATTTTTTCAGGGAGTGTGTCTTGGGAAGTGAGAGGTGAGGTGGCAGAAGGGTTGAGCTCAAGGTCAGACAGCCTCATGGCACCTGAACACTTTCCTATTGTTTCATTTCACTTTTGGTAGCTTTTCTCTACCAGCACACGTGCTCCCTTCCAACTGCAAAAGTGACCCTTCCTAGCATATATCAGAATATTTAAATTGAACTTTTTTAGACCCAGAGAAATCAAGAGCCCAAATCCCACAAAAATCTCACAGAGATGATGTGGAAAACTCACTAAGAATTCATATAAACTTGAATTTCCTAAATTTGCTGCTAACAAGATCTCATGTATTCTTTTTATTCTATGGTCTGATTCACTGCTGAGAACTGTTATGACTTACTTTGTTCCCAAATGATCCCTAACACAACAGGATATTGAAAGGCTGTATCCATTTGTCAGTAGAAATTGGATTAGTTTCCTTGTTAGTAAATGCTGATTTAGTAATTTAACATAACAGAAAGAAGTTCCCTGAGAGCCCTTGTATTGTGTATGTATTTAAATTCCAAAGTGATGGGAAAAGCAGCAGCCCCTCCTGTACTCTGTGAGGGAATTCTGTGTAGCAAAGAGCAGGTGGGGAACCTGGTGCTTCCCCTCATCACTGCTCAGTCAAGAAACATCCCAGTCTCTCCCACACAGGCGTTCACAGTGACCTTCAGTGGTATGTGTAAAACAAAAAACAAATAAACAAGAGTCCCACCACAGGCCTCCTCCAATATTTACTTTGTGGTCTTCAGACAATCCTGATCGGTGACACCGTGTGCTCTCTGAATGACTCATGAAGTGCTGCTTCTGTCTTTAGTATTTTAATGTGATTATGTATTTAATCAATAACAACCATAGTAAGTTGTACCTAACTGTTGTTAGCTGGGTTCTAGAACTGAATCTCTACATTGCAATTTTAACTGCCCTTACTGATTTCATATTAAAAGCTGGCTTCAGGAGGAACAAGGTGAGATGACACCCAACTCTTCCATAATTTGTGGTTTCTGTTCACCATCAAGTACCTATTGATCCATTTGAAAACACTTCTGGCCCTGAGTTATGCTTGGTCTTCATTTATAGTGGTATCAGACTTGACCAGACCTGACCTGGTTTTGTAAGCAAGTGAGCCTCCTTGAGCTGGAACTGTAAAAATAAAGAGGAAAACTCTTCTCCTGCATAAGACAGCGATCTATGAAGTTCCTTTACTGCTAAGATACTATCTGCTTTGAGCTGCTCCTGGATTTTCTGTAGTATGACCTGACCCAACTCGTATCCATCAATCAGTAAATAAAGTCTAAGGTTGGGAAGAAAAAAAAGCCTAACTGAAATTTAGCCCAGAAATTTTTCTAAATCAGTGTAAACTATGAATGTGAACAGAAAGGATATCAGCATTTTGAGTAATTTGTTATTGTTGGCACGTTCTAGGATTTAAATATGAAATCCTGCTCTGCTTTAAAGCATAATACTGAAAAACCTTTTTTAGCCTAGAACGAGTGAAACAGAGCAATTGAATTTATTTCTGAAAACACCATGCCCTGTATGTTTTATGTCTGTGACTTCCTAAAGCTTGAACAGAGTGGCATAAAGTGACTCTGTGAAATCCCCCATCGGTATGCAAAGCTGCATCAGTCATCTGTACAGCAGCACAAGACTATGATAAAATGAAACGATGAAACAAAGCACCGAGGTGAACTTTGTCCATGGGGAAGCCTTTTTAAGTGATCCAGTGTCAGCAAATTGCTTACTAATGTGTTGACTTATGGCAACCCTCAAAAGTAAAATGAAAAGCCTGGAATTTACAGCATATCAATGAATCAGTTGATAAGCTTTTACTGGTTTAATATCCTCCTAGTTTTGCTGCTTGGAGCCACTTCAGGTTAGCAACAGAATGTTTACCATCTCTGTGTGATAAAGGAAGTCAAACGACTAAACAAATTCCAGGACCATTATACTGTTTGGTGAGATTTAAATTAAAATCGTTGGGAGAAATCATGTGGAGGGGGGAGGAAGAAACTAAAGTCAACTGCATCATTTCACAATGACTTACCTCGCTTCCTAAACAATGGCAGGATTTTTAGCAGGGCTGGAGATAATGTAATGCATTAGAAAAGATTTAATTGCACCAATAAAAGGCTATACCACAATTAAATGACATATAGAGTGACATTTATAGGTGGGATCAAAGAAATTCACTACCTAACATGCTGAAGCAACACCCTGCTCTCTGTGTATAGGAGTGCTAAAAGTAGCCTACTTTGGTTTCAGTGACCTTTCTTATCTCCTTTGATCTAGATTATTAAAAATTTTAATGCCAGGTATAATAAGGGCTACTGTAGCACCCTGAAATAAGCAATATGTGTCTTTCATAGTACTAATATTTCAGAACTTTTTTTTTATTTTGTGATATTTATTTAAGCATATGGAACTTGACATTTAACCTTTGTGATCCTTCCAGAGGGGGCAGGGTTATTAAAAAATAGTTGGGGTTTTTTTTGCTATTGTGACGCCATTTGATTATGCTGATGTTTAGGGAGTGACCTTTTAAAAGCACAGTTCAATTTTGAGAAGCAAATTTTATTTTAGAAAAGCTTTTTAGTGTCTGGAAGTGGATAGCTCCTTGTGAAAACTTTCTGTACTGTTTTCATTAACCAACACTTAAAAGTGTAAGAGTGAACAGCAGGAAAACTCATCTACAGTTCCCACTTGAAAGCCACTAAGAAAAATAAGTGTATATCCTTTAGTCATTACTTGTACTGAATTGATTCAAACCCAGCTAATTGTTATGAGAAGACTTTATAAATTTATTCTTAATGGAAGGTGGAAAAGTGGTGCCCATATTGTTCCCTGTGAAATCCTGAAGTGTTACATGTGAGAATGAATTCCTACTACTGAGGCCTCGATGTGGGTGCTGTGTTGAAGGAAGACCTTCCCATAGCTTTTGTAACTATGGGATGAAATGTAGGCAGCCAGGCACCAAAGACAGAGGCCCTAGAGCTGGCCCAGGGGAAGTAGCTTGGTGATTTGCAGCTGTAGCCATCTGAAGTTCAGTGAGAGAAATTTTAACCAATGACATTCAGCTGCAGCTTTTAGCATATTTAGGAGCCTTCTTCAACCTCCTGTTGCTGAGACCTTGTTTCATAGCGTAGCATGGTATCTTGGGCCCATGGGAAACTGACAGCCTTCTTGGGAAAGAAGCACCCATCTGCCTCCCCAGACTTTCAAACAGGAGAAAAATCTAAGTATTGCTGTTGTCTGTTCCAGTCATGCTTCTTGAGGACAGTCACAATCTGCCAACAGATTAATTTATTCCAAACTTAAGGGCTTGAGCACTTTTGAGTGTAACATCAGTGTTCTTCAGTCACCTTCATATTCTTTTTCTCTGCTACAGGGAAGGATTTTGCATTGGTTCCAAAGGCAGCAAAGCAACCAGCAATCTGTCTGAGTGTTGCAGCTGAGAACAGGATTTCCTCCCCATCCTGCCATTGTACAGCAGTACCAGTTTTGTGTCACCAGTCTGCCAGGTTACGTGTAGGGTACAGTGTCACTATCATACAGAAGTGCAGAATAGGGCAAGAGTGGGTTCATGCCTCCAAAGCTCTCCAATAGGATACAGCTGTGTACGTGTGAGAAATGATGTCAGACAGTAACAAGCCTTTTTCTGCAAGCACTCTTCTGTTTAACCAAAGTGATTATTTAAAAAACCCAAACCAAACGATTTAAGTATTGGTCTAAACTTAGCACTGTTTTAGCTTGCAGCTTGGGTGAGAGGATATTCCTGGCTGCACATACCAGCAGCACTGACACAGCTGGTGATGTGGCTCTGCTCTCTGAACCAGGCTCTTGGTGACCCTGGGCTGGACCTTGTCTCCTCTCACTCCCTGAGGGACGGTTTAGTTATTGCTGAGCAGTTTTTGTTCCTGAAAAGCTGATCTGAGCTGGCTGTGACTAAAGTGAGGGAAGACTGGAAGCTGGCAAAGGAGAGCCTGAGGCTTGCCCAGGACTCTGCAGCAGCAGCTGTGTGCTGGAAGGCAAAGTGGGGTCACTGCAGAATGCTTGACTCTGCTTTATTTGTATGGGGTCACCCTAATTTATTACAGTCCGATTTGCATCTGAGCAGAAGTTAGAGAGGGGCAAAGCCGTGGAGTGGAAGTACCCAGTTCAGTGAGAGAACAACAACAAAAGGAGTTACGATTGTTTATGGATTTATTTATTTCTCCCCTTACCGTACCCCCTTCATTTAATTTTATAGGAAAATAGATCACTTTGATTTATCAAAAAAAAAAAAAAAAAAAAAGGATACAGAGCCTCACAAGAAGTCCAGTATTGTTGGGCTAGGCAAAATGCAGGTCGTAAAATTAAATATTTTAATTATTTTCCTTACTTTTAGATTCTAAAGAGGATGGAATGAACAGACTGACAAAACAACTGAGTGACTCCAGTGCTGCCTGTTTCATATGAATTAGAAGGAATAAATGAAAAGGGAGGGAGCTGATATTCAGGAATTCTGGTTTAAGAAAGCTGAATCACACCAAGGAAACAGACCAAGGAAGCAAATACAACATAACTTTTTGTCAAATAGTTGCTTTCTTAATTTTCTATCCTTAGGAGGCACTGGGTCTCTCTTTATAATCTCTTCTAACAATGTATCCCCTCCAGGAAGCTTGAATTCTCTAAGACACAATTCTGCTCAAGAAGAGGAAACTCTAATTTATATAATTTAATTATTTACATGAAACATTAATTTAATGCATTTTTTTAAACTCTAACTTTTGTAGTGCATTCATTTTGTCTAGTTTCTTACTAAAAGTCTAATGCATTTGGAACATTATTAAGGAACAAATATTGTCTAGTGACGCACCTGTAGCAGAAGTAAGGCTTACCTAATTCGTTCATTTTAACCAAGCATGCCCTATCATGTATTACTCTGGTCTGATAGTGCTCTTTTCTACACATAGGACAACTTTTTACCTGTAAATTTTTCAAAGGTTTTCAGATATGACCAAAAAAAGAATTAAAATTACTTACAATATATTTCATCTCGGTACAGATGAAACAGGCTCGATTACAGAATGTAAAAACACTTAATTCTTCAATCCATGAATACTCCACAAGATCCATACTTTTAAAATTAAAGCATTAAGAGAATTTTGTAAATCTCCACATATTCACATGAAACTTCATGGATTAAATTATTCCAGGTTAGTATACCCATGTAGAGCTCAGTTACAAACTGTGTTTTCCCATATGCTTTTAAAAAAGGTTATAAAAAAGAATAAAGTGCTTCATCATAAAATAGCTTTAAATTATATTTCTTACCATAAAAATCTGGAATCAAAATTACTTTTCAGGATGATTACATTTAATTCATTAAGATATTCACTTAGGTAGTTTAATTAAAAGACTCATGTATTATGTGCTTGAATAGTTATATAAAAATGTACTCACTTAATGGACTACATGGGAACATGAATGCAGCACCTGTTTTTTCAAAGGAAAAAAACAACCCCAAGAACCAAACCTGACTTTAAAGCATTCTAACAGCTGAAAAGGAAAAAAATGCTGACAAGAAAAATTCTGACTGCCTGAAAGGTCATCAGTTTCCTTTGGTGATTACTGCAATCTTTCGAGTGGAAATAAAATTAGTTTCTGAATCTGTGAATTTTGTGTTAACACATGGGGTGGCAGAAAGCAAGAAATGGCAACTGCTACTGACTGGAGGAAAAGACTGTAAAACAAGCATTTAAAATGAAATCTGATTAATTTTTCTCCCCTTTCCCAACAGAGACATGGCATTTCAAGAAGTGATACCCATCAAATGCAGCGTTTCTCGCATACAATAAAACAAAAGAGAAAGTATGTTGATAGGCTTCAAGAAAACTTCACCTTTATCTGACCTAAATTCCCACCAAATGCTGATGATTTCCATCCTGACAAAAGATACAGAGTTGGACAAAAAAAGCAGTTGGCTCTCAGAGGAAGGGAAAACTGGGAAAGGAGTGAAACCCAGAACAAGCAGTGAGAACTCTTGAGCTGGCAAACACAAGAGGATTAATGGCCAGCAGCCAGCTGGAGGGAAAGCTTTCAGATACAGTGGCTTTTTCCCTTGAGGGAGGAAAGCTAACGAAACACCGAGGACAAAAAGAATTCCAGAGGCATTTGCCTTTTTGTGCCAAATCTAAAGTAACCTTTTTAATGAGTGCTGTCTTTTGCTCTCTCTTGTCAAGCTTCAGACTTTCAGGGTAGCCAGAAATTGGCAGATCTTTCCAGAGATATCCTACCTGTCTGTGGACAGTTGTTCACCTCCAGCTAATGTTGATGTAAAAAGAAGCAAAAGCCCTGCATCTAAGGTTATTCAAAGACTTTGATTCACAACAGAGACTTGGTTGGGAAAAGTCTTCTAAAAAAATTTAAAGGGAGAACAGGCAGCAAAACTACCCTAAAATGCACTGTGGAGAGAAACTTCCTAGCAGTTGGGATAATCTTCTAATTACCATCATCACCTCTCTGAAGCAGCTCTCGCTTCCATCAGTCACTTGTCTTTTTTTTGCTTAATATTTTCAAGGTGATAGATGAGAGAATGTAATAAAGCAGGATGTATTTATGCCCATGCTACACACATGCACTGAGCAAAGCCATCAAGGTAAAATCGAGGCATTTCGTCAGATAACCTGAGGAAGTGACTGACTGGCATTGGGTGTACACCTACTTCATTTTCCAAATAGAAATAACTGTTGTACTAAACTGCAATTAACAAAACTTGTGAGAAGACAAAAAATATCTTGAATTGTACAAACAGCAAATGTTTACCTGATGAATGAAGGCCAGAAATATATCTAACATGAGTTTATTTGAAGCAGAAAATAGCCTACACCTGCTTTGCAAGAACAGATAAAAAGGCTTCTCTACTGTCATAACTTCAGAAGTGATACTACAAATACTACCAATCTTCCTCTACCATGTCATGTTCAAAATGATACCAGAGTTGGCCACTGAGTTGGTCCACTTACTAAAATCTAAATAGTGTCTGAAAGTAGAATCTTTCCTTTATTTCTTCCTCCAGCTGATGACTTTCAGCAGCACCTCAGGAAAATAAAATAAGCAAATACAATTGTGTAGTCCACACAATTATTCAGTTACCTATGTACCATAGCTTGAATTGCAAATTCTTCCCTGAATATTGCACAAGGCTGTATGGATTCTCCATGCTGTGTGTATCTCTGCTTTTTTTTGACCCGTTCTTCAGCAGGAAGTGTCAAGGAAGGATGCTCAACTACTGATTTCTGAGCTGTGGACAATAACAACAAATCACTGAATAAAACCCATTGGCCTTTACAGACAATGGATTTTCTTCATATGAAATTCATTGATAATGCACTTGCTTAGGAATACTTTATACAAATACTTCATATACATCTATCATTGGACAAAAAACCATCAGGCAATATATTTCTTATGATTAAGTACCTAAAGGGGCTACAAGAGAGCTGGAAAGGGGCTTCTGACAAGGGCATGGAGAGACAGGACAAGGGGGAATGGCTTCAGACTGGAAGAGGGTAGGTTTGAATTACATATTGGGAAAAATTCTTCCCTGTGAAGGTTGTGAGGCCCTGGCACAGGCTGCCCAGAGAAGCTGTGGATGCCCCATCCCTGGAAGTGTTCAAGGCCAGGTTGGACAGGGCTTGGAGCAGCCTGGGATAGTGGTAGGTGTCCCTGCCCATGGCAGGGAGTTGGAACTGGATGATCTTTAAGGTCCCTTTCAACCCAAACCATTAATGGATTAGCTATTCAGTAATTATCAGAACCTCTTTACATACAGGATTTATACAGGATTTTTTTAATGTACATTTTTATTTGCTGAGTAATTTGAATTTATTTTGATGCCTTTTCAGAGCCCTTAAAATGGGATTACCTAAAGAATGTAACAACAACATAATTTCAAATTATCAGCATAAATAAAATCTCAGAATTGTGAAGTTTTCCTCAGCATTGCATTTATGCATTCTTAAAAATAAAAATTAATCAAGTGGTATAATAAAAAACCGTGGCTGCTGCTGCAAAATACTGAAGTTTGATGAGGCTGTGACATAAGAAAGAGAAATAAAGAACATGAAGAGACAAAGAGATGGTCCCAAGAGACCAGTGATAGTGTCACTGTTACAGCTGAGCTTGTCCAACTCCAGTAATGACTGTGAGGTGCCTTGCTGCACGGACATGTGAAATCTGCTTTCTTAAAGAAGGAATCAGTGAAAATACTTAGAGTATTACTACCTGCCCCCACAAGTGGCAGATAAAGTCCAGTGTCAGTATCTCAGCAGTAAAAAACTTATGCTAATAGGTACAGCAGGGGATAGATCTTTGTCATCTTTGAAGATCAGAAGAAGCTGCTTTTCTGGATTGACCAAAATCCGTGGAAAAATATCCTGGGTTTGTGTAATAAGCTAATAACTCGAGTTCATAGTGAGGCCTTAATGGTGTTTGACAAAACAAGAAAGGAAGAGGGACAAAAATACAATACAATAATTACAATGCAAGCTGATGCCCCCTAGATGAGAGTTCCAGTCCTAGATGGGAAGGAAAGGGTAAACTCTTTCATTCATACCAGAATCTTTGCATAAATCTCACATTACTATGCAGCACATATTTGTTCTGTGTAAGCTTTCAAAACCCCCATCAGGCAGCTTGTGCATCCAAACTCATTTCTCATGAGGAAAAAAAGGAATCCTAGCAAATCATGGGGTTTTGGTGATCCCCTTGCTCAAGTATCTCATTATTCTAGGGCAGGATTTGTTAATTTTTGAGGCAAAAATTCTCCTCCTGAGCTCATCCATCTACAGATGTATATCGTTAATCATCTAAAATTTGCACAAACTGCCTTTGATCTTTTAAAAGAACTTTTGAGAGGTACTAAAGGATCTATCAGGAATACTGTCTTCCCTTTAGTTGAACTATATGCCTAGCCTACTTCCTTGTGAGGTCATGACATCCTTCAAACATAAATCAATCTGAATCCATATTTTAGAACAACAGGATGGCTTTGAGGTTTCAAGCTGGGTCAGTTTATGCTTTTGGAACAACGTGGGGAATGATTTCCCTACATGTGGTTTGTTTCACATCGACCCCCCCCTTTTGTTATCCCATTTTGATAGCCCAATATATCGAGGGATGGCCTCTGTGATGAGAAAATCTGGGTATAGGGGGAGTGAACAAGAAAGCAAAGCAATGACAGCATGAAAGAGTATCACAACCTAAAAAATGCCTAATCTTGGTTTCTTTCCAAGCAGTGTGGTCAGAGGCTGTTTTAAGGAAGAAAATGGGATGGCTTTGTGGAAAGCCTTCTGTATACCCCCGGGGTAAGAGAAAATGCTTATTTAAAGCTTTCACAAATGGATTATTTAAACTGCCAAACAAGAAGAGATTGGCAGCAAAATTGAACTTCTAAATAATACAAACCAGATGGGACACTTGTGAGAGACAGGTTATACAGGTGTTTAGAAGGAAAGCTTTTATACAACAGAGTTTCTGAAGGAAAACTGGCAGGAGGACACAAAAGGAGGGATGTTGGCCAAAGCAAAAAGCTCTATGGAGATATTCTCAAAGCAGCACTTTGAAAAAATACAAGCAGTGAAAACCTACATTTATCACAGCTCAAGACATCCAAGAATTTTCATCCTTATGCATCGAATTTAAAAGCCCAACCCATTTACTGACACACCCATTTACAACCAAGTTATTTATCCTAAAATGAACCTTATAGAAGTGTTTACATGCCTTTAAATTATTAGTGCTGGATTTTAGGAATCAAGCCCCTATTGAAAAGAATGAATGATAGGAGACCTATGAAACTTTGTTTGATTACCCATAAACTCAAGGAGAAAATGTTGCATTAAACTACATTTTTAAATTGTTTTGCAGTTTTAATATTTAAACTGTGCACCCTTATTAAGGAAGAGAAAGTTTGACACATGCATTTTGAAATAATATGAGAATATTGGTGAAAATTCTATAAGGTAAATCCCAGGAACCATTGAAGTTTCAAAAAATATTTCAGCACAGTCTTTTGAATCACTTGCACAAATATTCATGTGGGACAATTCAGTCAATGCTGTGATTTAAAGAGAAAATTCTTGGTCTTTCTAATAATAGCAGAAAACATGCTCACACTTGGGCTGCATTTTTTCACCTCAGCATTCAGCTTCCATAATCACTCATTATTGATGTTCCTGTTAACCCCAATACCTCTCTTCTGTTTTTCCCCCTGCTATCCTCTCTTCAAAATGAACTAAAGAAAAAGCCCTCCCATCTTTAGAACTATAAACATGTAAATAAAGTGCTAATTGCCTCATCTTATTACCTTTGTCCTATCACTGGTTACGCTCACTTGTTGTTCGTTATCTGAAGTTTCCCTCTGAACCTTGAGCTGATTCCAAAGGCAGAGCTGCTGGGATGGAGTGTCCCTGGTTTAATGGGTTCCCTCTGGAGCTGGGACTACTGTGACTACTGGTTCCTGTGGCAAAGGCAACCTGATCTTCAGGGAGGCCTAAGGGCGTTTCTATGAAAAAGAATAAATAAAAGAGTTATTAACGATGATGAAGGCTCGTTATGCTCAAACCTGCAAATTCTGGAGCCAGAAGGTTCTTTAAGTAGTGCCTAATCAAGGCAACAGAAAGGATGGACACAAGAAGACATTCATGGCAAAAATACTGTTGAAATCTTTAGAAAAGGGAAATACAGGGCTGAAACTGAGAGGCAGGAAGCACATTTGGTCTCCTGGCCTGTTCAGATGCTCCCTGGCTTTGTTTTTCTAAGCAGTATCTGTCGCTGCTCCACAACTATATTTTTATAACACTATTTGAAAGTGAGTTTTCCTACCAGGCATCATTCCAAGCCCTCACATCTGTGACTTTTATCTTGCTGCATGTTTGCTTCTAAATTTGAAAAAGGTATTTAGCTACAGGTGTTAATTCTTCCCTGGTGTAGCCCCAGGACCATTGCAAAAACAAACCTTTTTAACTTTGAGCAAAGCTGGGTATATATTAACGAAGACTGCATTTCATGCAGCATTAGTAAATGTCTTTTTACAGAAGAAGGAATAAACCAAACTGTTTCAAATAGACTTAAAAAAAATCTTAATGCTAGAACCTTCCCCCAGCTAAATATAGTATCAAAGTCACTGATGTTTTCTTGAGAATAAAATGTAAAAAAAGTTATGACAGTCAATAGACATTAAAAGTACTTCTTGCTTCTAATGAAGAATTTGTCTTCATCAAGATGCACTATTTTCACCTTTTTGCCTTCATTGTCACAAGAATAATATTTTAAATGCATTTCAGGTATGAAAAGATGCATTTAAGCTACTGATGGCAATTCTGTTTTTTACCTACTGGCTTAAACTGCTGAATTTTGACAAATTTTAAAACAAGATATTTTGCTGTTTAGCAATAAATCATCTTACTGGACAGAAAGCTTAGCTTCCACATTTTAGTTTATTTTAAATAAAAACAAAAATTACAAATCAGAATGGTTTACCTAATGTTAGCTGTGGAGAACTGGGGTCAAGAAGATACTCCTTTTCTGCATCTTCCTTGCTTTGGTGCTCTTTTTTCTTAGTCCAGTAGCTACTCTTATTCTGACTATTTCTTTTATTCATGGGATTTGTAAAAAGTTCTTGGTATTCCTTGTCCTTTACTTAGAAGAATCTGTTAATAAAGGATCCTGAAGCTGATGACTGTTTATTGTATGATCCTGTAGAGCAACTGCAGAAACTGCTCTCGTCCCTTGTTTGGAGGAGCAGCCCTAAAAAGCAAAAAAACCCAACCAATCTTGAATAATTATTGTTATAAATGATTTTAAACCATCCATATTGTAGTAAATTAAAAGAAACTCTGCACTTTTTTGAATTGTTAAATGCTTTTGTACACATACAAGTCCAGTAGTTGAAGCCTAACATGCAATTACTGTAATATGAAATTTAGGATTGATGTTTCTGACACATCCTAGTTTTAACTTACAGAAAGTCAAATGAAATCTTTGATTTATCATTTATATTATTTATATATATTAAATAAAATAGCAGTAATTTTAGAGTTTTAATTACTGAGCCCATAATTATTATATTCAATAAACTCATTATGAGCTATAAAAGTTTGGCATGCCTGAACACATTTTAATTTCATATAATTAAAAACAATCCCAAAGGCTAATTCTGCCTTCCAGAACACTGAATATAAACAAGAATGTATTATTTTTATACAGGGAATGGGCTTATCTACCTGTTCCTCTGTTTCTCCCCACGCTTATCCTTTATTTTAAGAGATGGAAAATAGTACCATGTAAAATCGTGATGTCCCATTGATAATCTTTAGCTGATTTGACAAGAATAGTGTTCCTTTACAAACAGAGATATAAAAAGAACTTGAATAATATTTCTCAGGAGAAGCAGCCTCATCAATAGCAGACAAGGAACCTACAATTCCTGTTGTTTTCTCCTTGGGATCCCATGGGAAAGAGCTTAACATCTGTTCCAGGCACAGAAGTTAACTTTGGATCCATAAATCACCAAGTTTGTTTCTCTCCTGTTGACCTCATTTCACCCTCAGTAGGCTGCCTGCAATATACAGGGAATGGATTCAAAACAAATGGCAAGAATCACAAATTTCAGGCTGAACTGAGGAAAAGATGTGGCTGTAGCAATAAACCCCACAGAACTGTTCTGCAAGATTAGTTTGCTGTAGACAGGGAAGCCTGTGATACACAGAGCAGGGATGATGTTGGCAGCCCCTTTGGGGCTGAAGCTGTTCCACTGTGGTCCCAACATCCTCACTGGCACAGCAGGAGGACGTGATTGGTACCAGAGTGGAGGCTGCAGGGGATGGAGTGAGACCCCTCAGCTGTGAAAAACAGGAGCCATTGCATACAGGGCTGTGCTGCTTCACAGTCACAACACGGTTTCGTTTGGAAGGGGCCTTAAAGATCACCTTGTTCTACGGCCCTGCCATGTCTGGGGACCTTCAACTAGACCAGGTTGCTCAGAGCCCCATCCAGCCTGTCATTGAACACTTCCAGGGATGGGACATCCACAGCTTCTCTGGATAACCTGTGCCAGGGCCTCACCACCCTCTCAGTAAATAATTTCTTCCTAATATCTTAACTAAATCTATCCTTTTTCAGCTTGAAGCCATTTCTCCTTGTCCTATCACTCCATTCCCCTGTAAATTGTCCCTCTCCAGCTGTCCCTTAAGGCACTTGATGGTGCTATAAGGTCTCCCTGGAGCCTTCCCTTCTCTAGGCTGAACAGCTCCAAGTCTCAGCCTGTCTCCATAGCAGAGGTGCTCCAGCCACCTCATCATCTCTGTGGCCTCCTCTGGACTCACTCCTGCAGGTCCATGTCCTTCCCATACTTGGGACCCAGATCTGAACTTTTCAGTGTGTGGTTGTTCCTCTGCTACCACAGCCAGCCCTGCGCTTCGCCAGTCACAGCTCAAGATGGGATGACCAGAGGGTCTGTGTCTGTGCTGCAAAGAAACTGTGGATGTGGCACTTGGGGACATGGCTTTGTGGTGGACCTGGCAGTGCTGGGTTAATAGTTGGACTCACTGGTCTTACAGGTCTTTTCCAACCATGATGATTATTTTCAACCTCTTGTCCTTTTTCCCCGCACAGCTCCAGCCCCACAGCACAGGCTCTGAGGGAAGGGTGGCAGTGGAAGGTGTTGCTCCCTTCTCCTCAGAGGGTGGAATGGAGCCTCTCCTGGCTTGATCCCAGTCACTGCCCATAGGGAAGCCCCTGGGAATGGTTCCTTTCTGATTTTTCCTACCACTGAAGCTGCACACTTCCTGTATCCCACTGTCCCTAGGCACTGTTTTGCCCTTTAGCCCCATGTCTGTGTGGTACTGTGCGGCTTAGTGAGCATTAATTTTGACCCTCCACATACATTTGGATTTGAAGACTTTTTTTGCTGTGTTTTTCAATTTTTAATGTGTATTTTTAACCTGTCAGGTGGTAAGATGAGAGGCAGGCCCTGTGATTATTATAGATTTATAGAATTGTTTAGGTTTGAAAAAGTCCAGCCATTAACCCAGCACTGCCAATCCACCACTAAACTGTGTCTCTAAGTGTCACATCTAAACATTTTTTTAAACACTTCTAGGGGTGGTTTTTCCACCACTTCCCTGGGCAGCCTGTTCCAGTGCTTGACAACCGTTTCAGCAAAGAAGTTTCTCCTCATATTCAATCTACACCTCCCTTGACCCAACTCAAGGCCATTTCCTCTCGTCTTTATTGCTTCTTACCTGGAAGAAGGGACTGACCCTCACCCGGCTACAAACTCCTTTCAGGTACTTGTGGAGAACAATAAGGTCCCCCCTGAGCCTTGTTTTCTCCAGGCTCTTCATCCCCAGCTCCCTCAGCTGCTTCCCACAGGACTTGTGCTCCAGAGCCTTCACCAGCTTCCTCACTGCCATTTTGGTGACCTGTGTCTTTGGCAACTCTATAATAGTCACCACTGAAAGAAAAGAAATCTTTATAAAGACAACAGATGAACGGTATCCATATGGATCAAACAATGATCTTTGTCACCTAGTGTCCCATTTTTGTTCAAGGCAAGAAAGAAAATGGCTCAGGGAGATGGTAAGAACGCTAACCTATGACAGTACAGCACCAGCTCTTCAGGGACTTCCCGCATTTTGAAGTGCAGCTTCCTGAGCCAGAAGCACTGCCCACGCCTTTGATTAGCACTGATGTGTTTCTTTCAGATCCAGAATTGTGTGAAAAACCTTCTAATACGAGTGCAGGCTTCCTCTGGCCATTTTCCTGGTTCTCACTTGGTGGGCCTTATTTTTCATGAGTAGGACAGGCACAGATGGTGCCTCAAATCCAGGTGTACCATTTCTTTAATTTTTTGGGTTTAAATACTTGTCAGAGTCCTTCTCAGCTGCTGCTGACTGGAGAGCTTTGTTTTCCTGTGGAAGTGACATTTTCTGAGCAAAAGCAGTGAGGTTGTCCTGAGAGTAATCTTTTGAGTAGCATATAAATGGAGTGATTAATCCACTGGATGCACTTCTCTGTAATTACAAGTAATTACTTTAAAGTCAAATCTGCAAATGAGAATACCTCTCTGTACGGTAGGGAAGATGTAAAAAGCAGCTGAAGTGGCTATCTTTAAAATGACATTAAATCACTGATTGTTTCCGAAGGCAGGAATAAAAAGATAAAATAGCGGTTTTTAAAGTGAACTTGCAAGTTAGCCTGACCCCCAACCTGACTCAGTAATATGATGAAGGGATATTTTAAAATATAAACTTTTAAGGGTACTTAGTAATAAATTTTAATTAGGAAATAAAGTAGAAAAGTTGATTTTCTGCTGTCTAAAATTTAAATGAAAGTGTAAATGCTGTTATATTTTCAAAACCCAACCCACTGATGTGTAGAAAAATCATGAATATGTATAAATTTGAATATAAAGATACTGAAAATAATCTCTCTTGTACCTGTTTTGGTTTCAGTTTTATGCTTGAACAGGATTCATCATTCTTATGTCTTTTCAGTATTGCATTACATTTTTTTTAGAATTTATGACTGAATTTCCTAAAGCAGCTAATAAGCTTCTTTTCAAATGTTTGCCATCTCTTCTATTTGTCATACCTCATTAAGGTGATCCTAGACACATGTATGCTTAATTAAGGCTTTTCCTTAAAATAAGCCTTTAATCCAGAGGTGCTGGGCCTTAATTGAAACTCAGAGAAGATTAGTGTCGTCTCTTATTTTGGTTTTCACTTTTACTGTACTTCCAACTGCTTCTAAACGAAAAGGCCTGTGTTAGCCTTAGCTGATACATGGCCAGGAAGAAATTAAAATTCATACTGCAGTCTTCTGAAGAGTAACATGCCTTGGTAATTGCCATTTCTTATTAAGTGCCACCTTTTACCACGAGCCTCCACTTCAAATGCAAAAGGTTGCTTTAAACACTCCAAGGACATTAACATAATGAACACGCTGCCTGTTTTGAAGGTGACTAATAAGTGACTAATGATACCTGGTTTTATCCATGTGCATAATTTTTAAATGTTAATTGTATGTTTAAATAGTGCTGAATTCTCGGATCTGTCTAGAATGATTGCCTTTTACAGAGTCCTTTTTAAGAAGACTTAGGAAAAATGAGGATTTAAGCCAAAGGTTAGCTGCACTCAGTTGAGGTACTGTGTGGTGCAGTAAATTTTAAAACCTTTTTGGAGGAGTAAGACACAGATTCAACAGCTTCTGCTCTTCTAGAGCGAATTGCACCAGCCAAAGAACCAATCTATTTTCTTCTTGTAGAGCTGCAACTGGGCATGGTATTGCTACCTAGCAGAGGCAAGTGGCCTGCTGTCATCAATGGGAGGAGAGTAACTTTTCAGGAAGAGCTATTGAACTCTGTGGGCTGAATGAATTTGATACAGAAAGAGCAATGCTAGGGCAAAGGTTTGAAACAAACAGTGTAGCAACTGTAATGAGTTTCACTGATATTCTGTCTTCACATCATGAAACTTGCTGCCTGTAACGTGTTTTTACACTTGTGTTAAAAAAGTGCAATAAAAAAATGCATATATAAGTGAAAGGAAGGTAGCACTGTTGTGCAGGTTGGTTCAAACTGAATGGTGGTTTCTAAAGGAATGTGTTATAAAAATGTGTATTGACACAATAAGTAAAGCCTGTGTGGTGAGCTGTGAGCATGGTGAGGGCTCTGCCTGCCCTAAGCTTATCCCTGAAAGGGTTGTGAGGTAGGATTGTTCCAGGGATGCTGGGCTGTATCACTGCCTCCAAACAGGTTCCAGGGTGTAGACATTGAGTAGGATGGGTAAACATTTGCATGTGTAAACATAGAGATTTTTTTCTCCCACTGGAAATCAGGACATTTATGATACTGGAAATCTACAAGCCACTATTTCTTCTGAGAACCAAGTGCACTGCTGTCATAAACAATGAGAGCTGAGTCTGAACGCATTAAAGAGGAATTCCAGCTTGAAACACTTCTTTTGGCTGAGGAGGGCAGGTTTTGGCAAATCTGCACATGTGAGCCCTGCCTTTGACTCAGCAAGGAACACCGTGTCACAGAGCTTTGTAGTTGCCCTGTTAAAGGCTGTTTTAAGAGAACTGAGTCAGACATTCTTAATTACAAAAATACAGTGTCTGCCCTTTCTTCTCAGGAGTTTGAAAATGTTTTACCTCATTTGCTCTTTGTTCACATATATGAAATACATATTTGTTTGTACGAAGGCATACTGTGGATTTGTCATTGTTATGCTATTTGCCTACTGTTTGCATTTTCTGTGAATTTCTGTTAATTTTCAGGCATGTGCTTCTGACTCAGTAGGAAAGCTGAGCAATTTTAGTTTGTAAGGGTAGTACAGATGTTATTAGGTCTCATTTAAAGCCCTTACAAGTCAGTGAAAAGGCTGTCGCTTGTTCGTAGTTGAATTAAAACTCTGTTCTGTTAAGTAAATATTACTTCCTGCTCAGGGAGAAAAAGCTTAATTTAAAGGGAAATTTGTATATATACATTATTGGATCAAATTAGATTCCAACCAAAATGTGATTTCACATATAACCATTGATTTTTATTGAGCATATGTCTTAGTGAAAATCTTGTTACTCCAATAGTGCCCATAGAGTAAGGATTTATTGATCTGAAGTGCTTTATATTTGTGAAAACTTTCAAATATTTTATGAGAATGCAGTGGCATTTGTTTAGATAATGTTGCTGTAAAAAAACCAAAACATTTTGTTTGCAGTATTTCTGATGCCTGTGCATTAACCATGTGTGGTACGAGGCTGTGTAATGTGGTAGACATAGGAATGTTTAGTTTTGGATCTATTTGTGAAGTGCTGTGTATGTTCTAATCTGTAATTTCCGGTCAGATTAATATTTGCTTAATGGAGACATTTTTTGCTTTGTGGGAAATCCGTTTAATTGTGTAAAGGGTGAGTTTTCTGAAAATGGGTACTGTAGAGTGCAAGCCTTGAATTCATACCATTGCCAGCATTTAATGCTCTCATATTGTTTCTTCCTTTTCTGTTTGTCTTTGGAGAGGTCCTCATTCCTTGGGGATGAAGTAAAGCTCTGGTTCCATCACTGCTGCCTTCAGAATTAGCACTGAAAACACAGGATTCTTTCCCTGGGTTGATGAAAGTAATTTCTTGTTTGCTGTGTCAAACAAAGCATGCTATTTGTCACATTGTGGTTTGTGTATCTTTTAAGAAGCTTTCAACTTTGATCTGAGCCAAGGTACACTCAGTAGCACAGATGACAGAAGTAACAAACCAGTGATGTGCATTGTCATTCATACAAACTCTTTAAGTCAACAAATACTGAGACTTAGATGTAGAAAACCATACTGCTTTTGAGGGGGCTTGTGCATTCTTGTGAGAAAATGAAGACCTTTGCTTTTCTTGTTTCAGACAAAGGTGTGGAACAATTTATTAGTTAAAGACTCAGTTCACTGTCTGCAATCAAAAGGTGCCTCATCTAGTCCAGATTCTGGCCCTTGCTGATATTTTCTAGGTAAACAGCTGCATTTAAAAGACATTGTAGAGATGGGTTCAGTAGCACATAAAAGCTGCTTTCTTCAAACTGTCATCACAGAGGTTTTCAGAGCATGCTTTTAATACTTCCAGAGCTGGTGTTCGTGTCTTTTTTCCCCCTCTTCTCCCTCTCTCTCTTTATGTTAAATGCTATTTGAAACAGGAGTGTTTTTTTAAATACAACTTTCACCTGCTTTTTACCTGATATGTCTGAAGGGAAATTAACCTTTTGTGTAACAAGACTGAGGGTTAGAAAAGGGTTTCACAAACTCAGCATTTTAAGAGAATTCAAAAAAGGCAGTTATAGAAAACCAGCAGGTTTTTTTTATGAATAGTTATGAATGGTTGTGTGATTCTGACGTTGCCACATGTTAAAACTTTCTGGTTTGAGGCACAGTTTGATCACCCACTTCGACCTTCTAAGATCGTGCAAGGAATTTTATGCAGTTTAGAACTTACACCATTTGTTTAAATCAGATATTTCAGAAAGCCATCAAGTTTTCATCTAAAAATTTCATAACTTGGGGGAGGTTGTTTTTTCAAGTGATTAATCATCATGACTGTTACTCTTTATTATGTCTCATTTGAATTTGTCTGGCATCAGCTTCTAACCATTTGCTCTTTTTATGCCTCTCTCAGCTAGGCTGAAGAGCTCTTTATTAACTGGTATTATTTTCTCCTTGAAAAGATACATTAACGATGTCATCAAGTCATCCCTCAATTTCTGTTGCTAATCTGAATAGATTGGGTTTGTCAGACCACTCTTGAGATATTTGACTAGGCCTATAATATTTTCCTGTCTTTTTTGCATTATATAAATGCATTATCCCGTGCATTATACAAATTTTCAACTTAAAAAAAATTAATGTACTTGAAAAATACTGTATTCTGTTCTTTGTTTCATCAACTTATACAAAGCAAAAGTATTTCTTATTCTTGCTTAGTGTTACACATTTCCTCATAGAACGAAAGTGTATGCAGCAAAAAACAGTCTTCACAAGAAAGGGATTTTTTCCTATAATTTTGCTTTTCTCCTTGTATTTGCAGATGAAAATGTTCCATTTCTTAACTGCTCAGACCTCTCATCTTTGCAATATACACCCAAAACCAGAAGGCACAATAAACAACTGCATCTGTGGTGCAGCAAGGGGAAAAGACACCTCTAAAGAGGAACATTTCAGTAAAATAATAAAACTTGCAAATACTGATATAAGGAGCTTAAAGGAAACTCTGAGTAGGGCTTAATGTCTGGCATCAGGATAATGTAGGTATAATTTATCACATGTGAAATATGGTGCTAAGTTAAAAAATCAATGAGGTGCAATAATTCATTTCTCTATACTGTGTAAGAAAGAGATTGGGATGTGGAAGTGGCAGGCTGTTCTATAAATCCCATAGGTTTTTTTTAGACAAGAAAAGTGAAGAGTGCATAGGATCAAGAGGGAAAATATGGGCTCAGTACTACCTTGAACAGGTTATGAGTGACAGTAAAGAGCACAAAGCAAAGACTGTTTTCTTCTCTGACGGGGTTTTAAGGAGAATGTGAGTAGAGGTAGATGACAACATTGGTGTGTATTTTTAAAAAATAGGGGTTTATTATTATTTCAAAGCCATTTCCTTGTAATACAAGTGTAACCAATCTCAAATATTTAGAGGAAATTTGAAGAAGGTTTATAGTGATAATGTGCTGAAAATACATAAGGAGTCACCAAGTCACAGAGGGAACAAACTGAGAAGACAAAGAGCTTATGCAGAAACAAAGTGTTTTGGTGGCTTAGAACTTCAGCAGAGCAGATCGTAAGGAACCACTTGCTTTAGTATTTGCTATTTACAAAGAGCAAGTGCTGCCAAAAGCAGTGATGTATATACAGGGTTTGCAACAACCCACGGAATTAAATGACAGTGAAAGTCAGAACATGTGGCATTCGTCCAAGGAATCTGAAGGAGCTAAAGAATTGCTAACTGAATTCCTATTAAAAGTTAGGTAATTAATCAGGAAAATGTGATACAATAGAGGAAAACTGGAGGTAGCCAGCTTCATACAAAACTGTGTTGTGGTAAGTGGTTCTGAGAATGCTTCCAGGAATTACAATGGTGAACTTCTTTTGGTGTCAGGACACTTAACTGATAAATTCCTTAAGGATAAAAGACCCAAATCTACAAAGAGTCTGGATGGAGTATAATTCTAAGGAAAAATAACCCTGATTGTTGCAACAGTATATCTTGCTGCTCCAGCCTTATAGTATATTTCAAAGATTAAGAATTTAATGGAGAAATTTACAGGTACATATATAGTTTTATCAAAAAAGACATGAGTTCCACAAAAAATACTGGACAAAGTTTTTCTAGAGAAGCTAGTAGCACAGCTCAGCATAAAAATAAAAACTTAATAGTTAAAGTGAGACAAATAAAGCCAATGAGGGGGAAAACTAAGTTGGTGATAGAAAGCAAAAGAATTTCTCAGAAAAATAAATCGGTCAGTGGGATGTCCAAGGATCATTGTAGGTGTGTTTAAACGACCACAGAGACAGAGCACGGGCCACCTCTTTTTCTTACACACCACGTCTTACTCCCTGAGCTGCCTTGTGTGTGTCGCTTCCTGCACCTTCCCAGACCATGGAGGTGTCACAGGCCTTTTTGTGCTGCACCCTATTGTGAATCTGATTTTGGAGGAGAGGCTAGAAGTGGTGACTAATGACATCCCTATTTGCTGATGAAACAAAATAAAGCGTTTTCTCACCATGTTTCTAGGATAAAACCCCAACCTCAAACACAGGAAGGGTCAAGGGGGAAAATAGAAATGATTAGAGGCATGTGGGGAGCTTCTTTACAAGTAAATTAGCAAGAATGGTCCAGATTTGCAGCTGATGAAAATTGGCACAGTTCCATGAGAATCCGTGGCACTTTGCCAGTTTACACCAGCAGAGAACTTGCCCCAATATGTTTTTAATATGAAAACCAGGGCAATTGTAGCAGAGACCTAGAGCACAAGACTGGCATAATTGTGAAAGCAAGGCTGTGCAAAGGCTAGAGGGTGTGTCTTTAGAGATGTGGGCTTCTTTGAGTGCTGCTTAGGATCAGTTTTTACAGTCAATGCGAAGTTGATGTCTAATTTTTGCTGTAGGATGCAGATTTCTTCTGTCATATCCCAGTCTGCTCCTGTCTAGCCCTTTCTTCTACCTTTTCCCAGTTCCAGTTCTATGTTCCATTGGCATCAGGGAGGGCTTTTTTAAACTATTCTACCTAGGCTCCACAGAGCAAAAGGGGAGCACTGAGAGTGCAGGAGGCAGTTTAAAAGTCCATACAGCTGTCAAGGTGTTTCTGCTCCTCTGCCATCTGCCCAAATCAGCTTCAAGGTGGGGAACCTGCCTTCTGCCTCTAACTCTCTGCATCATACAGCTTACTGGGACCTACAAGATCTTTGTGGAAAACCAAGTTAATGCTTTGTGGATGGCCCACACTGAGCTCAAGGCAGGCTTGGTGATGTGGTTGAACTGCCCAGGCTGTACCGCCCAGCTGTGGATCCACAGATCTCGGGCTGTGTAAAAGCCACAATTTTTCTGATCCTGGTGCCTGTGTTTTCCTACACTGGTGCAGAAAGCATTCTGTGTAGACTACCAGGACAACAATAGAGGCTGGTCAACTGCTGGGGGTAAAATATGGTTAAAGTGGTTTCATTTTCAGAGCTCTGGGAAGATGGAACATGCCAAAGACAGAAGCTTTAAATCTGCCAACTCTGACAAGACTCCCTTGTGCACATGTAGAAGGACATGCCCCAATTTTATCTCTTTTTCTGCAATTACTGCACCAATAATATCTGAGAAAGGCGCAAATGTCTTGAATGTAGGCAAAACAGTTTTTCCATTCACATGGAAGGTTTTTACAGAAATCTTCCAGAAATGTTTCTTCCCAAGACAGAAACCTGGCGTGGAAAACAGCTCAAGTTTGGCAAGGTTGTGAGCAACTGAAAATATGTAATAAAGTGGTGTTAAACCACTTAATTATAAACACAGTTACCAGCTAAATAATTTGTGCAGTGAAAATGTGCTTGATGCAGCTAATTGCACTTCCTGATACTACCTGAAATAAAAGGTGAATTAATGAGAGGGAAACACAAAGTTAATGAGAGTTAATGAGACAAAAACCTGTGCAGATAGTTACATCCACATGAGGGAGAGAGAGAGGGAATCCCCGCTGCTTCTGTAGGGCAAGCCACTGCATGGAATAGTAACACCTTCTAGAATTCATTTTTCACTGTGAGGTTTTCATTTGTTTTACCAGTCACCATCACTTTATAAACTCTCATGACCATCTTCTTTGCTCATGTTCTCATTTGCCCTTGTCTCCTCAGATTCTTATTGGTTTTTGTGTGTTTTGGCCTGAGTGGAAAGTCATTGAAGGAGCCCATGTGCTCATTCCAGAGAGGAGAGGAGGAGAGGGATCCCTTGGGCCCTGGCTGTGCCTGTGCTTGGCCATCCCTGCCTTGTGTGTGATCATCGTGACAGGGTTTGTGCCATTCTGAGGGACAGATGTTGCTGAAGAACAGTTTCAGATGACATCATTAATATTCAGAATTATTTGTTTCAAGTCACAGTGACTATAGCTGCCATACAAGCTCAGATAAACCCAAGTTTTTTTCTCCTAGCACTGTATTGCACAATAATGGACCTTTTAAAGGAGCTGTTTCTTCTTCTAAACCAGAAGTCACTTAATATTTTAGATACTGGTTGCTGGGCTATTGGTGCATGCTGATGCCCTGGTATTTCTCATTTTAAATTAATTTTTCTCCCTATTTTTTAAATAGAGATTCATTTTTTTATTTTAAGTGCCTATGAAATGCCTGTTTAAATGCATATTTATTTTCTAGTTTAATTTTTTATTAACAGAGAGTAAAATTTCCTAAAGACCCTCATATTTCTAATTAGAATTTGTCTAAGAGGTGAAAGAACCAGCATAATATTTGTTGAATAGGGGACACAAATGCTGTTGCTAATGTGATGTAGCTATTGTGCCTGTGTGAGGCTTATGTGCCTGAGAGAAAATAAATATTTATTCCAAGTATATCTGTTGATTTGACAAATATTATTAAATCTCTTTACATATATCATCTCTCCTAAGTAGAGTTTTGCATATTTTTTTTCTAAAATTATACTTTGGATTTGGAAGAATGAGTAAAATCAGACATCCTCTCAAAAACATGCTACATTTATGGTAGTCCATACAATTAAAAAAGTAAATTGCCATTCAGTTTTAGCGTTGTCGATACTGATGGAAAGGTTGCTGAGTAGTTCTTGTTGAATGAGATTTTCTCTAATGTTTAAGCCACCAATAAAACCTCCAGTTAAGCCCTTCATAGGAAACTTAAGAATTGACTGATGGGAGTCACATGGTTAAATCAGTGCTTGTTATTCATAATTTATTCAATGGTTGATGGAAAAAAATTGTCCAATTATTTGACAAATACTGCTTGGCAAGATGATTTACAGAGAATAATGCAAGTATTTGTTGAAGAATTTAAAGTGACAAAACCTGCTAAAATTACGGCCTTTATTCTCAATGCAGTGATTAGAGCTGATTGAATGATATTCAGACAGTTTGACTAATTTTGAATAGTCCTTACACAGGCAATATTCCCATTGACTTCAGCTGGAATTTTGCCAGAGTAAGGACTGCAGGATTGGGCCTTTGAGTGTAATGTCTTGAAAGGGTCCCTTTATAAAGCAGCAGCTTAAATTCTGAACCGCAATGAAAACCCATTTTCACTTTCCTCTGTTACTTTGCCTGTTCTGTGGAATTGCTCCATATGAATGTTAATCCCATTCCCTCTTTATCAGCAGAGGGTGCTATGGGAGTTTTGTGCTCTCCAGTAGCCTTTTGTTTATGCACAGTTCAATCTAATTTAAGTTGAACTGACCATTTCAATGGGAGTCAAGTGTGTATTTAAATGGTGTGTGGGAGAGCCATAGTTTAATGGCAAACCATTTCTTTAATTGATCCAAGTTAAAGAAGGGAGACATTTTAAAGTGGATATTTTCAGATCCCTGGCCTCTACCCCCATACCCTCCAAAATGGGTCACTGGTCATGGTCTTACACCTTTGCATGATAAATGATAGTATTTGCATGTGTTTTTGAAAGGCAGGTTCAGTATTAAAACTTACTAGAAATGTATAATAAACTAATATTTTTGAATGTAATCTTCTGTGACTTTTTAAAGTTCCTGACTTTTCTAAATATTAGTAGGACTTCAATACAAAAAAAATAGTGTTTACAAATCCCTGACATGGAAATGCTCATATTGGAAAAATGGATTTTGGTAAGTCAGTATATCATATGCTTTGTTACAAGAGTATTAAGGTTGTAAAGTCAAGTATAGAGTGAACAGAAAATACATAGGCAATCCTAGTTCCAGTTATTTTTTCAATTGTTCATCATCATCCTGACAGGGATATTAAATTACATGATTGCATAGCTACTTTTTTCTCTGAGATGTCTGTGCCTTTAACATATACAAAAGAGATTGCTGAATAGGAGCTTTATGAAATGTTTCTTTTTATCTGAATTGCTCAGTGTATACCACTGAGTTATTTGCTGCACACCATTCTGTCCAGCATTGAATGCATGATTATCAACTTCCTCAAGTATCTTTCTATAGCGCTACCGTAAGAGGGTGGTTTATTAATCCTTTGGTTAATAACTGTTTAAAAGTGTTTTTGCTATTTAATGCATGAGGACAGAAAAAATGGTGAAATGCAAGGTAAAAGTGATCAATTTTATTAATTTGAGATGCCTTAAACCTCTTACATTTCAGAATACTTTACACTTGTAGAGAAAGCCGATCTGTGGCCAACTCCAGCAGTTCTGGATTCTCAGCCCTTTCATAAATCAAATCTGTGATCTCAGGCAATCTGGGTTTTCAGAAAGTAAGGGCCAGACAGTCAGAGTTCAGCAGTGCAAAGTTCAGAGTAATCTTTTCAAAGTTCAGAGTAATCTCTTCAGCACCATACAGGTTGTGGCCAAAACTGACCAGACTCCAACACTAGAGGATTATGTTTTTTAATTTTATGACCACATTTTAAACTTTCCTCATGCACTGCCTGTCTTTCAACTCCTGCTGTAAGTGAGAGAGTTTCTTAAAGATGGCATTCTCATTTTCTGCACATTTCCAGCTGTGATGGGTTCCCAGCCTGTTGGCCTCTTGGTACATGGAATGAAATGGCTTCATGTAGATGATCATCTAATGGTCCAAAACTACTAAGGTGCTGAAACAAAGTTATGGAGGAATTCCATAAGGCTGGTTTTTTCCAGCCTTAATTTTCATAATGCCGTCCTGTGGGAGGAGGTGAGACTTCAATTTTGTTGGGAAGGTGATTGTAAAGTTGCACCTAGAAACATGCTGGCTGCTTGACACACTGGCAAAGACAAAAGCCATGGATGCACTGGACAATCTGCTGCTGTTGGTTGTTCTTCATTATGTGGCCCAGCTTCCACTGTGAATTTTGTAATTGAACTTCTTTATCCAATCATCCTTAAACTTTTCTGCCTCATTCTCATTCCACTGGGATAACTTGCAGTGTACCTTTCTAACCATGACTGAAGAGAGAGGGGATAGCAGACAGAGGCAATAAAAGGCACAAGTAAGAGAAAGCATACAGCTTTCATTGCTGGTGGGCCTGGTAGCTGCACGCAGACAGAAAGGCACACCAAGCCCTGCCAGGGGATGGAGCTGTGATTCAGGAGGACAAGGTACACACACTCCAGCTGCCCCAATAGGTTTCAGTGGGTCCAGCTTTGCTACTTATTATTTGCTCTACAGTCAAAATTTCCGCTCAGTCTGTGTGGGTAGATGTGCAGAAACTCATAACTTGGCTGAATTTGTGGACATTTTCACAAGAACAACAGAATATTGATGCTATGGCAACTGCTGTGCCATGTTTCCAAATCCTGATCTGAGTCATGGAGGGAGCAGTAGCATCTTCACCAAGCAGCTGTAAAAGGTAGTTTTTATTTAAAATGTAAAAGATGGGGGGAGGAGGGAATAGGGAAAGAAATGTATTCATCCTCCCAGCCCTGAGAAAGAGCAGAATTTTGTTGGGCCAACATTTCTCTAAAATTTCAGCCTTAGCAGTTTTCAAGCCTCTCAGCCCAAATCATTACAGTTTGAGGAAGCTGTGAACTCCTGCAAAGATGGTATTTTAGTGGGAAGTCTGAGACAGCCTTTTCTAAGAGTGCTGCCCTCTGTAGATACTGCATTCTCTACTGTAAACCATAATCTTCTGCTGGTGAGAAAGTTTTGTTCATTGCTTTTGTAGTGCCTCCTAACCATCTTAGAAATACCTATTTTGATTAACTCCAGTCTTTGCACACATAAGTTCTGTTTCCTCTGGCATCATCAAAAGCATTTTTATGTTGTCTTTTTGTTTTAAATGGTGTTTTGAAATCCAAAGATAACACCTTTATTGTTTGAGGCTGTTGCTAGAACAGGTGTAAGATGATGA
Source organism: Corvus cornix cornix (assembly GCF_000738735.6). Lineage (NCBI taxonomy): Eukaryota > Metazoa > Chordata > Aves > Passeriformes > Corvidae > Corvus > Corvus cornix. The sequence continues at coordinate 8,264,283 of NC_046333.1, read as the reverse complement.
GTTCCCTGAAAATGCTTGCAATAATGTAAGAAAAGGTTGAATTTCTAAATTGAAGACTGCCCATTTTTTTTCTTTTGCTTTTGTTTGACACTGTAACTGATCAGTGTACTTCACTTCTGAATGTGTTTAACTGGAAATTTTGCTTATTGCTTATTTTCACAGTTGTGTTCTTAGCACTTCCAATAGTAGAATTTTCTTGTAGTTCAAATTATTGTCATTTTTCCTTACTGATCTCTAGAAGGTGGCTTTACTTTTTAACTGCTAAGGAATAAGGATGCTATTGTTAAAGATATTTTCACTGTGATATTTCTCTTAAGTAAAGAAATGAAAAATTTTTGTATTTAGGTGGCTATTTAAGAAAAGTGATATAATACTCTTCTTAAACCTAGTGCTAGAGAAAAATATTTGACTTGCTGTTTATTTACTTGTATTCAGTCATTGAAAGAGTATTTTAAGTGGTGATTTGTACTAGAACAAAACAGATTCAGAGAAAGTTTTTCTTATGCCCATTGAGAAGGTTAAGTGAAGATGGAGATTTTTCTTTGTATGTAAATATTAGGATATTTATATTTATTATATTTATAATATTATCTCTGTGTTTTTACTGCTGCTCTAACTCTCTTTAAGAGTTGCTGAGCACTGAGACCTAAGCAGCCAGGAGAGATCCAAAAGATGAAACTATACTTGCTCATCAGGAGGAGCTTTCTTGCCAAGTTTTGTAGCACAGAATGTGTTTTGTTTTATTAGTTTTTACTGCTGTAAAAGTCTCTTTAACCTGCTTTTATGCAGGTTACAATAAGGAAGCCAAATGCTTTCCTAGCTTGTTCAGATCACTTGTAAAATTATTGCTAGCAAACTTAATACTGCTCCATCCTTTTCTTTATTTTCATTCTTGCTAAGCTCTTCTGCCATGCTATGTGCTCTTATTTTATGTTATGTCCAGTTTGAGTGAAACTGTCCTTGTATTGATTCTTGTGGTTACCTGCCAATCACTTCACTTTGCCTACACTTCTCCATATGCAAGGGCCTTCTTTCTTTGATATCCTCCCTGTCCAATCAACATCTCTTCCTAGTTCCTGGGATGTTTAACTTTTAGATTAGGCTATCAAAAGGTCTTAAATCTCAGGCAAATTACATGCAAGTCTGTTTAGTATAGATGTTTATCAAATCCACACTGTTTTTTTCCATTCTGTGTGTCAATTATTTCTGCTTATATCCCACTGATTTTGTTTCTTCTTCACACCACCAGTAAATAAGATCCCCTATTTTCAAGGATTTTCATTATTTTTATGTTGTATTCTTGTGTCAAAAGCATTTGAGCATTCTTTCTGAGGGGGATGGAAAAAGGAGGCATTACAGAAGGAAAGGTTTACATGGGAGAAGGAACCAGAAGAATGAAAGAAGAAAAGAGAAAGGAGAGAAATCTATTGATCTCCCACAGAGATACAATTTATAACTAGAAGTAAGAGCTCAACATGGAAGGAATCTTTGTTCCTTCATTACATAATATCCTTATGCCAGCCAGGGCAGGGTACAATACCTAAACATCTGTGAAGTATTTATCAGGTATCAATGTATTTGGATTCAGGCTTAAACACCAAAGTGACCTAGAATATTTTGTTCATGATGATCCAAAACCTGCAGAGGGACAGATCTTCCCAGTCTGAGTCACTTAGATAACACAACAAAACCAAGAGGCTTGGACGTTGAGAGGGCAGAGCACCTACAACGTGAATTGGAACAGTGCAAAAGTGGGCATTCTGCTTCTGATAAATCTTTATGAAGAAACACTGTGCAAATGAAACAAAACAAACTGAAAAAATATTTTGGAGGAAACAAATTAGAAAAACTCATGATTCTTCTTATGGTTTAGTGTGTTCATTAGTTATCTTGCCATGTTCTTTCAGGAGGAACCAGGAGATATATGCAAGTGTGATTGCTCCTTTTTTGCAACAAAGCCCTGTAAGAACCAGGACTTAAAATTCCAAATCCCACTGATCTGCTGCTTCTTTGATGCTAAAGGCAGACTGATTGGGAACTACTAAAATATGCCCCCGTTCAGTAAACAGTGTAGGAAATTCCAGTTTCTCCTGCTTATGGAAGCTTAGTCTTAGTCTAAAGACCACCTGAGATCATTATGTATTGCATTACCTCTCAGTGCCTTTATCCAGGGAATTCCAGGAAGTAATTTATCTCATGATACAATAGCCTTTGGTCAACAGCCTGTACCCTTTGTACAAAAAGTAGATAATGGCCAGTACTAATGATATTGTCCTGGGAGTATGGGCTGTAAATCCCTTCCAGGAAGTCTGGCAAATACTTGGGTATTTGGCATGAGTATCTGAGCAAACTTCAGTCAGGACAGGTTGTGGATGGTTTTGTGCAGGGCAGTGACTGTGTGTAGATACTGTGGCAATGCACATTAGTTTGAGCAGATGTTTGCCAGCTTAAACTCCACTCATTTAATTCCTGACCACCTTTCTCTAATGAGCAGAAGTGTGGTGGAGAAAATTGTCCATAGTATTCTAGAATTCCATTACTATTCTTGAATGGTAATCAAGGACAGCTGACACCTGGTCATTGTGAATAGTATTTCATAATGCTTATGTTATCAAGTGGCTGCTTAATTCCTCATCTGTCACCTTCAGCCTTATCCTTCTGCTGGCAGAATAAATACACACCCTTCCTTTGGAAGCATTTTTGGAGCAGTCAAAGAATTGTACTATTTTCCAATTTTCTTTGCTAACTATCATTTTTAAAAGAGCCCATTGATGTCACAGTTGTATCATCCATGTAAGTGAAAGAATGCAGCTGAGATTTGAAGTGTTTTGATGCTCACTTTTCCTTGTTCTTGCTGTATCTAAACACCCAAACCAGTTCAGCTTCTGTTACTTTTTATTTATGCTTTTATACCCATTGGGAATTACTTTCCTGGAGGTGTCAGTCTCAGCTGAATGAGCTGGGGTGCAAAATGCTGTGCGTTGCACTGCACTATCCCTTCCCTCTTCCTCCAAGGCTTTATGTTAAAAACACCAGCCCTGGAGAGACATAGTATGTATCTGGACATGGAGATCCATGATTCACAGAGCCTCACCTCCACTTGTTTGGTGCTCTCTGTCATTTGAGATTCCTTGAACACCCAAAGGCAACAAGCAGCAGTTCAGCTTCAGATGGAGTTTGGGCTGTAAGAATCTGGACCATGAGACCTTAGGAGCTGAAGTATGACCACCAGTGTGTCTCCTAGAGGTATTGATGGGGGGAGCTGAGGGTAAAGAAGCTGGTTTTCTGTTAATAACTTTAGGCATGTAAAATACTTGAATAGTGAGATAGTAACAGCACTTGGCATCATCTTGTGACTTACTTTAGATTGGAATGGCCACCTTAGAAGACAAGCTCTGTATTCCTTCAGACTTGCTGGTATTACAGCTACGTCCTACTAACACTGTCTGCTCTTTATCAGACCTTTGCCACTATGTTCCTGTTTGCCTGCTGTAATGAAATTCTCAAATGAATGAACTGGAAGCCACCTCTGAATAACACACCAATTTTTCTTGAGTATCTGAGTCTAAGACTCCATGGGTGGGAAAATGCTTTTTTATGTTGTCATTTGGAAGTGGTAAAAATCTGTGCAGTAGAAGAACTAGGGTACAGTGTTTCTTGGTAGTTACATTCTTTAATGAAATAGAAAAAAATTTTGATGTCTTTACAACCTGCTCAGCACCTTTAGATGGAATTTTCTCGGGTAATGAATGTTTTCTATATCCAACTGATGCCTAGGTTTTAACTTTTATGTTTTCCTGATTCTGTACTGCTTAGTGTGTAACTCTGAGGTTTCTTGTAGCTTAGTGTGTAACTCTGAAGTTTCTTGTAGCCTGTTAATTTCTGCTCTCTTGTGCTAGGTAGACATAACAAAGCCTCTCCAGGCCTGCTCTCCAAGATCACCCAGACCATCCTAGGCCCAAAAAGTATAAACCAAAGAGCCTCTTAGGGGGGCAAGCAGAGGGGAAATTACATCATTGAACTGAAGCTTTAATTGGAGAATTAACCCTCATATGCAAATGAACCAAACCTACAGAAGTGTGAAGAACTTGTGACCTGTTGTCCATCTCGGGGTCCATTTTTGGCAATAGCCTCTGGCTCCCCAGGGCGTACCTTTGAAGGCCTTTCAAATAAATACCTATTTTATTCTTTTACTCCTGACCAGTCTCTGTTTCTGGGAGGCCTCTTAAGGCATCACAACCTTTAAGCAATTACATGATGTTACATAATACATTTTGTTGGCAGCCCTAAAACTTTTCTCTTCTGGGAAGAAACTTCCCAGACCATATTCCCACAAGAAGTAAGTTTTAATATGTATCTCCCTGATCCTTTTCTTCTTCTGTTCAAAGAAAATGTCAGCTCTCTTTAGAATTGGCTAGGAAGCATTTGCAAGAGGTTAAGTGATACTACAAATATTCCTTAATTGAGTTTAGATGCATTCCATGCATTTTTACACCAGCATCAAAGAAAACATCTTTCCAAAGATAAGCAGCTTCTTCTCATATTTCAAAAAATCATCACGTATTTTCATCAAGCTTTCAGGAATGAAAGCTGCTGGACTGCAGTGTTGGCATAATAAAAAAGAAAGGTGCACACAGAGGTTCTGTGATCCGGAGGTGACAAGTGCAGAACAAACAGCGCGTGAAGACATCTTCCTACCTGACAGCATCCATCTCCAGCAGTTCTTGCTCTTGTACAGGCTCAGATATGTTTGATCAACTTTCAGATGATTATCCTGGCAGGAGCAGGTGAAAGCAGTCATGATACTTTGACTCAGAGTAAAGTACAAGGCAGTCTGAAGGAACCGTTCATTAGCAGTTGATACTCTGTTGACAGTGAGATTCATGTGAGGAAGTCAGGATGGAAACTGTTTTTCCATTTCCCTCCTTTATGAGAGAGGTTTGGTTAGGGCGGTATGTGCAGGGAATTTCTGCTCTCTGACTTGTATATTAACACATCTCATATTCGGATTTATCACTGCAAAATATGAGTCTTGTTTGTCTGCACCTGATATTTCCAACTAAATGACATGATTTTTCTTTCACCTGGGTTTAGTTTTTTAAAGGCTGTTTTGAAACACACCTATTCCTGTGACAAAACCAATGCAATTCTCTGTGAGAAATTTGAAATCACTCAAATTTCAAGCAGCTCAAACTAAAACCCGACCTGAATCTGTCCAAGAAGAGTTGATTATATTGGTAGCATATATTGGTACTTTGGGATTGGTTACCTGATGATGGTTTTGCTCTTGAATGGAGTCACTGAGCTGTTGATGCCCATCCCAGGGCGTTCACATCAAGTGTGACTCTTTGCAATATTCTCCATTCATGCAACTGAAAATGAATTCAGGTGAATATGTGTGAATGAAGAATAAAAAATTAGAAATCTAATTTGTTTGAATAGTTTTTGGAATATGAATGCTATTTTTTCCCTTTTCTCTATTTAACCAGTTTTAATGTTAAATAATTTAATTTTATTGAAGAATAAGATTTAAATTCTTGTCAGCACTGAAGCAGATGAGGTCATGCCAGTAAATCCAGTGGGGTTATGGATTTTTAATTTTCTTTCATTCAAAGCCACATTAAATAAACAGAGAGGAATAAAGACTCCATAATACAAATGAGAATCAGGCCAGTGGTGTATTTTCATATTCCTAATATCTGTGCCTCTTTTCAGCATTCGTCTTGTACCTCACATTCTACCATTTGTTTCTTTTAATCTGTGTCCATCTCTTCATCACCTCTGATACTTTATAACATTATTTGACCCTAAACTTTGAGTGACATGACCTGGCTTAAACAGATGGTTGGGTTTAACTACTAATGTTATCTGCTGACAATTGCTATCCTGCACACATTTGATAAAGAAATGCCTTTTGGATTATAGGTTTTTGCATTTCACTTTAGCGTTTTATCAAATACTCCTATTTTGTCACTATTATAACCTATTAAAATTCTCTCCTCTATTACAAGGAAATGTGATTTTTAAAAGTAAATAGATGCTTATGCAGGCTTTAGTGATTACAATCTTTGCATTTCTTCCTCCCAGTTTCCTCAATGAGACAAACTCTCCTGTTATTCTTAATCTTCCCTGAGCCATGAATTGTCAAGTGTGCAGTAAGACGGAATCATGCTGGTGCATCATGAGAGGTGAAGGCTGGTTGGAGAAATTGAGCTGTGAAATAGAATAGAAAGGGTACAAATGTAAACTAAGACAATAGTTTGAATTTTTTCCTGTGTCAGATTTACAGAGTTGCATCAAAATTGGATTAGCTTCTAACATGACTAAAAGATAATGAGATAACGAAATAAAATTCTGCATGGCTAGACTCTACAGTTCCTCTTCTGCATTTTTATAATAAAACCAGGAATTCACGTGAATATTTTACCTTTTCTGCAGTACCTTCTCAGCTCTTCCTGCAATTAAACAAGGCTTACCATAAATCAATGTTTAATTACTTATAAAACTGTAAAAGGATTCCATACCTTATTCTGGATGCCCTGGCATCACATTCTTCAATAAGCATCTGAAAATGGAGCTCTCCCTGGCATCAATAGATAGTTACAGTGAGCACAATTAACTAAAATGTGCTCCTGCACACAACACCTTCAACAAACCATTCCTTTAGAGACAAAATCAGGAGCTGAAAGTTCTCAGTATCCTTGTGACTGCGAGCCCTGGTATATTAAAAGTTTATTTTCTTTGTCATCCATTTTTATGGTCTTTGTTCACCACACTTGTAAACACCCTCCTATGTCCTGACAGACTCCTTTAGCAAAAAAAGAAGTGTACAAGAAAAAGTCTTAAGTAATTTATCTTTTATTTGCTGTAATAACAAACTGCATTTTTGACTTTCCATTGTTTTTCAGTGAACAAACTTTACATTGCCTGGTTGTGCTATGATGCTCAGGCCAGCTGATGTAAATTAAACATACAGCATTTGCCTGTATAGGGGATACTTGGTTCTTGATGCAAAGGGCATGAATAAATGAATAATGTTTACCCAAACTCTTACCAGTATACTCTTGATTCTGATAGTTTCTGACTACAGTGGCAATGATTTTGAAAGTAATGAAAAGCTTCTTAAAAATAGGAATAATTTGTGAGACACATTTGTGAGGACATTTTGAATGTGAAATGAATGCAGACACACTAAGGTATGCACTGAAATTGGAAATTTTTCAAATTCCAACCCATACAATCCCACCAAATGCCTAATCCTCTATTGCATGTCACAGGGTTGGGCAGTCTTAATTTTTCTTACCTGGACACATTAGAGAGCATCTGAGAGTCTTTGATCCATAAATTGTCCATATTCACTCTCAACGCTAAATAAAGAAATAATATAAAGGCCAAAGGCAGCGAGAAATGCAGCCATAAAACTTCCAGGCCCTATGACAGCTGAAGAAGATGGACTGTTCTCAAAGAAGCAGAATTTTTAATTCCCACAACGGATTTACTGGTTGTCTTGCAGGTTGTATCATTTCAAATGAAACTGAAGCAGCACACACCAAAATGCATCACAGATTTGGGATACCTTGGTGGTAAGGGGGGCTTTCCTTATGGTGACATCTCTTGTGCAGAGACCTGCCCAATTTCAACTGATTTTGGGTAATCGTGAGACATTACAGTGACAACACAGGCATAGAAGATTCTTGCACTAAAAATTTGTAGTAAAAAGCTGTTTTCTTTCACCTGCACTTGCTTCTGGCATATTCTTTTGCCTGCACAGCTGAAGCAATCATTCTTAATTAAAACCCAATAAAACATGTCCCATTTCTCAGTGTGACATCCAGCATTTCACTGCCATTGGGAGAGCTCATGTTTGGAAAATGCCTGATTGCTACCATGCCTTTGGTATAGTTACATACTTGAGAATTCTTCATGTTTAACCTCATTTTTTTCTTTATTTGGTCTATTTTCCTTAACCGAGTTTGCCTCCAAGGAACCTTTTTTGGCCTTCCTCTGAAAAAGGAGGACACCCAAGGCTGTCCTTACTGTTTATATGCATGAAAATGTGAAGAGAGATAAGGCAGAAAATTTAAATGCCACCACTTGCACAGTCTAAATCTGTAAATCCCCACAAAGTTAGGTTAATTAAAGTCCCTGTCTTCACTAATCAACTATTCATACTCTGTCTTACTCCAAAAATGCCATGTACATGGGGGATTAGTGAGTGTCAGATTATCAGATATCTGGCATCAAGTAACCAAGCAAGATGTCCAAACTTCTGTGATTCACTGGAGCTGTTTATATTTTTCCAGCTGGAGTAGGCATTCATCAGCTCTGGGAAAGCAGAGAGGGAAGTACACCACACCTCCAAATCCCATTTACTTTCTCCTTTCCCACAGGAGAGAATCACTTTGTTGAGAGACAAGGTGGTTAGAAGTTAATTGCGATTTAATTACCCCCTGTGTATACTTTTGCAGCTAAAGAGAAAGACAGCTTCTCAGTTAGTATCTTCATGCTTTCAAAAATAGCCCAGTGAGGCTTTCAAAAGAGGTCTGTAAAGTTGGGATGCACATTTTACACCTACAGCCAAGTGGATCCCTCGGTCTTGCCTCACAAGATCCTCACAAATGCCTTGAGGCGCCATGTTCTGGTTTGTTTTTTAAAGATGCTATGTCTGATTAAAATGGTAAGATTTCTGAGACCAAGCTAGAGGTGTCCATCAATCAATGAACACAATATTAATGAAAATATTGCCAGGATTTTTTTCATTATTTCTATAATTTTGACAGATAGGATACAGTGCCATAAAAACATGAAATAAAAAGACAGCCTTCCTCCTAAACCACTTAAAATCTTAAATAATCATTTAAGGGGAAATTTTCAGATAAACCTCTGAAAATCTAACCTATTCTGTGGCCATGGTCTTTTAAAAATATAGCATAGCTGTTAGGCTGATAAAGACTACCTTCTAGCAGCTCTTTATTTTGCCATTAACGTGAAAATACAATTATTGTCATATGATTTTTATTACTGCTATCAAAGATTGTTTTTACAGGATGGGGTGTAATTGGGTTTTATAGAAGCCACCACAGTGAAATTCAACTATTTGTCTGATTTCAAAAGCATGCATGTCAGTCTAAAATTGCAGTTTACTCAGCCTACCTGATACAGAGGCAGAGTGAAAATACGCGTAACAAAACAAATGCTAAAACCAACATTTTCTGGAGAAGATTGATGTGTAGTAGATATGGCAGAAGACTGAGCTTCAGGAATCAAGTGCCGCTTTTTTTGTTGTTGTTTTCTTTTTAAAATGTTTTAAATTCTTGTGTGAAAAGGCCTATGTAAATGCTTAGTATTGGCTTGTTCCCATTTCTTCCACGAGCTCCTTGTTTAACCAGGGACTAATAATCACTTAGCTTTTGTATGGCTGAGTTTACTCATGAGTGTAGTCACTATGAGTATTTTGACAGAGGTGTCTTTATGTTACATTCCTTTCTGAATCTGAAGATAAAAGGCTTTATTTTAATAACTGTCTAATTCCTGAAGCGACACTGACGTATTAAGTAAAACAGTACACAATTTTTATACTGCCTTCTATTAAAAATGCTAAGCCCTGAATACATTTTGCAGACATATATTTTCTCCTTCATATTTAAAGAAGAGGAAAGATGGATGCTGCTAGAAGTTTTGAAACACAAGGAGAGCTGATGGTAACACGGTACATCTACAGTGTTCTGCAAGGCTCTGAATTCTGTGGACTAATAATTTTAAATGCAAACCACAAAATTTAATCTTTGGCATCTTACAGGATAGTTTGGCACTACCTGAAAAAAGTTCTCAGGCAAAGTGACAGGAATATTACTTTGTTTTTTACAAATACCTTTTTGCTGGAATTGCTCTTAGTGCATTTTGCAGATGGAGAAATTGAAACGCAGAGGAAAGCAAGGCTTCAATGCAATAAGGCAATAAAGTGCATCTTTATTATGAATGATTGTTCTTAGGTATGTGCCCACATGTTACACTGGCTTGGGGCTGAATCATTTATTTGGGATGGTACAGCAGACAGCCCCAGAATTAAGACTATTGGAATCTGTTGATTCTCATTACTCTATTTTTTTGCTGGATTGCAATTAATATCAGCAGCAAAGATGAGAAAATGCAATCAGAAAAGAATAAACCTGACCAGCAGGTGGTTAACACTTTTACAGAATAAGACATTTTCCATTTTTATTAGCATTAAACAATCAAGTGACACTGGTGGTGATGGAAGAGAATATACTAGAAAAAGGGGCATTCCATGTGCAGTTCAAGCCTATATGTGCATTGAAAAAAGACCACTGAACTCTCCTGAGTAGTTTTTAGAAATAGTGTGACATTGAGAGATGTTGTGGTTATTATGCTCTTTGACATTAATCCTCATGACTAAAATTTTGTGCATGCAGCTCTATGAAATAAATACGTGCATTTGACATAGAACTCCTGCAGATCAACAGCTTTATTCACAAATAAAAGCGTATAGTGTTCAACAGACACTTTAAAAATAATGTATTTTTCCTGCTTTTATAAAGAAGATTTAAATTGTTCAGTGTGTTTGTACAGCTAAGATATTTTATCGATATCATGTTCCATGGTGTCCGGCTTTGGGCTTTGGAAGGGACCAAATGGTTTCTGAAAGTTTGTTTTGGTATTTTTTCTTATTTTTTTGGACAAGATAAAAGAATGTAAAAGACTATTTGTATTAAACAGATTAAGCTGTTAGTAAACATGTCCCCTTTAAATTAAGTGGTGGTGAAGACAAAGAAAGTGCTTTGTTGTTGTCAGATGGATTTGTCTTAAGTCAAATGGGCAAACAAGTTAAACATCAGTCCTCTTTAAATCCCTAATGGCTGTGCAGATTAAATCTCAAAAGGTCTGTAAAATGAGTAAAAAAATTAAATTGCTTTACTTCTTCCTGTCGTTTACTTTGGCTAAAGCATTTTTCTTCTTCCTTTTCTTTTTTCTTCTCTTTTTTCTTCTCCTCCAGCTTTTGAGAACTTTGTTTTCAAACTGCATTAGCATACAGACACATATTAAACAAGAATTTCACTTCTCTGCAGTCTTGTCACTTGTGATGAATACATCCTTGCTCAGTAAGTGCTGGTGACACATCATTGTGGCAGGTTCTGCCTCTCAACAGAAGGATAATTAATCTTGCTATCAACACTCCTAAACAAGGGTAGCTGGTTCAAAGTTTTTATTCCATAGAGCTGCTTTGTGTGGGGTGGGATTCCTTCATTTGAAATGGCTGCCTGTGAATCATGGCTTTTCTGTGATTAGCTTTTCTTTAATGCTGGGACTGTGGATCTGTGTGGGAACAACAAAATGAGCAGGTTTTGTGCTGTTCTGACCTGGTACTTTTATGCCTCAATAAAGTGGATGGGTGCAGCATGTGATTCAGAAAATATACCAAGTCCTAAGGTGGCCTCATAGGAGTGTGAAAGGGAATTCCAGGTATCCTTCTACAGATTCTTCTTCCATCTGACTGACTACAATGGGAATTTGGGTGGTTTGGTTTTCGCCAGGAAGACATCCGAAATATCTTGCTTACACCCCCCAGATATGAGTGTGAAAGTATTTTCTGTGCACATCCAACAGCTGTCAAGCATCAGAAGTATTGGAAAGGGGACAGAATGCTAGCTCGCTGTGCATTTAAGACTGACTATTCACCATTTTTTCCCCCAAGAATTTCATCATCCCAGCAGCTCTGTAATGATGAAAATCAACCAATGGAGTATTTGCTCCAATTGAATTTTCATTCAGTTTATTAATGATAAAGAAACTCAACTTCATGCATATTAAAAGAGTGTTGATTGAAGGTCACAGAGGTGTTAGCTGTGGTGTCCTGGCTAAATTCCAGTTGGCTAATTACAATCTGCCTTCCTAAAACTCCCTTGTAGTTTCATTATTTAGATCATTATCTTTTTATATTTAGTTCCAAACTCCTGGTAACGTGGCTCTATTTTTGTTAAAGGGCTCTCATTGTTGAGCATGTTGGGTCCTGGGAAGGCAAATGGTGAAGCCAACTTCCTGCCTCCTTGGATGCAGTATTGGTGATATGGATATGGGGTTTAAGTGGGAATATATCTAGCTGCACTACAAATAAACTGAGGCATGTTTTGCAATGTCATGTCTCACTCTGTGACTGTCAATTACTGCTCTAAAATCAGAGGGCACCCATATGGAAAGGTGTATCTTTTTGCTACTGACTTCTAGTTACCCAAACACATAATTTGATGTGATTTCTCTCCCCACTCTTTCATTTTTGAATTGTGTGCTACTCACTCCTGCTTGCCTGATACTTTTTACCTTTCTGGCAAGCAGCCTTTATTTTTTGCAAAGGTTTGTTGAAGCAAGCAGGTCAGATGGACAATCTCTTTTTTCTGATTGTCTCATGTTAGTTGTTTTCTCCCAAGGCATGTAAGCTGTCTGTGGCCCTTCTAAAGGGGTCATGCTGGGAAGCACAGGAATATGTTTTCTGTTTTGTGGTGCAGAACACGACTGCCCTCCACTCCAGACAAGCCTCTGTTTGGTCAGGCCTCCCAAAGCCCTCTGTAGGAAAGAGAGAGGTTCTGTGCTCCATTACCCACTTGGTTCTGTACTCAGGGAACCGTGCTGCAGCTTGCAGAGCTGATCCATAGAGTTAGGGGGCATTTGGTATCAGCAGTATTGTTTTCACATTTAACAGGCGTCACACATCAATGGTGCTGTCTAGTAGTAACAGGCTGAGGTAAAATTTGGCTGTGGTTTGTACTGGCTTTAGCACTACACTCCATTCGTGGTCTTTGATTGCTGAAGGTCCACTGTGAACACTGAGGAGAAGCAGTGAAGCAGCTATTTAGAAATGGGTTCAAATGCAGTTGAAATAATTTGCTCTAGAGATTAGGCCCATGCTCTTAATTGAAAAAGGGAAGGAAAATGATTTATCAATTATTCAGCATGTTTTCTTTGTACGAAACACTGAGGGTTTTTGTAAGTATGTGTGTCTCAATATAGTGTTTTTATTGAACTATTAAATGTAATTAGAAACCAAAGGTAAATGGTGTCTCGGTGAGTCAAGAAAGCCACAGAGGAGCTGAGTGGTGTCTGTAGCTTTCTGAGCATTGTCAGTTCCCCAGGAAGCCTACCTAAGGGTGATTAGCTCTTTACTCAGGCTTACTTCAGCTTGTTTCTAACTAATGATGATTTACCATTTAGCTAAATGCTAAGCAGCGTTTGTTTGACAGAGTGCGAAGTGCGGGCTCAGAGAAAAGCAGGTAAAGATTCACAACAAAGGGCCTGTCAAAATACTTCTAACAGACTGTCACAATGTTAAACAATTTATTAATAAGCCTATTAATACCCAAGGATATTTTTGTGTGTGTGTCTTGAGGTTCTCTTAAAAATATCAGTGTTTAAGATGCTATCCACACAGGCTTAATGCCAGAGAAAGCAATCCCATTAAATTGGACCTCATAAATATTTCATGAGGTCCAATTTAAAATTAATCTTGGCATGAAGCCAAACCAGGCAGTATATTTGCTACTGTATTAAAAAGAAGCAGCAGATGAGGTACTTTTTCACAATAGTAATCTGACTGGATTTTTTTGCACAATCCTATCAATATTTTTAATAATACAGCTGTTAGTTTTGGCAGGAAGAAATGCATTTCTTTCATCACCCGTTCACTCGCGAATCATACTGCAACTAGTGTATTTTAAATGATGTCATTCTACAAAATTATTTTATTTTCCTGGTGATGAAATCTCTGTTTTCTGAAAAAAATGTCACCTTTCCACTTGAAAGAAAATAAATAGTCAGACCTGTAATTTAACAGGGGGAGTGTAGGTTTCTTTGGGAAACGGCTATGAAGCAGTCAGTTTTCAAAAGAAATTTAGGCAGGTAGAAGGTTTTCAATGTGATTTGAATCTGAAGTATCTTGGTCATCTGGGAAATGAAGTTTAGGTTTTTAAAGTCATTTTGATTGTGAAATTTACTTCCTAGTAGGCAAATTGGAAGAAATGTAATTTGACAGCAGTTGAGACTCAGTGAAAATGCAGGTATGCTAGAAATCTTCTAGGGAAGCCTTTATACATTTTTTTGAGACAATGTGTCCAGATTTTAATGCCTCTTTGAGTCATTCAGAACACGGAATCAGAGCACATAAGACACAGGCAGGGAGAAGAGAACTCATTTACTTTGCTCATTTAAGAGATCAGATGGTTCTGGGGGACTGACTGATGGGAAAGAAATTCAGGCTGCAAAAAAATCACTGCTGAAAGAAAAAGTCTCCTACTCTTGGCAATAAGCATCAGATGAGGTCTCTAAATAATTACCAATTTTTGACACAATATTAGGAGACTTTCTGTCTTTCATATATCGCTTGTTTTCCTAACCTTTGTGCAAATTCCAGTCTTGAGAATTTCCTTTATATATTTGGAAAACACTTATAAATGTGTATGTGAGCAAAGGGAATAAATAATAAATATAATGACAATATAAGAGCTTGAGTAACAGTTTGTGTTTTATGGCTTTAAAACTGGTATGAGGATGAAGAAGAAAGCCTTTTATGCTGGAATAATTTCTGGGAGACACTGGTAAGAAACAAGATTACAGGGTGTTTAGAGATGTGCGTTTCAATAAGGAGCAATCACCATTCATATGCATACGTTTCATTTAAATGCATTATATACACTAGCAGATTGGGAGGCAATCCTGAAACACTGAACATAATTTATTTGGATTTGAAGAAAGCCTTTGCTTTTGTGCCTTACAATGGATTTGATTTACTAAGTCGGCAGACATAGAGAAAGCAAATTCAAATGGACTTGCATTTGACTGGGGAGAGGGGAATAGTGGTTATATGAATGAGGAAATGGACAAAGGTGCTGTGGAGGGAATGCCATGGGCTTTGGCTCACCTGATTTGCTGCCTGAAATTCTTGTTTAGGTGCAATAGAGTGAAGGGGGAAGGGTGACTTGTGCCTCCTGTCTTAGAGATGAATTGAATCCTCTTGTGAAGTGCTGCTGTGTCCTGTTTACTACTGTGTCCTCCTGTGTCTGTGGATGAAGCCTACAGACCTCTATTGGACTAGATGCCTCGTGTGAAACTAGACGAGGTGAACACCAAGTTTGTTCTTTCCTATAGGTGTGACTTGTCTCTTTTCTTGATTGCAGTGAGTGAGAGACTTAAGTGGCCGTTTGATTTATATGGACTCTTCTCTAGTGGGTTTGGGACTGGGCCCTCTGTTGGTGGAAGGGAAGGAAATGAAATGCTTCCTGTGTAGGAAAGGTGACCTTTATCAAACACTACTTAGAGTGGCAACACTGGGTGAGTTATGCAGGGCAGGAGCAAACAGCTGTGGAAACCAGCAGGGATTCACTGAGAAAGGGTCACCTCCAAGCTGACAGCAAGAGCTGATCCCAGCTCAGGAGTGAGGTGTGTATGTTAGTGCTGCAGTTACATGTAATAGGCTCTGAGATCTGCATTTCAGAGACCGTGACATGAGAATAAAAGGGCACCTAAGAAACAAGATGGGTTTGAACCTTCCAAAGATAGGCTTTTCAGGATGGGGAAGTGAAAGATGAAGATTTTTGAGAAGCAGGGACTTAATGACTTTGTGGAACTCTGGCCATGAGATTTCTATTGTGGAGCAAAATTCGGTCAAAAATTGAGTCCTGTGTAGATTTCAATTTACCTTCCCAGTTATAGAGAACCACAGAATGACTGAGGTTGGAAGGTACCTCTGGAATTTGTCTAGTCCAGCCCCTCCTGCTCAAAGCAGAGTCAGCCACAGCAAGTTACTCAGGGCCATGTCTAGTTGGGTTTTGAATATATCCATGGATAGAGACTCCACAACATCTCTGGGCAACCTATTGTAGTGTTCAGTCACCCCTACAAGGTAAAACCTTTTTCTTATGTATAAGTTTAATTCCTTGCTTGTATCCCTTGTTTTCTTGGATACCACTGAGAAGAGTCTGGAACTGCCTTGTGTACACTATCTCAGCAGTAGTACATGCAAGGCCATGGTAACCTCAATGTTGAGTCTCATTGTTGCTTTAGGCATTCTTTCCCTCCCAATCAAAGTGCAGCTCTCAGTATCTTTCTCTAGACACCAGATTTAAATCCCCAAATACAAGAATTAGGTTGTCTTTCTGAAGATAATCAGCTTTTTCATATGATTTTTCCTGCTTCTCTGTTTCTCATATCCTCTCAGCAGAAAGAAATCCTGTCTTCCTTTTGGCCCAGGATGTAAATTTTGAACTAATAATGAACTTCCTCAGTTACGCCAAAGAATGGAGAGCTTCCAGTGATTAAGAGTGAAGGTGAGAGCTCATGTCTTATAAAAGAAAGGATATACTGGATGGTGGTATATAGATATCTTAGCTGGGCATATAAGAAGGAAGAGAAAAAAATTAAATAAAACATCGTAATATGAAGAAAAGTTAATAAAAAGACAAATTGCTGTAATCTGGAAGCTCGCCCACACAAAATGACAAAGAGGGTAGAAAGTCTGGAGTCTGGTAGCTAACAACAGGATGACAGTGATTCACCCAAGTGACTGCAGAGAAGGCAAATAGAAAGTCTCAGGCACTGTGTTTCCAGTAGTGATAAAGACTATTGATGTCATCCCAAAAAGCACTGTTAAAGCCTGGGGTGGTTTAGCTTAGCAAACGCTGTGCTGTAAGTGTGTATGTCTGCTCTGTACACCTAGCAAGGGAGGAAAAACCCTGGTGCTGGTGAAGCTGGAAGATGTTGACATTAAAGCAAATGGGTTTAATCATCCGTGAGTAAGGCTGGCAACGTGAACAATATTTGTATCAGAAAGAGCAGGTAAAGTTCTGGAGCCACCTCCCATTACAAACTGTGAGGAAATAAGAGTGGAGTGTGCTCAATTTATAAAAGGGTATAATGCAGTATAATGCAGTAGATTATGTCAGCTCACACTGGCATCTCCAGTCTAAGTGTCAGCTGAGATGTCATTATAAGTCATTTGTAATAGTGTTAGAGTATTAGCCTATTCTAGATCTTTGGTAGCAGTGAATATTTGTCTAAAAATAAATAAAATATAGGGTGACTCCAAAGCCTACTGAAAGAATAAAATTAGTTGAATACTAACATTGATTTGGCGAGACTTAGGAAAAGCTATGCATATGAAAATAGAATTTATTGATTTCTGTTGACTGCAGCATAACTGGAGAACATTCTCCAAGAAGAGGCAGAGGTGTTCTTAGAAGTGGGACTGGCCGATATTTAGTGAAACTCTGGAGCTGATAGTAGATAAGTTTGGCACTCTATGAAAGGAGATCAGCATTCCATTCAAGTTGCCATCCTCCCCGTTCAAAAGCAGACTTTTATCTTTTGCCATCAGAAGGAGAGCATGTGATTTTTGCAACCAGGTGTTTCTGACCATACGCCAATATTATTAATATCAACACATTAATAATATTATTAGAAGATTATCTGCTGTGCACATAGAGCTACATAACATTTGCAATTTCGTATGGTAATGAGTGTTGGGAATGAGCTGGAAGTTGAAGTAGATTTGTATCTACAATAGCGAGCAGTAGCCTGACAACATGCCACTGTTTCTCCATTATACAGGGTAAGATTTATACCAGACTACCAGCACACAAGGTTGATAGCATTATCTTTGGCTACATATTTTATAGGGGATTTTTGTTGAATAGAAGGAAGTTGCTTGATTCTAGATAAGATTTTCTGTGGAAATTATGGGGCCAAAACTCAGATATTCCAGTTGTAAGCTACACCTGGAAAAGGAGAAAGAATTTGACTGGATGGCATGATGATGTCTACTTATGATATTTCAAGAATGTGTTTGAGATACAGGTGATGTACCCTATAATATCAGAACTTTTGTTTTTGGAAGAAATTTGGTGTCAGTTCTGGCAGTGCTTTATTGTTGCTTCAATTCATTCTGTGGAGTTTCAGGGATGAGGCCATTGTAGAATTACAGGGTTTATGGCTTTACTAATTTACATCTACACCGGTGATCTAGATATTTAATCCACTCATGAACTAAAGAGATTTTAGATTTTTCATGGCACATCCAGATTCATCCAAACTTTTTATTTCGACTGATTTTATGGTGTGGAATTTTCTGTGCCTTTGAAATCTGTTTCATTCCCTCCTCCTTCCACCCTTTAAAATAAACCACATTGGCTTTAGACTTACTTCCTCTGCAGATACATTTTAGGATTGAGTGGTGTTACCCTATTATTCCTTAACTTGCAGTCACCTTTGTTTCCTTTTGTAGTTAGAGCATTCTAATGTGTTTTGCTGTATTTACATTTTCCTATGAAATCTTTTTCCTTTCTTAGAATAAATACTGGGACATGTCTTAAGAGACAAAGATTGTAATTCAAGTACTTACCTTCTAGAGCACATTCTTGTTTTAAATAAAAATATAGAAGTTCTCTTGTGCAAAATCCAAGTTTAGTCTGAGCTGAGTAAACATGAATTGTTAAAGCGTAACAGTAAGAAAAAGCCATATTCTGCAGATAGATTGAACCTGCAACGTGATTACAATTAGGATTAGTAGAAAACAAAACATTGCTTGCATAGACAGACTCGGGTTACAGCAGAGGAGCTGCTTCTTACCCTAATTTTATGGGCTTTATGTACTAGAGATAAATGAGTATTCTTAAGTGGAGTGAAAGGTCTTTCGAACTCTCTCTGGAATTTCAGAATTGAAATTACATTGTTCTTCTGGTGTAGATGGGTACAGACAGGTAATGCAAGGCCAGGTGAATTGTATCAAGGAGACATTTTTATTAATTTGGCATACTTACAAAATGCTTTTTATCTGGATGGCAATCAAAGCCCTGAGATCTGAATCAATGTCAAACCCTTAGGACAACATTTGGTATTACCACATAGCATGATGCTTGCAGAAAGCTAAAGAAATCTAGCAAGTATGATGTGCTCAATGAGTTTGGCATACCAGAAGCATTTTTTGGATCCCCAAGAGTAAATTTCTGGGGAGAATTAGATGTTCATTTTTACAAACATGAGTTGGTACAATGTTTGGGTCTGATAAAGGATTATTTATGGAAACAAATTTTAAATGTATCTGGTTTTAAATGTTGCAGGGATTATAAGGGACTCCATTCATGTGTTTAGAAGTAGGATTGATTACTTCTTCGATTTGGTTTTATCATGAAGATCAAGACTTCTTGAAACAGGACTTTGTGATTTACCTTCTTTAAGGCCTCATCAGCCATAAATACTTTCCCAAACATCAATGGCATGTTATGTGATGTCCATGAATTTACACACTCATGTCAACCTGAGTGCCTTATATGTCTAGAAAGGTGAAGTTTGTATCCCACAGATGAGGAAGGAGAGTGAGAGAATTTGATAGATAATTGAGTTTGTTCCAAACAAATTGGGTGGCGCAAAGTAAGGAATATACATGAAAGGTGGTGAAAGGGATGGATTTGCCAGAGCTAAGGAGTGTAGGAGGAGATGAAAGTAGAGATGTGGCTTTGAAAGAAAGCTTTGAAAGAAAGAAGAAACATGGATGTGGGAGATTGGAGGAGATACACTGAGAGAGAGGAGCCATAGAGAGCTGAGTTTCAAGTGCAGCTGAGCTGGAAGGGAGAGTGAGAATGTGTTATGGAAAAATAGGAAATTGAGTCTTAGCAGTGAGGATGGCAACAGAAGACACAAATGGAGATGTAGAAAGTGGAGAAACTTCAGAGTCTGGGTATGAGGGCTCTGCTAGGGAAAATGATGGGGATTTCATCAGTAAAAAGGCTGGTGTCATCAAACTTGTAATAAGGAAAAGAAATATGACATTATTCATATTGGGTCATATTTTCTGTGAGCTAAATGGGCTTCACCAGAGAGAGTTTACCTAGCAGGTGCACTATGAAGTGATCTTGAGGATTAATGACATAATAAAAATATAGACATTTTTGGGTTAGGGTTTAGAAACTACAGGATCTGTAGAATGTGGGGAGACAAATTTTCAGGGTATGGTAGAGGAGGTCACCTAAGAGACTGAGAGAGGTAATTAGAGTGGAGGAAATTGTCTGAGAGAAAATCAAATTAAAAGCTTCAGAATGCAGCCTGAGAAATGTCACTGTTTTTTATCAGTTCTGCTTCTCCTAAAGATTTATAAAAGACATTTATTGCACCAAGCAGTCGCTACTGGTGGAACACAGATAGAGGAACAGAAAGATTGGTGTTTAGAATAAAGGAAACTGCCTCTTGAGAAAAATGGGTGACAGTCTGCACTTTTCATTTTGTTTTTAAAAATGGATTAAATCAATTTGTGTCTTCCATTAAAGCCGAAATAAATTGAATCCTAATCTCATTTTGTCAACACTCTGGGATCTTGGAAAAATTTTCCTGATTTTCCCCTGATTTTGCCTCAACTCTACTTTGAACCTGCATGCCTTTTGAGAAACCCTCATAGCTAGGCACACAGGGCTGCATTTTTGTTTGTTTTTACAAAGTATGTTTGTTTGTGGTAGATATGTTCAATTAGTCTTTTAAACCACCACATTTCAGGAAGTGATCTAGAGTAAAGCCCATAATTTCTATTCTTCTCTGTATTTTATAAATACAAAATCACTGACTGAGATTTCTTGTGCGAAGAATGTATTGATTTCTTAAAAGTAGCTAGAGAGTAAAGATGCTTAAAGAAGTGTTGGTGTTTGGTATCTTTGAGATTCTTGGGGTGTCCTGCCCACAGCCAGGAGTTGGGCTCAATGATCCTGAGGGTTCTCTTCCAACTCAGTATATTCTGTGATTCTTTGTTTCTAACTCACAGAGAATTATTTTTTTGTCTCTTGCACAGGTTTCATTTACATTGCTCCTTCTCAGGATTAAAAAAAGTGTTGGGAGAAAGCTGATGACTTTTTGAGGCCTTCACTGTATTACCTGACTTCTATAATCCCACTGACTTAAATCAACTGATTTTCTCCACTCTGAAACTAAGCCTTACTCAGTCTTATCACACCTATTTATCAGCACAGTTCTGTTCTGAAAAGTTATTGGCTGTAGAAATTACAGTCTTCGTAATTTATGATATTATAATATAAGCTCTTTTTTGCCTGGAGCACTAGAATTTATTTGTGTTTGTATTTACATAACATATCTATTACTTGTGGAAGAGACTCCATTGGTAATGCTGAAGAGTAACACATGGAATGCCTGCACAGAGCAGTGGTTTTAAGGTATGTGCCATCTTCTTTAAGATCCTCTTGTGAAGCTGGCTGTTCCGAGAGGCATCCAGAAAGGATTCCTTCCTTTCTTCTTTTCCAGTGTATTCCTGTGTTTTGCAGTGTATACTACCTGAATAGCATGCTTTCTCTGTGTGTATGTAGCATTTGGACTTCTGTGGACACCAATAGGACTCTATGGCTCAACTTCAGTGCATTCATCCAGAAATACACACCCAAGAAAATGGGGCCATGTAGGAGTATGTCTGATACTGGTGAACATACTCACTTTCTGTTTGCTACTTTATCAACATTCCAAGGCTGAGCATTTAGAAATGTAAATCTTGAAAATTGAACCAATGATTGTTGATTCATTGCTTAATGCCTCCAGACTGCTGATTTGATCCTGTAGATGTGATCAGTGCACCTTCTTGCTTAACCTTTCTGTGTTATGACACCCTCACTGTCATATCTGGAATCCATAAGCTATTGGTGCTCCATTAAATTCATCCTCTGTTAGCCAACTGTACCAACATTAAGTACCAAAGAAGCAAAACAAAGGTTCTGGTCTTGCTCTGAAGAATTTAACTGCTATAAAGGTGAAAGGTTGTAACTGAATTTAGTGAAATTGCTCCCAGAAAAGTAGCTGGTTTCTGAAGGCTTGTAGTATAAGAGTGGGCGTAACGTGAAACTCATGCAAGCGTGCTCCCAGTTTTTAGGATCTTCTTGCACGTAGGAGTACTTTCAACATGTATGTGTGGTCCCAGGGAAAACAGCAGGATAATGGTTCTCAGGTAGAGCCTCTGCTTGTAACAAGAGAAGTGGGTGGACTCCAATGCAAACAAAAACGTGTCAATACAAAAGAGCGTGGCTTCCGTGGACACATCATCATAATCTTATGCTTACTCTTGTATCTTAAATTCCAATGGAATATCAAGAGTTCTCAAAATGCGATCAATAAGTTTGTCTTAAAATATGACATACTGAAATACAGCAGAGTGTCTCGCTTTTAAAAATGAATGGGATCAATACATTTTGTTTAGATCTCCACAGTCATGGAATTGATTAATCTTTAATTCTGAAAGGTAAGTGAAAGTCCCTGAAACGTTTAATATAAAATTACATTAAGACATTCACTATAAACACAGTGAACCCTATGCCCTAGAGATGCCAGGAAGGAACGTGGTTTCCATAGGCAATGCTTCTTGCTCTGGATGCAGTGTCTCCTCTGCAGGCTGTACATCCAGCATGACATGTTAATGGCACTGGGTGTCTTTTTAGTGCCACTGGTTGCATGGTACTTGGGTGTGACTTCGGCAAGGTGGTGCATCATGGGCTCCCACAGTTACCTGTGACTTGCAGATAAACAGCAATAATTTAAGCTCAGAGTGGAAGTGTTGGCATTGTGTTTGAGCACTAAAAATTTACATAATTCCTTGCTTAAACTGTGGTGGCTATGTAGGAAAGTTCTGCTAAGAATGAGTATTTCAAAAAATATCGGGCTTGACTTGAGCAGTCTGCTTCAGAGGCAGTTTAACCAGCTTTGTGCCCATCAACAGAACAGTCATACAGTTTTTAGCAGGAATTTTTCTTTTTTTTTTTTTTTTACCAGTCAGCTGTTAGGAGACCCAAGGCTAACTCTGTCAGTGTCTACTGATATGGGCATGAACTTCTATGTCACACTGCACTGCAGAATATTTCACTCATCATACTTATATAACGGAAGAAGATGGTCCCACTTCACAAGCAAACTTCCCTTGGCTGTAAATGTCTCTGGAACACTTTTTGTCCTAAAGTGAGTGTTATATATTCAGTTGTAGGTGGTACAAAATGATTTGTACCACTCTGAAGCAAAGGTGGTTAAAAACAACCAGCTAATGTTAGTAATAAAAGTGATGTCCCAGCAAAGTATGTCTCTAATATAACCTTAATAATCCTTCCATTGCCTTCTAAACACTATACTTGTTTTGTAAAATGTAATTTTGGGTGAGTCAGAGCAATTTGTGAATATAGGTTAGAGTGAATATGTTTTCCTGAAGAAAGTATCATGAAAAAGAATCATGCTTCATTGTAATTACGCATCCATGCCTTATACAATTTACAGTACCCATGCCAAGATTTGAGAGCTTATTTGCTAATTGCAGACGAATATGCCAGTTAATTAATTAGGAACTACGCACCCTCAGTTGTATGTATCTATCATACTGATATAATTTATAGTGATGCATTTATCTGCATAATTTATTGTCCATGGAGGGAGGTAACCCATGCTGTTTATTTAAGGCATCTAATTTAGGTGTGATTTAGCACACCAGAAGTTAAGAAGTTCAGTTTCCATGTTAGATAAGAAGAGCAGGTACCTCTGAGGACAATTCAAAGCAAGCACATCTGGACACATGAATGTGCTTCTCCTGGTGAGCAGCAGCAATGAAACAAAAGAGTTTATCTTATGAGACAGGATGAGCACTAATCACTAAGCAGTCTCATGAGTTTCCAGGCCTTGGATTCAATTCCTCCTTGTCCTGGTTTGGCACTGACCTAGCGCCAGGGACCCACGAGAGCCACTCACCCTCCTATGCCACCGCTGGGCAGAGGAGAGAAAGAAAAAGTTAACAAAGGCTTCATGACTTGAGATAAGGACCGGGAGAAAAAAAAGACACTTCAAGGGCAAAACAGGCTTAGCTTAAAGTTACAAAGTGAATTTATTGTTAACAGAATCAGAGCAGGATAATGAGAAGTAAAATAAGCCCTTAAAACACCTTTTTCCCCAGCCCCTCCCTCCTTCCACCGACAGCGCAGGGGGACAGGGCACGGGGGGTTTGGTCAGTCCATCTCCGAGATTTCCTTCCGCTGCTCCGGAACAGGAGTCTTCCCCCTGCGAGGCCGTGGGTCCCTCCCATGGGAGACAGTTCTCCTGAACTTCCCTGGCGTGGGTCCCCTCTCAGGAGCAGCAGCCCACCGCCCCTGCTGCAGCCTGAGCCCCTCCCACGGGCACACAGCCCTCCCAGAGCTGCTATGTTGGGGCTCTCTCTTCCCACGGGGTGCAGTGCTCCAAGGGCAGGCTGCTCCAGCCTGGAAGCAGGGCCCTCTCTCTCCACCGGGTCTCCCACTGGAGCACAGCCTCCTCCAGGCATCCACCCGCTCCGGCGTGGGCCCCTCCCCCGCGGGCTGAGGGTGGATCTGTGCATCCCCCAGACCCAGGGGCTGCAGGGGCACAGCTGCTGCACCACGGTCCTCACCACGGCCCGCAGAGGAACCTCGGCTCTGCTGCCTGGAGCACCTCCTGCCCCTCCTTCTTCACTGACCTTGGTGTCGCTTTGTGGTTTTCCCGACATGTTCTCACCTTCTCCTCCCCATGACTTTGTTTTGATTTTCTTCTTAAATATGCCATCACAGAGGTGTTACCAACCTCTCTCATTGGCCTGGTTTTGGCCAGCAGCATGTCCATCTTCAGAGCCATCAGAGATTAGCTCTGCTGGACAAGGTGAAAACTTCCAGGAGGTTCTCACAGGACCCCGCTGCTACCAAAAACCAGGCTGAGAAAAACCAATACACTCCTCATCCTAGGTTTTTTATGTGTCCATGGAGCACTTCAGCTCATTCGTTCTGCTTCCACCTTCTACTAATGAAGTGACTGTCTGTCCTACAAGGTGACAATCATCTGTATTTTGAAAATTTGATTCTTGCTTGCTGAATCTTGATTGTCATTTTGTACACTTCTTGGGATAGTGTTTAGTTTATTTATTTTCTCTCCTGTATTATTATCTGCATGCCATAGGAAAACAGGAATCATCTGTGCTTTAGGAATGACTGTAACTGGAACACAGCAATGGTTTAGTATGTATAAATATATATGTATGTACATAGTTGAGCATCTAGGTATAAGCTTAAATATATGGTCCAGGACACTGCAAAGGCAAAGTGACGTACATAGTGTCACTGGTTTTGATACAAGGCTTTTAAGAGTTAGCAATTTATCAAGGAAGCAGGCAGGATCTTAACTTTTTTTCCTATGACTTATCTGTGACCATAAAGATTTTTAAATTAAAATTTTTGCTGAGCTTTGGAGGAGATTCTCACTTACAAAGTATTGCCCCAAACAAAACTAGAAGTAGACAAAAACAGGTACCTATAAAGGAAAAGTATACATCCTGTTCTGTAACTGTCCAAAGTTCACCAGGAATGCTTGTGACGTGCTAGTCAGAATATATTGCTGGCCAGTGACATATAAATAAATAACAAATCATGTCAATACATTTGAGAGATCTTAATAATGTTAAATAATTGATTACTAAATACATAATTTGATCGTTTTAATTAATAATATGCTGTAGTGTGGAGTTCTGTCATGGTGACCCCAAGGTCAAGACCTGTAGTTTATGGACTATTAATTAGCCATTAAGTAATTCACTCATCTGACCTGCAAATCTATCAGATTGATGGATAGCAGAGACCTTTATGTTTCTAATAGGTATTCTATTTAACTTTCAAAATTTTCAAGCAAAGTTTGATCCCTGAGTAAAATGAAGTGAGACGAGAGCTTAACAATTTTTTAAGGCTATTTCATCACCTTTCACTTGAAAGCAGATATTAACTTGAAGAATACCATTGCTGTCTTCACTGTTCTCTCAGGACTACTGACTGAAAGGTACAACTACTACCTTAATTTCGTTCCTTTAAAAAGAGGAAATCAAAATGATTTTTACAGATCTTTTGAATGTGTAATATCAAGCATAAATTTTAATTGCACTTCATTTACTAAGTGGTGCATTACCTCATCCTTTGGTTTTAACAATGGATTTTCTATAAATCTTCATATGGTTAAACATGATAAACTGTTCAACATATCATGGAACATGGCAGTGCTTATTAGCACTTGAGAAGTTATCGATTGCTTATCTTGATTAATCTTTTATGGGTCTCTGTAGTATTAATTCCACAGAAAAGGCTTTGGAAGTTCTGTAGCATTAGTCTCCTCATTCATACATTCGCTTTCAATTACATGGATTTCTTTGACTGCTCTTGCTAGATTAATTATAACCTCTTTGTCACCAGATCTTGCTTTCAGTTTATCAAAAATTAGAATTTTAATGAAAAATACATATTTAAAAGATTCTAAGAAAAAGTGGCATTAATGAGATGAGATGTTTCCTGCAATTTGGTGAAAGGAAGGAATTCTTAGGTTTCTGACATATAAGGAGGAGAAGTGAATATCAGTTTTAGAGGCACAGTTTATGATATATGGGTTTTGCCAGATATTCAGCTGCTTCATTTCAGATACAG
Organism: Corvus cornix cornix; assembly: GCF_000738735.6. NCBI lineage: Eukaryota > Metazoa > Chordata > Aves > Passeriformes > Corvidae > Corvus > Corvus cornix. The sequence goes on along the minus strand of NC_046333.1, from coordinate 8,237,803 downwards.
CCTGGGAAGTATCCTCTCATTTTTAACTTAATGACAAAGCTTTTCTATAACAAGCAGTAACAGCTTTATCATAAAGCAGAGACAGATTGCTGTTTGCTCACCAGTTTTGTCTTCAGAAAGGTAGGTTTCCTATGTCCCAGAGAAGTACCTGCTCTGCTCAGCTTTAGGCTATTAAATGGAAATCTTGGTATGTCTGTATCTTCTTTCTGTTGAAGAGTGAAAATATATTCTGTGAGGCAAACTTTCATGATGTCTTTGGTTTTGGAGAACCCTAAAAAGAGCATAACACACACAAAATTCACTGGTAGGTAAAGGGACTTGGTAAACAGAGATCAATCGAACAAAAACATCCTAAGAAACTGCTTCAACCACAAGATCTGAGAACTTAATATTTTGGTTCTAATTTGATAGGATGTTATCATTTCATGGTCAACTACTGATGAATACTTGGCCGCTGTGACTTTGTCTTCACCATCCCAGTGTATTCTTGGTCTCAATCTCTGCTCTCCTTATACTCTGGTTTTTCATTCACTCAAAATATGCATTAAATGAACACTGGGATTCATGAAGGGGGGAAATACAAGGCTTTGTACCTGCTAAGTGTCCAGCCTGGACTGCTGTGTGGCAGCATTTTGGACTTTGCATTTGCTACCTTTTGCGTGAAGATATGAAAGAAATTTACATTCATCATATGTGTGTATTAAAACCTTAAAGGATTGCACAGTCCTAATCTGATGCTGTGAAATGGCAACAGGAGGGTGTGGAACTTTCCAGTGATTTAAAGTGGTGTTGATCCTGCTCCAATTCAGAAGAATGGAAAAGCTGTCACTGTCTGGAATGGACAGGGGTCAAACCGGTGTCACTGTGGCAGCACTTGTAATGATCTCACTTTCTTATGGACCTAAACCATTGGCAAGAGCAACAGAGCTCTGAAGTAAACAAACAAAACCCCCATAGCAATAAAAGGCTGGCTTTATTCTGAGTTAACATCATATTGAAGGAGTAATGAGTCATCTGCCCTATTAATAATGGGCAGATTTTCAATACTAGCATATTTTATTGTTATCAATCCCTGTTGCATGTGTAGGAGCTGGAGTACAGCCAAAAGGAGAGGAGGAGTAGAAAGGTCCCTTGGTTTCATAGGTTAAAAGAAAAAAACAAGCAAGCAGATGAGCTCAATTCCTGTTTCTATTTAAGCTGAAATCAAAACATCTTTTGACCTTGAAAAGGCCAGTATTCCACCCTGCATGAGGACTTTTCCCTTTTCTGTAACATGCTTTTATATGCAGTGCTAGTTCCTGCGAGCTCTGCCATCCTCACAGATGTGCTGTGGGAGAAGCTTAACTAATCCTGGTCAAGGTCTCCACATGGCAGGTGCAGGTGCCATAAGAATGCAAATCATAGACAATATTGATGACTGACTGAGTACACATGGACATCTGTGAAGGAATTTAGACATAAATGGTATTTAGATATGCATTGTATTCCTAGGAACATTTTGTATTATGCATTAGTTCTGAAAGCTGTTGAATGTTAACTACTGATTATTAACAAAGTTGCTCCATAGGCAGACTAGGTCACTCCTCCAGAGACAATGAGCAAAGAACTGGACCTGGTGTCTTCCTGTCCCTAGCAGTTTTGTCAATCACACCATGAAGACAAAGATTTCACCACACAAATCCCTTGGATTTCATGTAGTGTCAGAAAGGGCTTAAAGGCAAATATTTTATTGTATGAGAGTGTGCAGGACACACAGATAGAAAGCAACCTGCTATGCAGTTCTCAGTAAGTTGGCATAAAATAGGATTTATACTTGAGCTGTAAACTAAATGGATACATTAACCACAAGATCCCTATAGGGAAAGGAAGTGGGCCATGACTCTAGTGTAGCCTGAGGGTTGTGGCAGCAGCTGCAGAGCAATTGTTCGTGTCATGCAAAATGTTCATCTTGTCTTGTTTCCACATGGGTCTCTACAGAGGGAGAAAGATTTTATTTTTTAATAATATTGAGGAATTTTCAAAGTAATTTTCAAAGGGTAAGCACATGATGTTTCATATTAGGATATACTGTCAATGAAAAAAAGAGTGGTCTGAAAGAACACTCAAGTTTGTCTAACTTTATTTTGAAATAGTAGATCAGGGAAATGCCTTCTAAAGTCAGGATGGTAATGTTATGTCTCTAAATTAGCCTCAGTATCAAGGTTATATGAAAAAGTTCTATTTTTCAAGTTGGCTTTCTGAATGGAGTAAGCAAATTTGATAAATAGGTAACTAAAGTGAACTGCTGCAAATACATGGCATGTCCATGTGAAAAGCATGGAATTTGCGCAGGGAAGAGTTTAGTTTGAAATTTGGTGAGTTGGTTTAAAGTTTTACTCTTTATCGCTCTGATATTTTGAGGTAAGGGCCTTCAGCTTCTACTTCAACCTATACAAAAATGTGCATGTGCAGCACCAGTATGTTTCTTGTGCTGGACATCACTTGTGCCTTCTCACAGCCCTTTAACATCTGCATGCTCAGAACATCTGCAGCATATTCCAGCCATCCTCTGTCTTGTGGTGCAGGCTCCATCTAAAATCAGGTAGGGAGGTCATGTGAAATACTTTGCAATATTTGCTGTTTGAGCGACATGCTTTTACTCTCTTGCACTGTGGTTTTTTCTTTAATGAAAGGTGCTTTTACTTGAAAAACAATTTTGTAATTGGGAAGCTTTTTTTCTCAAAAACATGCTACACAACATCAGAAATGGACATGTTAAAATTAATTTTCACTTACAATCTCTTCACTTAAAGGGTAACCCATAATTCTCATAATACTCACTTGAACTTAATGTTTTCCTGTCTTCTAATGGACAGTAATTGAGAGGGATTCATCATCTAAATTATACTCTAGTGCAGAGAATCACTTAGAAAAATGGTGCTATAAACTGGAATCTCTATGGTAAAAATCAATCTGTGGAAGCTGGTTAGTTTTAAGGAAAGATATTACCTGTCTGTTAGACTTACATGTAGCTATATTATGTTTATATTAAATTTGCATATGGAATGTAAGTCCATCGTTTTTCTAATATGAATTAAAATGATGGCCCTCATACTAAATTTATTCTTTTGTTTCCACATGCTTCCATGGAAGTCTGTGTCTTCTTCACTGGCATAACTGGATACAGTTTGTAAGATTTTAAGGATGGCCTTACCATATTAATTACACTTTTTTTTCTGCTTTCTGGATTTCAAGAAGGGACCTTTCTTATTCACATTGAGTCTGTAATGTTTTCCAGGTGACTGCATTTACTAAAAGGAAAATCCTAGGAAGTAAAACCTGAGGTAAGAGCACGACTGCTTCTCCCACCTGCACAAGGGGATCCTCTCCAACTTGAATTCCTCTGTTGTAGCAGAGTTTGGTCTCTTTCTAGGGAAAGATCACCAAAATGACTGTGAAAAAGCCTGCAGGACACCTGGAGGAAGCCCCTAACTCATGGGTTGTCAGATGTTTGCGACTATGTTTTTGGAAAGGGATCGTTTTGTACCAGCCCAGTCCTTAGTCCTCCTCTTAATTCCTAGCCAGGGCCTGACCCCAAGGATATATGGATATCACCCTACCAACCTGCCTATTCTCCACTTCTACTTCAATGAGAGAGACAGAGGGAGATGTATGCCAAGGGTACCGCTTCCCCAAATCCAGCCTCCAAACTCTTCTTTTCCGGATATTTGGTGCATTCCTTCCAGCTATCATCAATGTCCAAACCCTTTGTTTCCCAAGTGGCTGAGAGCAGCCCTAGGAAATCTGTGGGAAGACCCAGGGACAAATGCAGTACTGAATCCCTGTCCAATAATTTAACTGGAAAATATTTCTCTATTCTCTTCCTAGTCTCTTGCAAACTCCAAGGGCCAGTAGGGCTAGGTGAAAATTTAGCAATATGTACTGAATGCCATATTTGAAAATTATTAAGAAAGTCATCATAAAAGACAGAAATGAGTCTCCTCTGACCAGACCTGACCTTGAAATATCCTTCTCTCCTGACACATCAGTTTTTGCTTTCAATGACTGTGAAGCATCTTTCTCTGAGAAACTGTGGCTATTCTTTTTGCCGGTTTGTAAGGAAGACACAAAGCAATTTCAAAAGCTGTCAGATTTTAATGACTTCTTCAGGTTAAAAAATACCCTTTGTTTTTCCAGTAACCACTAATATTTTAAAGCACTTTCATAAAAATCTTCAGCACTTCAGGGAAATGGCTGGTTTTATATATCTTTATTGGAAAAAAACCCCAACAACATATCTCTCCAAGTCCAGGAGCCTTGATATATGAGGGATTTCCTTTTTCCTTTAAAGAAATCAGTACTACAACCTGTATTTTTATTTTTTCCTCCTCCCAGATTTAGACAGAAGCAGCCTGATGGTGTCTGGTGCTATTCTTCTCCTTGCCACTTATGTATGCCTGCTCACAGACTATGATATCACAGCTCATTAATCACAGCAGGTTGGCTGTGAGTGAGATCAGAGTGTGGGCCAATGCCAGTGCTCCTTTCCTCTGATTCATCAGGTGATTTTTTTTTTTCTTTCTTAGTTTGGTCACAGAAGTGTATAAATAGGAACAGTATTCAATATTTTATCCTCAGGCTAAATTTAAATGTTTCACTGAGATCAGGTGGATAAGATGGGCTGAGCATCTAAAGTAAGATTCGTCAAGCAGATAAATGAAGTGATGGTGCTAAAATAATGTGTAGCCAGAGAGGTTTTGTTTAATGGCATGATAAGGGAGTCTATGCCAGCTTTTATAAAGAAATGTGTAAAAAAATAAGGAGTCTTCACTTGCTTTACATTCTCACGCAGGGGCCAACCTATTTTCTTGGGTTTTTGTTAGTGAGCTACAGCAGGCAGTGAACTACAGCACTAACTGATGTCCAGATCTGCTAGCAGGGTTACCTGGCTGCAGAGAGAAAAGTCAGATAGTTACAAAGTCAGGCAAGGATTACCCTGAACGGATTATTTAGGAGCCTCTAGGTTTTCTTTAACACTGTTCACATTACTACTTACTATACTTGGGAGCATAATCCCAAGGATAACTCTTGGTGCTTGAAGAAAATAAGTTGTCACCAAAGGATGGCAAAGAAGTTCTGGAAAAGAAATGTTGATGATTTAACTTGCATCTTTGTGTCCCTTTGCAAGTGGGGAAAAGAAGCCAGGCAGGTGATTGAATTAATGCCCCTTTTCCAAAAGGTTGTTAATCTCAGGTGGAGCATCTTGGCTAAATGAGCATTCAGCCTCTTCCAGGGGTAATTTGTCTGTTCCAGCATGACAGCAGTGCTAGGACATTCCTTCAGTTTTCCAGGCATTCACTTAAATTTTACCTTCCTCTGAGCAAGTTCTGAACTGCAGGAAAGGACACTCAGTGGTTAAGGACTGAAGTGTAGCTGCCTCCATTCAAGGCAGATAAGGAATATAGCAAGAGGAGCAGAGGAGTAAGGTCTTGACAGCCTAGAGATGCCAATCTGCAAGCAGCAATGTTTGAGATAACACAGAGAAGAACACCGCAGGTTTTTTCCCTTTTCCAATGACAGCATGACTTACAGTGGGAGTACTGTATCACTGCCAGCAAGAGCTAAGATGATGCACCACAAAGTACAGAAAAAATGCTCATTGTTTTAAATTAAAAATTTCTGCTCTCTGGAAATATATGGCTGGTCCAGGCTACTATCTTCACAGAGCAAAAGACGATTGATTAACAGTGAGTGACTCCTGAAGGAGCTCTTTGTTTTTACTTTGGTGGCAGTAGCATGGCAGCAGCTGAGTTGCAGCGGAGTTGTGTAAGAGGGAACCCAAGTGTTACCCAGTGGCACAGAGGGTTCATGAATTGTGCATTTGTGGATAAACTGTTATAAAATCATCTAGCAACCTAGTTCTCAAAATAAATCCCTTTTATTCCTGTATCTTGATTACTGTGAGCTTTTCTGTTTGCTTTTCTACTTATTATGAGGGTTTTGCTTTCTTGTTGTGCATCCTGTTTCTTTGTTGCAGCCGCTATAAAAACCTTTCTTGCTTATCTTTCCAGCTTTTTTATTCTTCAAAAAGCTCATTCTTTCCTGCTTAAAAAAAAAAAAAAAAAATGCAGGCTTTTCATTCAACCTTTTCACACCTCTGTCAGTACCAGGCTGCCTATTCTTGCCTATGATTCCTTCAGTTTCTTTTGAAGCCAGCCACATCCATTTCCCTATGTGTCCATAATTTTATTTTCTCTTCTCTGATACAAAGAATTCTGGTCTATATCGCTCTGTTCTTTGTGACTCAATCTCTTTTTTAATATCTATTTCTGATGTTCACCTTTCAGGGAGCTAGCTCACTATCTTAAATAGAAGGTTAGAGATGCATAGCAGTGTTTATGTTAGCATAAAAAATAATTAAATAGACTGGCCAGTCTTGCCAGTTCAAGCCTTTGATTGTGCATTATATTACTTCCTTTCACTCCATACTTGGTTTGCATACTCTCTCAGATGCTAAGCACTTTAGGCAATCTAATTAAAAATGTTTGTACAGCACCTTACCCCAAATGCCACATAAGGTCAGCCTGGCCAATCAGCAGTACCATTAGCTATCTCATGCCTCCAGAATTTGGAACTGCTCTTCCTTTCCTCCTATGTCAAATCTAGCTGCTCTGTGTTTACAATTATTTAAATAAAAGTTAAATTTGGCCCAAATTTTAGTAAAACATTCTTACTAAGGTATTGCAGGGTAGTCAATACTCTCACTGTTTCCTGCTGTGTCTTTATTTGCATGTTAATGGCAGATTATTGTTGTCTTTTCCAGTGTACTTCCCCAGAGACTCTATGCATGTTTTTATTGATTAGTTCCTCTTCATTTAACATTTAAATGGATATTTTCAAATTGGTGCAAAATTATAATAGTGTGTTTGCTCAAGGCATTTAACTGTGGTATTAGCAGAATCATCCAAGTCTGCTGATTATGCATGCTCCGTACAAAAGAGTTTCAGGACTGCAGTGCAGACCTGCAATTAGGTCTGAGTTACACAAGCAGAGGAATCCCAGGCCAAAAGCATCCATAATCTTATTTATTTTCCCCAACTGTTAATACAGGTGGAGTATGAAACCAGAAACTACATGTTATCGTAAAAAGAACATAAATCTGAATTTGTAGCCTTTAAAAAAGTTCCTATTACTATTTCAGTTTATCTAATTGTTGTATGTCCATCTTATCCATTATCTAAGTTATCTCTTTCTGTTGTTGTAGAAATTAAAGGTTTTATTAGGTGATCCTGCATGAACTTACTGCATGCAGTAGCAAAAATTTTTGCCGTGTGAACATTCATTGTAATGACTGGTTTTCAGCTTTAATACTATGGGCTGCAATCTCACCAAATTACATAGAATTCATCTGGCCTCACAGATATCTAAGTAGAAGAAGCATAGAAGTAATAGAATAAATAATAATACTTTATTAATCTAACTTTAAGGCAGCAATTTAGGAGCATCTGTGGGATATACTGGCCTTTCAAATTTGATTTCTTCATTGTTTCTACAATATTGTTTCCCTGTTGGTTTTGAGGCCCGAGGATAAGATCATCTTTGCTTTATTCCTTCTGAGTTAATCTTATTTCTAGCCATTGCTCTTACACAGTCTCAGGTTGACACTGGGTGCCTTCTAGCAGATCCCAGCTGACAGTTATAACCTGTTGAAAACACACATGACACTACAGACATTTTCACAACAGACAAACCCAGCTTTTCTGGGTGAATTAATTTTCATGAATTAGAAACATAGAATCATTTAGGTTGGAAAAGATCATTGACTCCAAACATGTCAGACATTACAATCTCCTGTGGTCCTTTTTTCTACATTTGTCTTCTTTTCCCTCTGTTTCAGTGAAATAAATATAACTATTCTGCTGAACACTTTCTCAGTCTTGCCCAAAAGGTGCTTTTGGGCTGAGTAACGAGTCTGGCTTGGAAAGCGTCTTGGTGCTTGGGAGAGGTGTTACCTCTGTCAGTAATGTTCTATAGGTGTGTTTCTTACCTCACAGTAAGTTTTGGCATTACTGCCTAGGCAGGTTGTAGATCTGAAAGTTGAAGGTTATGAACAATCCTAAAGTCATGACAGAGCAGGTTATTTGTTCACCTGATGTGAAGGAGTTAAATGGCAAAGCTCTGAGTGATCTCTGGGTGATGCACTGTGAATGAATAGCCTACACAGGTAACTGTCTCTTGGGAGAAAACAGAGGTTTTCACCCCATTCTGTGGAATTGGTGGAACTAACACTAGAATAGTTTTGTACAAAGAAAACCACTTCATATTTCAAATAGAATTGGCATGTATTTGCTAAAACAGGTATATTCCTTGAATGTCTAATCAAATGTTCTTTAAGGCTGACATTCCAATGCATTGTGATCATTTCAAGGGTGGCATCTGTATTTATTAGGACACTTAAATGAATGAATCTCAGTCTTTCTTTGGTGGCTATAAGGAAAAGTATCCAGAGTCTATCCTGAGCTGGGCTGCTCAGGAACCTGCAGCAGGAGGAGGGCGAGGGGTCCCAGAACCTTGTGTCAGGGAAGGAGGCAAACACAGAGCTGTTGCATGTCTCTGTGGTTCAAGAGGACTCTGAATATCGTTCCTTTATGCTTTATAAAAGAGTTGCTGAAGACAGTTTAACACAGTTGGACCAGGTATGTAACATAGCTAAAGCCTGGAGAACTGGGGCACTGAAATCAGGCTCTAGCTGGTTACTGTCCCACAAAATCATGTGTTGCTTACAGGATACAGGATCTGAAATTACGTAAGGATCAATTAAAGGTTGAGTTTTGACTTTAACTGTGCATTTCCTGGCTGTTGTCAGCTTAAAGCAAGCCCTAATGTTATTTTAATGTAGTTTGGTGTGTGGAATGCATCAAAGTAGGTTATATATTGATTGCTCAAACCTCAAAGCTCTGGAGGTAAATCTCTACTGAGAAGTGTCAGAACTTCAGTTAATATGTGAATTGATAGGCATAAGATGTCACTATTGTGCTTACTGCAGAGATAACATTTGTGTTGAAATTTTAATGCCTATAATATTTAGCCTTTCTAGATTATGGTAAGCTAATCAAAGAAATTTCTCTGGTATATAAATCACTGCACACTACTGAAAATTGTAGACAAGATAAATCAAGATTTTCGATCAGTCTTCAATCATTCTTCCCAGCAGTACAGAAAATAAAGTTCATGTTGTACTTACAGTTTGGTAGCAAGGAGATGTTTAACATCGAGGCTGGAGATTAACGGTGACAAGTTATATTGTGCAGAATGTGAAACAGTGTTTAGGCTGAAATATTAATTTCTAGATTGATGTAGAACTCCATAATTGAGGCAATAAATCAGTGCTAAAATCAACTGGATTATGCATCATCTCAGTTAATGCTCTAGGTCAACACATTCAAAAACTAGTCCACAGTTTTAAAATCTGGAAATTACTGTAGGAAGGTAAATCTATTTTTACAGAATGGATTATGTTATCAAATGTTGGTAGCATTTCACCACAATAGCAGAAATTTTTTTCAACTCTTCATTTTCACACACTGTTTCTCTTTTTTTTTTAAGACTTACGAACTGTTTAATTAAAAGGTTTGTATCCAGTCAATAAAGGAGGTGATTTATTTCTAATGAACATCTTATTGTATTCTTCAGTCTCTTTTGCTGTTTGTGAGTTATCTGCACATAGTTTTTGACCTTCAACATTTTTTTATTTTATGGCAAGATTTATTTGAATACATTCCAGCCTATGAACTGCACTTACCTTGAAATCAGAGTTTATCATTACTGCTGTTTATTCTGCATGATTGGCCACCAAAGGCATGTGGTTTGTGCTTTTTTTTCCAGTTTCTGTGCTGAAAACCACAGAAAGCTTTTAGGCTGCAGCTACTTCTGCCTGAGAACTTAGGTCCACAGTGGGTAATTAAGTACAGAATAATCTTTGTTAATTAACTTGAATAATAATATATAAATAATCTAATATTAAAGCTGAAGTCTCCTCTGGTATCAATAAAGCAAGTGTGTTCAGAGCAAGTATTTTCAGTGGTACTCAGAAAGGAAAAGTGGAAAAGTGTATTTTTTTTAATAAAAGTTTTTACAAAGGAATTTATCACACATTTACCAGCAGAGGACTGTGTTGGTAAGCTCTCCCACATTTAGGGTCTTGTTGATGGGAAGTATGTAGGGGTCAGAACTACATTTTCCAAAATGCAATTGATTAAAAAAACCCAAAAAAAGCAACCAAACAAAATAAACCCCAAAAAACCTTCTCCTGTCATGGGCTGTGAAGATGCATGCTGGGCTTGTAGTGTTGGCTGTCAAAGCAGCTCTGCATAATCTAAGGGTTCCTCTACAGACTGATTTATCAATCGTGATTGCTTTGGGTTACCCTGTGAAAGACTTTTGGCCAACCAATCTCTATATTAAGTCAATGGGACAAAAAAATTGTGAATTCAGAGACAGTGAGTGATTAATTTCCCTTCATGTTACAGGTGGCTTTCCAAAACTGATGAAATGAAATGGTTGTCTGTCCTAGGTGGACAACTGAGAAAATGCATCATGGTTTTGGCATGATACATTTTGGGCAGATTAGAAAATACTCTGCTAATTAGGGGAATTCCAGATGTGTACAGGAAGCATATTTCAGTAACCCACGATTATGCTGGGTTTCATTTAAAGCTATTTGCTTGACTGCCAAAGTGTTTTATGGTATGGTGCCAACTGTAATATATTCAGAACACGAGCTAAAAAAACCCCTTCCAAACTTTGATGCTGGATGAGTTCTTATGATGGGAACACAAAGAACCATGAAAACCTCAACATGAATAATTAAGGTAAATAGACAGACTTTTGTATTGTGATTAAAACATAAGGAACTTTTGGGCATTAAGAGCTATCTAGAAATTCAAAACTTCTTAAAACAAAAGCATGTGCTGTATTATCTCTATTATCTATTACACTACATTTTATTATGAGCTGACTTGCCTTTTCTTTGTGGAAGGAGTACACTGCCATTCCATCATTACTTCCAGCCTCAGAGAACTACTGTCATCTTTTGAAAATACATCAAAATAAAAGTCACTGGCGTGCTAATGTTTTCAATAGAATCCTTAATAATTTATAGAGTGGAGAAAATGATACAAGTTATATTTTTTATATACAATGATACAAGTTGTATTATATGCACCTGGGAGTCTATAGCAGAGTTTTGCAAGAATCATAACCTGTAACTTCATAGTCGAAGTGATATGTGAAACATCAAGAGTATCCAAAGCTCTTACAAGGGAGCGAGATTTTGACGAAAGGTTGTAGGGAAAAAAAAAAAAAATAAACAACATTGAACCTGTGACTCCCAGCAACAGAACTGCAAGTGATGAGTAAAGACTGGCCAGAGCCCCAGTTCAGGCATCACTATGTAAAGTCCTGGTTTTAAACCACTTTAAAACAATCTGGGGCAAAATCCCAGGCCTGGCTGTGATTGCTATCACTGCCTGAGAGAAACTTCCTGTTTGGGTGCACCTGGGTGATGGCAGCTTTTCTGAGTCACTTGCCAGGAGCTGCTCCCACCCCACTCCAAAGGGTTCTGGGGAAATATTGTCAGCCCACAAACTCCTAGACTGAGGTGCAAAGAGGCAACAGAACTGTGGAAAATCAGTGAATTCCCTTGTACTTTGGTTTTGGAGGGTGGGACAGAGATGCCTGCCAGGTCTGCATGTGTCAGGGCTTCATCTCCTGACCTTTCCCAGGGCTGGATGAAATATCCTCGGCCCTGGGATGGGAGCAATTCCCTGCACGAGTCAGCCAGCGCGGCATTCCAGGCGTGTGCCAGAAATAAGAGTACAACAGCATCTGCAGCCCCTCTTTCCCCCGAGCCCAGCATAATTAGTGTGGTCGGGGAAGGAGGGTGTGGTATCAGCCAGCTGCCGAATTAATTAATTGGAAGCTGGAAATGCATGGATTGACTCAAGGGCTGCTTTGAGGTGGGCACTGGGGGATGGATTTGACACTGACCAGAGCCAAGGAGCCATAGGCTGGGCTGATAGCAGCTGGCATGACCTTCTGAGATACCACTGAGGGCCTGGCTCCCAAAATAGTTTTAATAGGTTGCAAATTTTTGTCATTGTTAATTGCTTTGTTTATAATCCAAATCTGCAGGGTCGTTTTGTTTTAATGAATCCATTGTTGAATGGCAGCTAAAACATTAGTCTGGTGTCAGGTTTCATTGCCTCTGCCTGGGTTATGGTGTAAAAATGTAAATAGCTATTTCCTTTCTCCAGCCAAGGAGCAGCAGAATCTGTGGAGCACAGGACCGTAGAATAAGAGCAATCTTAGGTCTAAAAGACAGAAGAGGAGTTTGCAGAACTGTGTCTTCCTCCTGCCTCCATCATAAACTTCTTGTTTAGCCTTAGTGGGGTCATTTGAACCCTGCATAGCTGATCTCCAGGATTACAAACACACAGGGGCAATAAGGCATATTCTCCTTGTGTCGGGCCCTCCAAGAGAAGGTGCTATGGGAAATGAAAGAGATCATTTTTATTTTATTGTGTCATTCAGCATCTAGCATTGGAAAAATCCTACTGCTGCTGTTTTACTCTCTGCAAAGTGTGAATCTCTGGCACAGGGATGAAACACGTTCCTAGATAGATGCATAATCTCATGGAGATGGGGCTCAGTGTAGCTAGAACGTGTGTTTGTTGTTTTAACCTGGAGAGCTGTGTTGGTTCACCCATACAGCTGGGGACTGGGGTAGGCTCTTGTGCTGCATGAGCAGGGTCATCTGCATTGCAGTGTCTTCACAGGTGGTGAGCAGAGGAGGATAAGGAGATGTGATCTGCTCGTTCTGCTTCTGAGCACTATGAATGGTGTGTTTGCTCTCCCTTTTAAATGTGTGGTTTTCGGTCTAGTGTGTGTTAGATGGGAGCAGTGACTCTGCTGGCCCAGAGTGCAAGGAGAAGCAGGACCTTCCATCCACTTGCTCTGCTCCTCCTTGAGGGACAGAGGGGTGGGAGGAGAGACCCAGGCCTTCAGCTCTCCCTCTAAAAACAGGTGATTTAAACCATAAAGTTGCCAGAAATGTTCCAAAACTAGAAAGTCCCCAGCTCCTGCTGCCACGTCTTTCTTCTTGTGAAGTTCCCTGTCCTTGTATGAAGGGTGGGGAAGATGCCCATGTGCCAGCTCCTCAGGAGCTTCTGGGGGTCAGGTGTTGTGCTCCATGGATTTCAGCTGAAGTGGATGTGCCGGGGTGGAACAGTGGCACTCCCTTGTCTGTAGCCACTGCAGTCTGTTGGTGCCAGAGGAGTCCTGGGGCAGCTCAGACTGTGCTGGTGCTGGTGTCTGAGATTCGTAACCTGTACAGAATTCCCAAGTAAAAAAAAAAAATCTGCCTTATCCAGGGCAATAGGGTGAAGAGAGGAAGAGAGGTGATGTGATAACCCAGATAAAGATGTAAGACAGATAATGCAAAGGCTTCATAAATTAGGGCATGAACAAGTTTAGTACTTCTGCTGAGACAAAAACCCACTTCTTTTTAGAGAATAAGAGCAGCACTGATCAGAACAGTGCAAATTGTGCCGAAGTTGACAAACACAGAAAATTGCTCCATCCTCTTACTTGTTCCTGAACCTTGACAGTATTTCAGTTTCTATGGAAATGCTCTCTTAGGGATTAATCCCTTCTCATCTCAGGAGGGTCATCTAAGGCTGACTTGGGAGGAGAAGATGAGGTGACTGATGGGGTCCCTGAGGCCAAATACTTTCATGAGCCACAAAAAGGCTGTGGGTTGGCCCCAAGCTGGAGGGGACCTGGCAGTCATGTCTGTGATCTGCCCGATGACAGAGCCTGTCCTTGGGTGGGTGGAGGTGGGTGAGGGGTGCAGGCAGCTCTTGCCACAGTTCCAGCCACTGCCTGAACATCTGGGCAGCTGCTAGGAGCGTGGGTGCACTGCTGGGCCACTTGAGTCTGAAGCCATAGCACTTAACTTCCTAGAACATGCTGCGTGTTTGTGTACCTGCAATAGCCATTTATAATTAATTTATAATCCTGGCATGCTCCTCAGCTTGCAGATGAAAAGGGAATTTCAATCCAAGATGGGGTTTGCCACGATGTTGCAATAATTGTTCTTTACTGTGTATCATTTCTATAAGGCTCTGTCAATCAAGGAGTTCAATGTCTTCATTATTCTGTAGGTGCATGTCACGCTGGAGGGGAACACCAGCAGGCTCAGTGTTGGGACTTGTCCTGAAACAGCTACAGAGGGAGCTTCCCTGAGAATCGACAGAAACTTATCTATACTACAGGCCTCTTCTGGAACGTCAAAGTAACATCTTGAGTTCAGAAGCCCTTAATGAATACACCAGACCAAATTCTGCTTCAGAATATGCATGCGCGGCTCCTATTGAAGTAAATGGGCGCTCTGCCTGCATCTGAGATAAGGATCTGGCTTGTAGCAAGACTTAAAGGGGTATACACTGGGTTTTAATGGACTGTCGCCTACAACAGAATTAACTTTTTAGCTATTTTCAGTTATTTCTAGTGTTGCAACAGATTATCCTTCTTGTTTTGCTGTTACATCTTCTGCATACTGGTTTAATAAGGCACAGAAATGGAAATAAAGCAATCTGACCAGAGAGTTTATTGTGGTTTCTTTAAGGCAATGTCAGGATATTTTACAAGCTTGCAAAATTACATTTGTTACACTCCAATCATCTGGCAGACCATAAACACTCTGGAATATTTTAGTTAGAGGAATGGCAATTTTTAAAAAAAACCTAGGTAGGGAATATGAGTTTGTTTGAAGAATGAGTGAATTTACCTAACATCTTTTCATTTTCCTTTAATTTGGCCTGTTTGGCCTTTAAAAGCTGTGCCTCTGACATCTGTTTTTTCTTTGCTGACACCATTCAGGCAAGTAATCAAGAAGTCTGCCACTGCTTTCGCTGCACTAAAATGTGTGTGTGTTTGGAAATTTCAAACCTTTTCCAAGGAGAAAAACGGTGAGTTGTAAGAAAGAAATGATGAAACAGGATTAACAAGGTAACAAATAAAATAAATTCTAAAGGTAATACTTCAAAATAATGGAAGTTAAGACAAGGGAAATATACCACTAAATTATGAATGTTACAAAAAAGAAATGTATATAAAGAAGCAATACTAAAGCAGAGGTGTGATTCTGTTTCCTTTCACAAAACCTAAATACAGGACTATTTGAGACACCGTATCTGTGTTGAAAGAGTGACATAGGTGAATACCGAGTGTGGAGCCCAGCCACAGGATGCCAATCTTTCTCCGGAGAATTGGTAATTCTGACCCAGGATTAATGTCCCAGGTTTCTGGGCAGCATTGAAACATGCAATTTATAGGCAAAAATTCTGACAAACATGAATACTTACATACATTGAAATGATGGAGAAAGCTTGAGATAATGCAGGCTTTCCTATGCTTGTATTTGGAGCAGCCTCTGACATGAGTAAATAACAATGAGCTCTTCCCTAAAAGGGAACTCATAGTGGGAACTCTTAAATTCTGAGTTCAAGACTTTGAGATGAATGGGATCAGGTTTAATGCCATTGTCAATCTGTGAATATGCCAAGTGTGGACTGGGTGTTTCTTCAGGACTTATGGTAAATTGTGGCTCTCTGTAAAGAGAGTCAGTTCTATATGACGTATCTATATGGTAGACCAAAAAGAAAAAGAGAGAGAGAGAGAGAAATCTCAACTCAAAAAAGACACATGCATGTATTATTTTGGACCTTTATAATTTATGACTACATCATGCCTATTACTTTGACTTGTTAGAAATACTGTTCCTCTCAGTAAAGTTATAAATCCTGCTCTACTGCAGCAAAGCAGTGTATGTATGTGTAAAACCTCTGGGGTGGATCAAGAAAGGGACATTTCTGTTCTCATTGTCTGAGTATGCGTGGAGAATACAGCTCCACAATATTCCAGAAAATACTGTGCCAATCACATATAATTGGGATAGTGAGGAGCCAGTGATGGGAGAGAAGCTGTTCCACCAGCAGCAGAATTTATAAAGTCTAATTTACTTTATTTTTTTATCTTTTACAATGGACAGTCCCATCTCTCAACTCGCTCAAGCAAAACTGGAGCTTTTTCTTCACTGGGTAATTTAAAATACCTCCCTCTTTGGTTTTTCCACCAGTATAATTGTGCTGAATCCTTTCTCGCAGTGAGAGCTGAAGATTCATTCAAGTACCTGTCCTCTGGGTGATTGCTCACTTTCATTAAGGCATTTATGAACCTGGCCTTGCTAAAGCTGTGCTGCTCTTTCAGATAAGATTGAAATATTCCAGCAGCTTTAGTGATTGTGAGGAACTGGATGAATATTGTTTCCTTCATACACTGGAATACAGCAAAAGAAGAAGAAAAACCCAAGCCGTGGGAACACAAATTTTTGAGCTGAAAAGATGTGTGAGGGGAACATCTTTAAGAAATGGCAGAAGAAGGAAAAATGCATCATATGCAGGACTTACAACTGAAAATTCTTCAAGGGAAACAAGCATGTCCTCGAAGTGCTGAGCAATAATACCAGTGAATGCCCTAAAACAGCAGGTGAATGTTATACACGCTGGAGGCTATATATCACAGTTTTCAGGAGATGAGCTGTGCAAATACAAATCATCCCAAATCATGTATTATTTTGGTAACTTTGCTCTTATCAAACCCACTGTTACACTGAGAGCACCCCATGCCTGTTTCGAGATCAGATGGAGAGAGATTGGTGAGCTGTGATTGCAGAAGCTGCAGCTGGTAGGTCTCTATTTTTCACTCCAAGGAAAAGATGTTTGTATGAAAATATTTATGGAATAAGTATTGACAGACATAAACACACTCAAGTTCTCAGAACTATAATTGTACATTTCTGCAGAGCAGCTTTACCCTCAAAAATATAATAGAGTTGATTTAGAAATATGATTATCATAAATAAAATTCAGTGAAACAGTGATACAATAACCCTAACATACAACCAAAGCTTGAAATGTGCCCAGGCACATAAAAGATTAGAAAATGGGAGCAAAGAAAGCAAGATATTTGCATATTCCAGTTAAAGACATGGAAAGGAAGAAAGAAAAAACATTGTGAAAGAATTCCTTGTCATCTAATCTCACTGTCTTGTCCCTGGCTCTGAAGGATTTTTGTGAGTGATCTGGGGTTTCAGTTATGGGAAGTTTTATCCCACTGATTCTTCTCTTAATGTTTCAAATACAACCAGCACAAGTTCTTGCAAGGACCCTGAGTCCTAAGCCAAATACTGTTACCTGCTTGATGGCTTAATATTCCCAAGCCTGGGACTTCTGCCAGGAGAACATATGAATGAAGTGGGGATGAGGATATTTGTTATTCATCTGTGCAGAAAGTATTTCCATCAGAACTTTAAAAACTGAAAGCAAAATTGAAAGAAAAGGAGGAAATAGGGAGATAAAAAGGGTAGATGAAATAGTCAAGGGGATTTTAAGAATGATTATGTTGAGTGTAGAAATTTTGGATTTCTAGGTTTTCAAGGTCTGTGATGCCTGAAAAGATTGGGAAAAATGCGTATTTTTTTGTCTTTGTAAAAAGCACTCCCTAAAGGTGGCAGGCAGCCTGGCCTGTGCTCTCCTGATCTTAGCTGGGAAAATTGCAGCTCTGGAACACACTACCCAGGAGCCACCTGAGTTTTTGCCCACCACTTTCCACTGAAGTTTACCACTTCCAAGCTTCATAAACTTTCCTTCCAGGTTATCCCTGCCTCTGTTCTCCTCAGGAAAAGCTCACCCAGGAAGACCCTGGAAATTTCAGCAATTATATAAAATAACCGTGTGGGAAGGCAAGGGTGATGCTTGAATTTAATGTCAAGGAATTATGAAAGAAGGATGGTTTTGGCTCCAAAAATTTTTAGCAACCATAGTTTCCTCAGTTTGGAGGTTAAAAGCAGCATGGAAAAATATGTTTCACCCAGGCTTTTTAAACAGATCTGGAGCAGGAAGCAAGGCTGTTTTCCTATCTACGGTGGTTTTTTCTTGCTGTCTCATTCTGGTTAATTGGGTAGCTCTTGTTTCTTTGAAAGCACTTTGATTCACCATATGAACACTGGAAGTATAATAAAATCAGTCTGTTTAAGAGTATGTCTGGAAATGGTGATAAACAGTCCATTTTCTGCAGTTTGTTACATCTATGGATCATGGTGAGTTCTCAGCCTCTGTTAGAGGCCAGCTGATTACAGTGGGCTTATGGAGGTGTTGATTATTCATTATTTTTCTTCTGATATTTGCAAAGTTTATAAAACTAAAGGCATTGTGCAATGTAAAATCAATAAATAGAGAATTGCAGTCACATGACAGAAAGGATTAGTCTTTCTCCTTGCATCAGCTTCAGTCAGTCTGAATTGGGAAAGCAAAGGGTGAATCTGTGGTCTGAAGACTTTTGCTGGGCTCAGAACACCAAATAAAACAACACTTGCTAAAAAATTCGTAGGAAAACTGAGAAATGGAAACCAGTGTCTGGAAATTCACTTGTGCTGAACTATAACCCTGTGTAAGTGGTGGGAGGAGGGGTGGAGTGAAGCAGGTAAAGGGCAATGAGATTATTTTGAATCACATCTGTGTTTGGACAGTGTGGTATGTCCTAGGATCTGCCTCTAGTACTGAACAGCTTAGGGATGCCATGGCAGTGAAATCAGAAATAATATCTGTCAATGGTGCTAAAAGAATCAAAAAATATGGAGGAGGCATTTTGAGGGCACATGTCTCTTCTCCCAGTTTTTCCAGTTCTAATTCTAACCCTTTGTACATCAGAACTTGGTAGAGCACAGTTTGTTCTTTACCCTAATATTATCAGTAAGATCTGATGTGACTTTATTTGAAAAAAACCACTCAAAACTGAAAAGAAAAACAGCAAGGCATTATACAAGAAGTATCAAGAGCTGGCAAGGGCTGGGCCATATGTTTTTCACCAGGCTGCAAGGGCCAGTGTTGGAGAAGTCTCCTGGGGCAGAATAGGTGCTAGGCCTCTGGTGAGTGTGTAAAAGTAGCATAAGCCTATGAGGCTCCATTTTGGTAACACGTAGCCAAATCTCAGGGTGAGGTTTTTGGGTGCTGCACGTCTAACACTGTTCAGGGCCCTTTAAAAATCCCAGCCTTCCTGTCTAAATTAACAAGCAGTTCATTTGCATTTTGCTATATAGAGGAGAAGTGCAGAGTGGACCTGGTTACTTGATACTAATTATTTAGCAGGTATAAAAGCATATTCAAGTCCCTAATCTCCTTTCTGAGCAGGCAGGCATGCTCATGTTGAAATAGTTGCATAACCTGCCCATCTCCAGTTGACAAACCCTTCTAACTTTGTTTTCAGATCTAATGCAACCCCACCCCCGGACAAGCTGCGTGCATAGCTGGCCCTGAGTCGATCTTGCTGTTAACCTCATCCTCTTTTTTTGCTCTTCCTGCAGTTTTTTGCCTGCTTTCCATATATGTTTAAAATACCAGCTGTTGAGGAAAGGGCTGCTCCAGCATTTGCCCTGTGCCTGGACTTTGGGTGGCCAGACTGGTGTTCAGGGCTTTTGGGAAAACAAATGAAAAAATTCAGGACTGGGTTTTGTACTGACTTGAGATGTAAGAGAATTTCACTGCCAGATCTCTCTCTGCCTCTTTGTATATCTTATATGTAATACACCTATATCTGTATATGTCTTCATACATCTGTTTGTGTGTGTATAGTTCTGAACAGCAGTATATGGTACCAGAAGGACATGGCAGAGATCTTGGGTGTTCTGAGATGAACATAGCTTGATGTTGATATGAATTGTGAAAGATTTCTCATTGCCAGGTCTTTTCCTTGGCTCTTCACCTCTTTCATTTGATGAAAACTGACCAAAGTCAGCGGGATCACGAAGGATTCAAATCAAAATAAAACCTGGGCTTAGCTTGATACTGGGGATTTTTGCTGAATTAGGCATAAATTAGATGCTATCTCCCATCTAGTTACAGTGATACTGAAAACAGATACTTCAAACAATTTACAGTGTGTGAGAGTATCTAATCTTCTTTCATATAATTTAAAAACCAACCCAGGGACAGGGCTGTGGTTTCAAGTTGTGGATGGAGCAGCCGCCATATTTATCTGTGTACCAAGGAGGTCAAGAAAATAAAGCAATCTTCTTTCAGCCCCCTGCATTATTATCACAAACAATAGCCTGCTGGCACAAAACAAGTTTTAATTGATTGTTGTTATTGATTTTACAGGAAGCAAAGCAGAAGAAATACAACTTGATTTTTGTAAACCAGGGTGACCTGAATAATACAAAGGAGAGAAAGAGATTATAAAGCCCTCTCATATTTTGCCCACTCCTGTGGAATTGCAGCTTAGCACTCCATAAAAGCCCTCTCCATTAATTGTCTATTTATGTTTTTTGACCATATTGATTTTCTCCTTATATAATCCCTATCTGAAAGTTTTATTCAGGTTGTTTGTTTTGTGCTGTCACTGTGCAGATCAGCCTTGTTCCTTATGGCCAGTAATTTAAACACATCTCTTCCTCTTCTCTCTTTCTACCCTCCTCAAACCCACATGCGGAAGAACAAGCTGCACATAAAAATTTTAGGCCAGTTGTTACCATTACTCTCTCCTTTCTGCTGATCATAATTTTTTGGAGTATTTCCATTTCAGGCTGAACCCTAGGTACGGGATTTTTTTCTGTACCGGCTGCTCTACCCGTGCCTGACTGGGAGCAGAGGTCTTGGTCTGTGAATAATCATGGACTGCCTGAATAATCATAGCAACCCCATTCAGTAACCCAGGTGTTCAGTGAGGAGACCTTAGATATAGTTAGACTTCCTCCTGGAAGGGAGGAGATGATGAATTTTGTGGGATGCTGCTCAGACTCACACTTTTCCCGAACTTTTCCCGAGCTCCCCTTGGGCACAGATTAGGAGGCAAAAGGGGTTAAGGGAGAAGATTTTAATGTTGGTGAACAACAAAGTTTTGGCAAATGACCTGTGGAAAAGAACTTTCTCACTGTTCAGTCTCACATGTTAATTTTATGGATTTTGGGGTAGGTGTGTGTTTAGAGGAAGACATTGATGGGAATAGCAGTTTTTGGCATTTGTAGAAGAGGAGCCAGTGATTCCTGGAATTTTAGGTAGGCTCTACATATATACATGGAATTAATTAAGTCACATGGATAATGTCATTCTGCAAAGCTTTAAAACGATTAACAACACCAAAAACTTTATCATGGATTTTACAATGCTCATTATGAACCTAATTAATACTATTATTAATAGCGTTGATAGCATTATCAGCTTACCCTTATCTGTCCTCAGGGACTGTGTAAAGTGCCTTCCAAACGCAGAACATGAAGAATATTACAGCCACAAAGTTCTGCATGCTGGTGTGTAAGTCTTTCTTTTCTCCCTTGTTACATGTAATTCTTATTTTATTGTGACTTGGAGTATTTATGCAACAGTAGTAAAGAAACTAGAGTCTTGTTGAAATTTACATTCTGGTGTTTACTCCCTTACTTACATTTGCAAGATTTTTGTCTTGGCAGCAATAGCTAAAAGCTTCCTGTCTTCCAAAAATAATAATTGAAAGAGTATTACTTTGAGAGCTGGGTTTTGAAGGAAAACATTACATTTTTACTCACTCTGTTTTAAACTAAATGTTCAGTTATTCACAAATTATTTGAGGCAAAAAAGAATGATGAATTATTATCCACATCTCAAAATGAAATGTCTTGTGGCACTGCTTTATTCAACAGCCCTGATATTGCTATCTATAGCAGCTTGGCAACAGCAGTCTTCCCAGAATGTTATGCAAGGGTAAAAAAAAAAAAAGAAAAGGGATTTTTTTTTGCTTTTGCAGCACCTACCCAACTTTCCCACCAAGTGATCTGTTGTTAATGTGCAGGAAATCCCGATGAATGCACATCATTTGGTGAAAGAATGACAGCAGACACCACAGCTATCCTTAGCAAGCATCCACCTGCTCCCGTGGTGTCTTTTTAAAGCAAGTTCAGCTTACCTCTTCTCCTCTTAGTTTTCCTTTGCTTAATTGCAGGTGATGATTCCAAAGAAGCCTTCACCTGTTTGAGTGCGCTTTCATCTTTCTAGACAAAGCAGGCTTGGGCTTGGTGCTTGATCTGTGGCATAGTTAGGGCCTTTGGTATTAAAGGCGTTGGGATCACCCTGAGGCTTTTAAGGTTTTAGGGTTAAATTGATGAGCATGTATAAAATGTAAGCTTTGTTGTTTGGCAGAGTTTTTCAGCATTTGTTATTCTTTTTTTCATTAAGAAACCATGAGACTACACTGCATTCCTCAACTGCCTCTTGCCTATTAAAGAACGCTGTCAAATGGAGACCTCTTCGACTTGCATAAAACTTGTGATTCATATCATAGTACTGCCTTTAATCCTCACCAGCTCTCCAGCTTAGCTGAGATATCCAGGAATGCCTCTGCACCAGATCAGGGTATGTTCAGAAACAGACCAGATCTGTTTCTCTCTCCTTTTAATTTGTGCTGTTCCTACAGGATAATAAGTGCTTGGTACACTGTAGAGCTGGGAGACACATCAGCTTCTGACCACAGAGACTGGACTTTGACGCCTGTTCTGTCTTTTTGCTTATGGATCTCAGCATTTGGGAATTCAAAGCTGTCCCATGAAAAATCCATAACAGAGGCCAAACAGTTCACAAATACACATTTTTGTTTGTTTGTTTGTTTGTTTGTTTGTGTCTTCTCCTCTTATTTTAATGTAGGGAATTAATTGACCAAAGACCCAGTGGAAGGTAATTGCCCCAACCTTGGCTATTGCTGAGGAGCTTTACCAAGTGCTGCCCATTGCTGCTGAAGATGAAAGCTGTTGCTTCTTGAAAAATGGTGTGCCTGGGTTTCTGGTTGGGATCCCAGCACCTTGGCTGCTTCTGCTGAGAAATTATTTGCCCCAACCCAACAAGCCCTGGTGGCAGGATTGGCCTTGTGAAGGAAATTGCTGTCCTCTGGGAGAGGGAATGAGTAGTGGCTTTAGTAGAAAAAATTTCAGCACAATTTGCGAAGTTGTAACTGAGATGAAAGACTTGGTAAAATGCTGTTTTCTCACTTTTTTCTTTCTCCTTCCTCACCATTTGTATATGTTTCATAGCAGGATTTACTTATTTTCTTAGATGAAATTTGGGATAAAGTTTCCTCTAACAATTCCCAAAGGTTTTGGATGCCTTGCACAGTGTACTGTGGGTGATGTGTCCATTCCAAACTTTCTGCCACATCTTCACATGCAGTTCTCTGATATCAAGACCCAGGAAAGCTTTTGTGAAACATGGTTGGACAGACAAGTTATTGCAGTTTAATGCATTCCTGTTGGTCACCCACAGCAAATGTGAAATAAGCTCAGACAATAAGCTACCAGGTATGTTTGGTTTCATAGTGGTTTAAAAGAATATGTGTTATTTAATACTACTAATACTTTGGTGGTTAAAAACATACATTAATACACGTATATTTGTATATACATATACAGTTTTTGTGTCTTTTCTGATTGGTGAAAACTTGGGAAACTTCAGTAACCCAGTTGCAACTTTCCAGCAGTAAGGGCAGGACTGTGAGTTTTATCCATGTAAATACTTGAAAGGAAAAACAGTATTTTCAACAGGGAATAAACTGGAAATCAGTGAAGATGTAGGTGCAAGAAAGGACAACGTGTTAGCTCTGCTGGTGACAACAGTAGAGGCTTTATCTGGCTTTGTCATTTGTCCCTTGTGTCAACATGCAGCCATCAGTTTGGGGCAAGTGTAACATTCCAGGAGGCAGGCACAAGTCCCTCTTCTCTGAGCTGTCACAGAGATTCTGGCCACCTGATTTCTTCCTGGTGACACTGGTTGCTTCTAGGCATGGTCACTAGGGTAGAGCTCCTATCTGTACCAGCTTCAGAACTGTTTCTTACCAACTACCTAAACTTAAGACCCAGATAGTAAGGCTGGATATTACATTGTTTTTTATGTTAGACATTGAAGTTTATTTCTATCATGTTATTTTCTTCTGAAATAATCTTCTCCTTCTAAGGCTATAGATTTGCAGACCCTGATTAATTTCTTAACTTCGTTGCAAAGTGAAGCCCTCTGGGCTTCCTAACTGATCCCTTAAATTATTTTTATAGGCCTGCTCTGAACCTTCTCCAGCTGTCTGTGTGTGGACTGTAGAAGTGGTTTCAGCATTTCAGCAGTGGTCTTTCTCAGTGCCCCCTTACCTACCACATGAAAGAGGAAAGTCAAGGGACTGTCTGCCTAAATTTTATTTCAGAGGTAGTATTTTCTAGGATATAGTCCTTTGTCTTTTGTCTGCACATAAGGAATTAGATGGAGCTGTCAATAAGTGAATTTGACTGACCAACTAGCACCCAGAAGAGCTCAGATGATGGAGACCTGGAAGTTTCATTGTCTGCATTGGTCAGACCTCCACTGACTAAGCTGGGGCACAAAGTTTACAGCTAGGCACCAACATACAGGTACCTGAATTTGGAGCTGAGTCTCCCTCGTATGTAAATGTATGCTTGGCAAAACTGTTGAATACATATATAAATAAATATAAAATCAGTAAAGTATTTATGACATAAAAAGTGTACTTTGAAATAATTACAAACTGTTCCTAGTTAGGAGAAGTGGCTGCAAATCTATGAACAATATAAAAAATTCCATGTTTCTCTGGCCTTCCTAGATCAAATGATCTGGAGTCAAGTTCTCCTCACCCAAACTTATACCCTTCAACTGACTTCAAAGGAGATAAATGAGTCTCTCAGCAGGGCAGAACACAGGCTTGTTATTCCTGTAACACTTTCTATATGTTATTAACACACTTTTTCTTATCTAACTCTTCTAATAGTCAACTAAATTGTAAGTGTTTATATACAGTTAGATCATTATTATTTTTTGCATTTAAAACTTGGGAAGGGTATTTTTCCCTTCCCTTCTGTTTATATTTACATTTTCAGATAGTACATATACGGTCTAATCATATCACTTTGAAAGTGATATAGAAAGTTGTGCTCTCTTACTCAATCAGATCTAATCAGTTTGGATGGATTCCAAATACTAAGCATTAATCTCACTTAAACCAAACCCTGATAGTTCATCTAGCCTGAGTATTCATGTCAAAGACATAAAACAATCTCCTTTAATGCCCACAGTAGTTTTTAAATTGAGCTTTCACCATCTGTTAATAAAACTGCTTTGTACTGCTGGTTGTGTTCTGTGGAATGTGTCAGGGGTGAGTTTCTCTTTCCCTCCAATTCTTAAAGGCCGCCTTTTTTAAAAAAGTATATGAAATTATGCAATATAGTTACAAGGAATTAGTCACACCTTGGCAGAATCTCCACTACCTTGGCTCACATCAAAGGGAAGGAGAGAAGTGTGGTCCTTACAAGCTTAGAGCATTCCTTTACCCCAGAGTCCCGCTCTGTGATGACAACTAAATTGGACACTGATGCTTACTTATTTTTCAACACATGGGTGTAAAGTACATTGACCTTGCAGTTGACTTTTTTAGAGCATCTTTCATCGTGGGCCCAAGCCCACAGCATGATGCAGAGCTCTCTGCTGCCTTTCAGGACTCCCTGGAGAGGATTATCCAGAGGCAGAGCTGCAAAGCTGAAGTCCCCCTTTGACTGCCCCCTGTACTTCATCACCTCACATTATTAATCCTGGGAATGGCACCGTGGTGCTTCCCTGTCAAACTCTTACGGAGCTCATGCTTAAAATAAATAGTGCCTTCAGATGGTATTTTGCATGATTCAGCAATTTAAGGTCATAATTTACAGCAAAAGGGGAGTGAACTACAAATCAGAAAGGACAAGAGGAGGAATCCATGTTCCTCTGAGGCAGAATTTTCTGAACACACCACCAGCTTTACCAGCTGCAGCTGCTTTCAGGTAACAGCTCAGTGTGTCTGTTTCCAGCTTTGCTTGGGAAAGCAGGTGAGCTGGGTGCATTAGTTGGTTTTAAAAGTCATGGCTAGACTTGTTTTCTATGATTCTGCATAAAAATAAGTGAGAAATAGAGGTGTTTTTGTTGATTTGAGATAAAAAGGGATGGATTTGAAGGACGGATCAAGTTTTGTTTTTGAGCAAGAACTACTGAGCAAGTGGCTTGATTGTCAGCATACTCAGTTGACAACATTGGGGTCTAAGCAATGAATAGACATCTAGGGACACCTTTATTCTCCTTAAGAAAAAGGCATTGGAGTATTTTGGAAAGGTTTTGAAGCTAGGAAAGTATTTATTTGTTCTTCTGGCTGCTCCAAGTCAAAAAGTATTTCAGTGCAGTCTCAGAGGTTTTGATGGTTACAGGACAAGTATAGGAAAAGTGTGAGATCTCAAAAGACTGCCACACTCAACTCTTCCCTGGTGTCAACTTTTTCTTTCCCTGAAACCTGCTTCCCTGGGAAGTGGAGAAGTGGTTCCATAGCATCTCACCTCAGTGCCAGTCTGAAGGTATCAGCTGTCCTCCAAAGAGTAAGCAGTGGATGCTGTCCCTTGATTGGTGCAGTAATTAATTTGTTATTAGAGTACTGCTGCAAAACCTCCAAGAAAGCACTGTGATCTGCACTCCTGCAGATTGTGCAAACTTGTGCTGTCTCCATGTTCACCCCATCCCTGAGATTTGCTTTTGAGGCACACTACATTATACCTGAAAAGTGTGTAGAGCCATGTGCATCTGCACCTCCACCTCTCGCCTCACGAGTCTCTGCTGGAAAGCTGCTTTAAAATAACTATGGTAGAATTTAACTGAGATTATAGTTATGATGATGACAGTGATTTTATGAGTTTCAAAATGTAACTTGAACATGGATTTCACTTAGCAGATGTGTTAAATAAAATACACACTGGAATTCAATTTGTATTTGATTGCACAATAGCTTAATTTCTTCAGCTACTTTTTCAGCTTCCTCTTAACACTTCTGTTTTTACTTGTAAGTTTTTTGTTTGGATATAATGAGGCTTTGTGTCTCCTGACTCTTTATCTTATGTGGGTGGTAGAAAAATTGCTCTACTGCCTCAATATTTGTGGTTGTGTGGGGCAGGTGGTTTCACGCAGAGCTGAGAAAAATATCTGTAGTAACTAAAAAAAGATGGGTGAGTTTCATTGCCTGAGATTTCTTTATACACCTGGAACCTTTACTGCAAACCCCAAGGAACCAGAAGAAGAGCTGGTTTCAGGCATGGAGAGGTCTTTTGCCAATCTTTGCAGCTTCCAGAGACCCAGAGCTGGTTTGGTCTTTTGTTGTGTATTGGAGGCCAGCATGTCCTGGAATTCCAGCTGCCTCCTGCATTGCCCAGGGGTTCCACTCCTTCTCTCTCCTTTTGGGCTCCAGGCATCATTTTGTTCCACCTTTCCCAAGACTCGAGCATGGAACAGGTCAAGACTAGATCTTTGGGACTGGTGTTCAAACATGAGATGTGGTGTAGGTCTGCATGACCTGATAAACTCTCCAGGAGCCTCAGTCGTGTGGCTCCTTGCATCATGAGCATGCTGAGCTCTGCTTCCAGGCACAGAGGTGAATTCTGGACATTTGTCAGCTGGAAAAAAAGTAAATCTGTCCAGGTACTCCACTGGGTATTGCTCACAGCTACCTGGGGGGAACAGACCAGGTTTAATACCTTCAAGTTACATAATGTCTGGGATTTGATGTTGCCTCCTAAGGACACAAGGAATTTAACCCAAATTTATTGTAGTAGACTTCTCAGGAGAGATTTCATGTTCTTGTTGCTTGTTGCTAATGGACTCTGCCATTTGGATGTTCATGTCAAAGAATTTGTAGGGTTTGAAATTCACCCTTAATGGACTTACAGGTGTCTCTTGAGCTTCATGTTGACACCTTCTGGGATTACTGTGAGATCCCACATCCCACCCAAAATACCTGCTGCTGTGCTGTGTCATCTGTTCCCATTACAGCAAGGATTTCTGGGCACCTGAAATCATGGATCCTGTCACTTAGCTCTAGGTCTTGGATCTGCAATATGGTGACAATTTGTGTCAAGATCCTCCTGCACAAAGTCATATATGCACTAAGGCATGTAACATTTGCTAGAACTACTTAAATCCTTGCCTTTATGAATGTATAAACGAATCTTTATATAATATTTTAAATTATACACTTGATGTGTACAGAATTTATTTATTTAAATCATGATTTTTTAAACCAGCTAGCTGATATTTCTCAGGCAGCAAGGCAAGGGGAGGACAGTGAACATTTGCGTGGTACAACATCAAGCTGAGAGAGAGATGAGATTTCTGCTTCTGGACTTCAGAAGGTCAAAATCAATGTGGGAACTTTTCCCAGTGGTGGCAGCTGCAAGTGTCAGGGAGAATTGCTTTTCCAGCAGCTTCCCAGGACAGATTTTCACAGTCAGAACCATTAATTTCTTGTGTACTGTTGGAAAACCATAATAAAAGAAACCTGGATATCATTTTGAGTTTGAGTTGGTTTTGGGGATGAATACAGAGGTATATAAGCAAGGGAGTGCAAGGAATATTTTCATTTCCATTATATTTGGTGTGTTAATGAAAAGAACACCCAAAGCAGGCACTGACCAAACACATACTTATTTAAAAGCAGGGGACTGGAAATTTGAAATATCTGTGTGACATTTGTGATAATGCCATGGTCCTAAATATGACTATTAATAACGTGAGTATTTATCTATGAAAATATCAAATTTAATTTGCTGTAAGCTGTGTAACCCAGGTGTATAATGACATGGCACATATATTCCACAGCACAGCAAACACAAAGCTGTATCCATTTGATAAACTGCTTAAGCAGCTGATGTGCTGCATTTGTTACGTATTTTTGAGGTGTTTACGGACAGTTTATCCCAGAGAGCTGACTGGAGACTTTGGAACTGTTACAGGTGCTTTTAAATTGAAAAAACAGTGGCAATCTCCACATATTATTGTTGATAGCTTGAAATATCAGAACTAACCCAATAGATTAATGAACAAGAGCCAGACTGAGATGTTTTGGTACCAGCAAGTCTCCACTCGGGTGATCTGTCTGGGTACCCCTGCACCCCATCACGGCCCATCCCACCCAACGTTAGCAGATAGAAAATAGCTGGTGACACAATGGAGAATAGAAAGTTTAAAGTAGCACCAGGGAATTTTTTCATTCCATATTTTGTTTCAGAGGCACCTTAACTGGTATTTTCTCTTGTTGCAGCACCTCAGAAGGGCAGATATGTGCTCATTTGAGCAATAACCCAGCCAGCTGCCTTCAAAGGGAAGGGTGGGTAAGTGCCTATCTCTGCAAGAACCAGGGGGTGGAGAAACTGCAAATTCACGACAATGGCCCATTTTTTTGATGACCAACACCTTCATTTTTTTCTTTTAAAAGAAGGCCAAAATATGGGAATGAGACTGTCTTGCAATTTTACTGGGGAATTAAAATGTTGACATAAGTAGGTGGCAAAAGGCAGCAATGGTAATGCAACCACCTCTTCTTTCACTAGTTGTTTCCTTCCTTAATATTTTGTACTTACAGTGAAGCAGCTTGTCCAAGTTGAATTGCCACAAATTTTCTTCAGGGCATGACAGCCTAAGTGGAAGGAGTTGGTGGCTTGTAAACTCTCAGGTTCCCTTGGAGTAGGAGGTTTTCATATCCCCTGTAGTTGATCCAGCAGGTGACTCTGTGGTTAGCTCATGCAAATTCCTGACAAATCACACGAATCCTTCTCCAGAAGGGACCCCTCATAGGCTGGTGAAGCTCTGTATCCAGGGAGAGTAGTAACCTCTTTCAGAAGCCCATCAACTTCAACATACCCACAGGTACTAAACCCTCTCCAGATAATTTAACGGCATGTGATGGATGTAAATCTGGATGCTGCCTGGAGGTTAAAAAGGACATAATAGCTATGTAAGAACAGAGCAGACCTAAATTTCGAAAGAGTAATTTTGCAATCTAAGATTCATACAGTGTGCATTAATGTAACAGAACATTACAGAACATTATCTTCAGTGAAACCAAATGTCCTATCTTATGAGAAGTGTAAAATCAATATCTCACTGATATCACATTTCAGTATCATAGAATCCTACAAACATAGACTAGTTTGGGTTCCAGCTCCCCTGTCATGGACCATTTATACAGCTGTGTTTGTATTTTAAAGGTCTCTACAGCCTATCTCATGGTCCAGCCCAAGACTGCTCTGAAATTGTGGTTATAGGTTCATCTTAAGAACCCAGAGTAATACTGAATTGTGCATTTTTTTTTTAAATGCTACTGTGGATATTTTATGTTAAATAAAAGAACTCTGGAACTTCTGTGGTGAACTGTGTGCTTGGTATGTAGGTGATATTTTGGTATAAAAAATAATTACCCCTAGGAAACAAAATGAATCAGAAAATACTGGCAAACAACATGCTTCAAACATGATAGAGGTTTTTCTAAGGCAAAAATAGCTGTTAGACGAACCAGTGTTAACTTCGAATATTTCTTTGAATTTTTCCCTAAAGATAGGTTATACACGGCCTCCTTAAGCCTCCCTTTCCTTGTAGCTATGTGATCCATATTAAATCCACATAGGCTTGATTTTCCTGCCTTGATTGTGCTGGCATTTTCCCACATATAGAGTGAATTTTAAAAACTGCTGGTCTGAACAAATACCCATAAACCCCACTTTTAACTTTTCTTGCTCAGCTGTCACTGTCCACCCAAGGTCAGAGGCAGCAGAGCAACAGAGCACTTGGCTCTGATTGTCTTTTCCTACATTGTAAAAAAGGGAAAGGACAAGCTGTCCACCTGGGGATGCTGGGAGCATTAAACCCCAGCTGGGAGCATGCCTCAACATGCTGCAAGTTGTGCTAAGGTTGCTAAGTGACTTAAATCCACTGCACAGAATAGAAGCATATAGCCTCAAAACAGCAGAACCTGACTTAGTTTCTAGTAACTCATTAAAATGACTCTACAGTTCTTTTGATGTTCTGTACTAGTCTGGTCACATTCCTTTCTGTTTTATAGCATGGTAGTAACAACATTCTTGTAAACAGTCATATAAACTCTAACCTTCATATTGCTCTTGTCAGATGATCTGAAAGCATTTTCACATCGGGATTTGGCTTTCTTACCCCTATAGAGCATATCCCACCCTAATAACCCCCACTATCAAAGGGGCAGGGGGTAAAATAGGGACGTACAAGTTGATTACTGCTTTGTCACTTGCTCAGGACACCCATAACATCTTGTGAAGGCCAAAATTTTTTTGCAAATATTGCTTCTATAAATACATTGTTCAGAGCTATTGGGGTTTCCATTCTCTTTCAGAGGAAACTCTGCTGTGAACAGACTCCTTCCTGGATGTTAGTTCCCACTCTTTATTGATTATCAGCCTGTGCTCTCTCCATTGTTATCAATAGATTGTCATCCTCTGCTTGCATGGAACTACAACCTGTGGTAATATTTTCTGGGAGTTTGAGTTCTTTGTCACACATCTGGCAGTGGAGAACCATAGAAAAAGGAAAAATTTGCCCAGGAGGCAAGAAAAAAAGAAGCCACTCTGGTTTAGCTGTGCTTGTCCACTGGTAGCAGCAGATAAAAGGAAGACAACTGGCTTTAGTACAGAAGTGTGCTGCAAGGAGGACAGACAGCAGTTTCCAGATGTCTCTGGCCAAAGGCTTGGCACTTAAGCATTTGCTCAAACAAAAGGGCCAAGGATAAGGGACTGCACCCTTTGCAAACAACACGGCACATGGACATGCACTCACATGCAAAGAATTTACACCGGCTGAACAGTTTTCCAGGCAGTCAGTAAATATAACTTATACCTTCTCTTCCTCCATCAATAGTTTAAACAATCTGGGAGTAAAATGAGATACAATGATTTTCCTGACACTCCAAATGACAAGGAAAGATTTCACACATTTTAACATGTTCTCAGCTTGCTTGCTTACTTTTCTTTCCCTCTGTTTCTTTCTTTTTATCATTATTCTTTTACTTTTTCTTTATCCAAGAGAACTCTGCATTTTCCTTTGGACTGTCCAGTTGGAGCAGAGAAACAAAATAATATACTGTGAACCTATCACAGAGCATGAAAAGGAGACCGTAAATGCTCAAGTGAACAAACTGCCAGCAATCTCTAAATAAGCAATGTGTTACACCGTGTATCTGTTGAAGGCTGATACATTTATAGTAGTTGCAATCTGCTGGAGAAATTTTTGCAAGTAGGGAAAAAAAAAGCTAGCTAGATTTGACAGATGAATTTCTCACAGTGTTACCCTTTGTTTATAGACCTTCTCTCCTTTTAGTGTACCCTAGAGCAAATCTCTGCCTTTTCAAAGGGCCACGCCATTGTTCAACTGAAATGCTATTATTTCTTCTCTCAAGTTTGATTAAATTACTTGGCACTCAGACAGAAGTTGATAATAATACAAACACAGTGATCAGGGTGGCAGATGTGCCGTTATTCTCTTAATGGCAAATAACTAATTCTTCAAACTGGGGCTACGCAGTGTTAGAGCAATACAGGGGCTACACAGGGAACATTACAGCGAGTTTTACATATGTTAATTGAAACAGGATTGAGAATTTATTGATGGACATTTAAATAATTGCTTTCCTTAGCAAATACAGTCTGGCTGTTGGTTTGTGGATGGTGTGTGTGTGGAGATTGGAGAGATTAGGGCCAGAGAGGAAAGCAGAGGTTGGAAGCAGCTGACGGTGCCTGAGCAGCAGTGGGGTTCAGCTGCCTTGCAGGAACTTGCTCCCATATCTGAGTCCTAGGATAAAAGGTTTATTTTTAAAGTGTGCTAGCTTAAGTGTTTTAATTAACACCTGTTTAAACCCTGGAATAAGCAGCACAAGGTATTTTCTGTTATATCAGTTGATGGAAAAGTGGCTTAATTAGGTGGAGGAGTCAAGGGAAGAGTTAGGACACCCTGGACCTCTGAAAGGACCAAGTGGTGAAAAGAGGAGTCCTGCATCCTTCCTGGGAAGATTAAAATACCCACACTTTGAGCCAGGATCAGAAATCAGGGATTTTAAATATATTAGCTCAAATGCTTGAGCTAATAAGTTTCAAAATAAATCTTTTCTAGACTACACAAGCCCTGAGGGAAGAGCAAAGAGATTAAGGTAAAAATAGAAAGCATGAAGTACCTAATAATGAGCCACACCTGTTTAGCAGTTTCCCTATCTCTGGTCTGGTCTACACCCCGGGTTTGTATCAGTACGACTGGCTTGGCCAGGGAAGTGTTTTTGTAAGGGACTGGGAGGATGTGTAGGTTGCCATGAGGGAGCCACGTGAAGTGGCGAAGGCCCCGAGGGCAGCCATGGAGCTGTCTGCAGAAGATGTTTCCCTCTCACTTACCCCAATACTGGAGGAGTTTTGGTTGTTTCATGTGTAGATAAAAAATAAGGACTTTTTCAGAAGACCTAAACATGGTTTAATAATTTAATTATTTAATTACTTGGAGACAAGTGGTTTTCATTTACTACAATGGATCTCAATCTTGTTGGCCTCCAGGCTCTATTGTACTGTAAATATTATTACTCATAATAAAACCCAACCTAGTATTTTTCCCCAAAATTCCAAGATTTGGTCTTTAGCTGCTGATACTGGTTCAAACTGGAAGAGGAAGTAGATAAAAAACCACCAAAGGAACTTTCTTTGAGATGTCTCACTTTCTTTCACAGACCCCAAAGTCCACATAACCTCCAGAGAATTACAGGTTAGCGTCCTGCAGCCTGCCATCTTCTCCAGTCAGTCCTTTTTGTCCATCATGAGAGCTGTCAGAGCATGTGAAGACTTTGTCCATGGATGTACCTTACATTTCGGTGGGGCAGCCCCAGTGTAGGACATACTGGCTAAAACAGTAGGTAACTCATAATGTTACACCCTTTATTTTGGAGTTTTATTGTGAGGGTTTTTTTATTATAATAGGCAGGAATACGCCATTCTTCATGAAAAGTAAAGATCCACTACACGAGATGTTAAAGATTAAGCTCTAGAGTAGGGGAAGCTTGGTTTTGAGTCCTGAGAATTTGTGTTGTTTGTGTGAAACCAAATTACCTTTCTCCCCTGTTCATGACCAATTATTTATTCAGTAGAACTTTACCCCCAGAGGAGCTATGGGAGCTTGGGCATCCAAGTGTCCAGGTTGACATCTTGATCTCACTGACATCAGCAGGAGTTTTGCCACTGATGTCTCCTCCTTAGAGTTTTCCCCACAGCCTTGTCAGAGCAGGCAGTAATCCCGATGAAACTGTAGGACAAAGGCAGTCTCAGTATAAATAGAGATATAAATTATACCTGGGGTTAAGAGGCATAGATGGATATATATTAGGCAGCTTCCATACTATAGGAAAGCTGCCAGAGAGACTTTTTTCCTTACACCTTCTTACACCTTTGTCCATGTCTCTTTCTCCTTCCACCTGTCTATTCAATTCTGCTCAGGAGAAAGGTGAGGAAACATCTATTCACTCATGCTCATTTTTAACAGTTCATAGACTGTTCATCATTTCATAGACTCAGCTGCCTGTCTGTTTGATCAAGATGAAGATGTAGGCTCCACCAGCAGATTATGAGAATAAATCTGAATTTGGTTATGTGCCAACACAGTGATAAGGCTTAATCCTTCAGTTATAAGGTTTGGTTTGTAACAAAATAAGAATTTGGTTACATTTACCATATTAATACTCATAAAAGAGAAGATTTTCTTCTCATATTGAGAAGAAAATAATTGCATTTTCCATAACACTTTTCTTACATAGTTAAGCCTAATACAGTATAATTAGAGAGCAAATGAGATGAGTTAAAAGTAGAGGAGAGAAGAAATCGGGAAACTTATATGAGTGATTTTTATGCTCCTGTTTTCATGGTATGTGGCCATCTGATGATTGTTAACCATGAGATGACAGCTTGGGCTTGGTTTCAGGAGAAACTGAACAGAGCTGATGAACTGACCAAAAGGAGAGGCAACTTCCCAACACCTTCCATCTTTACTCATTTTTTCCCTACTGCCCTTTTTCATCCTTCCTACCCTTTCCCAGATGCAAAGTCCCACTGCTTTGACTCCAGTCTTGGGACAGTTGGATTTTGCTATAAACCAGTTAAAACTCATTAACCCAGCAGAAGTTTTTTTGTTTTTTTTGTGGAGTCTATTTTCTGCTATGAGTTGAGCTGGCTCAAAGGGGTCAGTGACACCAGAAGTGGAGCCAAATTAATAACAGCAGTGAGGGAGGATGAGGGACTGACTGAGGAAGAGAAGGATCTTCTCTGTTTTGGTGGCAATGAGCTGTCAGAGTGGCTCATCCTGTGTCATTAAACTGTAGTTCGAATATACATGTTCATTTCTGCTGCAAAGGTCACTTCTGATTTCTTCTGCACTCTGGATTCCTGGCAGATTTCTTCTAGTTTGGTGAGATGAAACTGCTCATCAGAAAGTGAGATTTTCTGACACAATGTGTTGAGGGGGAAAGGAGAAGGAGGTCCCTTTTGTGGCAATGTGCCACACCAGATCAAGCACATCTAACTGCACCCCAACTGTCTTGCCCAAGATCACATGGGGAATCTGTGGCAGAATGGAAAGATGGCCCTCTCCCTTGTAACTACAAGGAAAGTGCGTACCCCCAAAATTGCAGGGTCTTGCTGCTGGTCCAGGCAGGATTAGGCGGTATAAAGGAAAGTGATGGTTCCTCACAGACACAGGAGTAATCTACTTTATCCAGGATTTCAGCCCATCTTACTTTCTACACATCACAGAATGGTTTAAACTTGAAAGCATGGGATTATCTGTCCTTTCCAAATTTGTCAGTATAAACAGTTGCTCTGAAAAGTTCTGACCGCAGAACAGTCTGAAAATTTAATGAATTTTGCTAAGTTCTCAGCTTTGGGGGTGGCCTTTCACAGTCAGCTCTGTAGGCAGAATAGGTGAAAAATCTTTCCCTCTTACCAGTTTTGATTTTGCCATGTCTTAATTTCACTGGACACTCCCTATTCCTTAGCGTTTGTGGCAGCAATAATAAATTTTCCCATAGTAAATTTTTGGCATTTCTGCCGAACCACGAGCCCCGAGCTCCTGCCTCTTTCCGGGTGGCTGCTGGGCAGCGTTTTAACTCAAGGACCCTGGATGCGATCCTGGCGTCCCCTCCGATTCCCGCCGTCACCCCGGTAACTCCCATCACCCGCGTTCTCCTCTGCAAAGCTGCTTGCGAGGGGAGATGCTGATTCTCGCCTGACTGACAAGGGTACTGCGGGATGAGTGACCTCCTTAGAGGCTGAAGCGCCTAAGGCAGGGGCTGGAAGCGGCTGCGGAGGTGGCGCAGGTATTTCCCAGGGCCGCGCCCCGTTGCGCGCAGCAGATGGCGCTGCGCTGCAGGAGCAGCCGGGCACGGCCGGCGCCAGCGGAGCCTCCTCTGCTCCGCGCCGCCAGAACTGCGCTAAAAATACCTGGGAAAAAATAGAAAACTGCGTTGTATTGTATTTTGCTAGATTTATTTAAATTTTTTTCTCCCAAAGATTTAGCATATCTGTGTTTCCTCTAATGAGAGAATGTCTTCAAACCCCGCCAAGACGCAGCACCAACCACCATTTCTGACCATGGAGACTGAAAAGTACCATGCCATAAATTCCAGTTGGGTTTGATTTTTTTCTTAACCATAACTACACAATACATATAATACATGAACCTGATAACAAATCCCAGGAATGACACAGTTAATCTGGGATAACCAAAGTGCACTTTTGTAGAACTATTAATAAGATTTATAATTATTTGCATATTGTCTCCAGGGAACAATGGGAACTGTTAAACAATCTGCTCAAATACAAGCAGGACTTGTATAACATGGGAGAGAAAAGAGCTCTACTTTCTTCAGCCTCAATCTCTTACATGCCTATATTGCTTCCAATATTCCCATTTCTAGACCATATGTGGAATGATAAGAGACTGTTCTGTCCACATTGTAATTTTCATAGTCCTGCCTTAAAACACAATTTATCTTTATGGCTCACATAGAAGTGATATATCACCTTGCACAGTAAATAGGCAAGGTGAACTTTGTGGTAAAGTTTAAACTCACTTTAACATTTTCTTGGGTTGTAAAAATATTCCTCCCTATGGCACCTCATTTAGAGATTAACATGTATCCTTTTCCACACAGTATTTTCAATGCCATGTTCATGAACACCTGCTTTTTACATATCTCTTTTTAGTGTTAGAGCTGGGGAACTGTCAAAGGAATGAATTGTATATACTGTATTTTTTCGGTGTGTGTGGGTTTTACAAACCCCGTTATGTTGTTGAGACATCACAGAGAACACATAAAAAGATCCAGAATTGGTATACATAAGCCATGGGGCTGTGCCATTGCACTGATCTCCAAATGTGGCCTGTGAAGCTGCATGGGAAGATTCAAACATATTTCTGTAGACAAGGCCTTGCTCTTGGGATTGTGGTTTTTCCTCTCCTGCAGTTTGCCTGGCAAAGGGCATAGGAATTTAGATACAAGTGATCACAATGCTTTAGGAAGGGAAAAATACCTCAGCTTCCTGCATTCATCTAAATGCCATAATTTGGCCTCTCTCCGTATGGTCTTGGAAAGCTGGCCCTGAAGGTTACACGTGAGAGCAGGGCTGTGCTGGGCCTCCCCTCTGCCCAGGGGTGTCACAGAATAAGCAACAGCCCAGTTGTCTGGAAATGTAGCTGCCAGTGGCAACAGATAGAGGCAGATTTAGACTTTTATCTGTTTTCTGAGGATTTGCCAAATGTCACCAGGTTTGCTGCTGGAATTGAATGTCCACTGAGACTGGATGTTCCAAGAGCCCGTCCTGTGGTTTGCAGCTGGTATATGCTCCTCTGGAAAGGAGAGGATTCAGGACAAACTGTGGGACTTGTTTAGGGTGGAAGCTGGAGGTCCAGGACATAAACCCCCTTTGTGTGAGTCCCTTTGGAGGAGAAGGTGAGTCAAAGCCAAGACACCCCTCTTCACAGACACTATCTTGACTCAGGGTCCAGGTTAGCACCACTCACTCCTTCCCACTGGGCTAAGGGGCAGGTGAAGGCTGGGAGCAGCCAAGCTCCTGCATCCTGGTCCTGTTGGTCAATATTTGGCCCCTCATTCAGGGTTTAGAGGGGTTCTTCTCTGCTGCTGATGTGGGCCATGGCATTGCTCAGCCCCCCCAGGCATGGAGAGACATGGAAATGCAAAATAGTGACTCTGAGGATGTTTTACAGTCCTAGAGATTGATTGCCAGTGCCAAAGATCAGCCTGCCTTGTAATTTCTCTGCACCTGCTCCTCTTTTTTTTTTTTTAAGGTGAGGTGCTATACCCCAGCTCATTAGACAGGTCTGTCCCTACTCCTAATGAAGCTAATGGTAAAACTCCAACTAAGATAGGCCTGTTTTGCATTTAGAAGCAGCCAAGCACTGGTGGAATCTGTAGTTACAACCATTATATTGTTTGCTATAAAAGAGAAAATTAATTTTTAAAAGGGGAGACAAACTCTCACTAAAGGCAGTTCTCCTTTCAAATTTATTCTTAAATTAATAGAAAAAAAGTTTGATTTTTTTCCTGTTTCTAAATACACACCTCGCATAACAATAAAACCCACAAACATTCATTTCTATGGCAATACAAGCACTGCTTTTGCAGAGTTTATTTAAGCAGCTCCAAAATAAACCTGAAGATAATCACACTTAGACCAAAGACATACTTAGGATAAAATAAAAACACTGCACAGTAGTTATAGTCTAGAAGTGACTGGGGTACAATAAAGTATAGTCACAACTAAATTATGCCTTGGACTGAAGTAGATACATAGTATTAATTGGATGTAAGCCCTTTAACCTTTTTGCAGGAAGCAAACTTGAGATCTAATAATTTTTGTATAGATGAGCTTTCTGTGCTTCCAGTAATATTTCTGGGCTTTGAAAGGATCCTGACTTTCCTTTCAGATTGTTTTGATGAGAATGTCTCTAATATTTCAACCATGCCAACTGAGCAGGGGTAAGAGAGGATAAAGGGGGATGGAAGTTTGATTGCCGTATTCAAAGGATACAAATACCCTGCTGGTGCTATCTGCGCTCTGCTGCTGATCATTTTAAGGTACTTTGTTGCTAGACATTTTCATGGATGTGAAAAGTTGTGGCAGAAAGGAGTGTTAGCTAATGATTCAAGTATCTCAGCTTACAAAGAAGTAGCCTGTTGGGAAGAAGACGGTGGAGACAACAGTGTTTTATATCACACACAAAACTGATTAAAATTTCATTTCTCTATTAGGTTTACCACCTTTCATTGCCATTACCTGTGTCCAGAATAAGGTCCTGAATTAAGCCTTGTCCTTTCAAAATATAGAGAACAATATAATCCCTCTCTCCAACAGCAAACCATTTCAATTTTGACCCAAACCAGAGCTGAATTCACTAAGAAGAGTAAAACCCTAATTCAGGCTGACAAACTCACATCTACAGTATAAAGAAGTAATGGGTGTGTTTGTGTGACTTGCTTTTATTGTGATAGTCTGCTATGAGATATCAGGAATGGACTTCATCTACCCTAACTCTTGCTCTGAGAGTTTTGGAGGAGCCTGAAGGGCTCCTGATGAGCATTTTACAACTGTCTAAAACTGTGAAAGATGCCTTTCCTCACTCTGTCTGGCAGAACTGTTCAGGAGGTGATAATGGCGAGCAAAGTAGGCACAAGCAGCTGAAGAGCTGGTAACAGCATCAGCTGTCACCACCACCGTTTCTTCAGAGACGGTCTGGCCACGGTCAGAGAGGATTAAGGTACACCTTTATCCTAATAACTGGAGTGGGCTAAAGGAATATATATATATGTCATCTGAAGAGCCAAGATTTAACAGCCACAGGCCATAAAAACTGAAATCCTGGACTGGCTGCAGGCAGGGAAACCACCACACACTCACCAGTGGTCTGGATAAACATTTGCTATTAATTTCCTCTTAGTGCAGATGCAGCTTCATCCTAACAGCTGACGTTTTATGAAGGATCAGATTTTGTTTCCTTGTAAAAAGAATTAGAGAAATGCTTAAAAGCCAAAACAAATCTGAGTAGTGAAAGGTGATGACATCTAACAGGTCTGCAGAAAACCACTTCTGCTGAGCTTGGGCACTAACACTTTGTGTGTAAGAAAGGACAAAAGGAGTTAGAATAATAATTTTTTTTCTCTGTCATCCCCACCCCATGGACAGATGTGGCACCAGAGAACAGCCTGAACCTGCTGAAGATGCTGAGCACAGTGGCCTCAGGCTACCTGACCTGCAACAGCCACACCACCGACAACTACAGTGCCAGGGATGGCGAGGCAGAGGATGCCTATGGCCAGCCCAGGCTGACCTGCCCCTCCCAGCCAGCACCAATGTCCCCAGGCCATGGCCTGAGCGAGCAGGTGGGTGTCCCCAGGCTGGCACAAGGGACTGGTGGGGAAGAAGAAGGGTGGCACAGTGACTGGCTCAGGGCATAATTCCCGTCCTTAGGACACAGGTGTCCCATCCCACTGCTGCAGGGTCCCAGCTCGGGGGATAACTCCCATCCCTGTGACACAGGCATCACGTCCCACTGCAGCAGGGTCCCAGTTTTGTGTCATCAGTGAACATATTGAGGAGGCATCTGCCACTTCACCCTGGTCATTGATGAAAAAGTTGGAAAACACTGGATGCAGTACTGAACATTGGGGACACCATCAGTGGCAGGCCTCCAACTAGACCCTGTGCCACTGATCATGACCCTCTGGGATCTGCCATTCAGCCAGTTCTCAATCCACCTCACTGTGCACTCACCCCGTCCACGCTTCCTGAGTTTGTGAATGAGGGTGTTGTGAGACACAGTGTCAAAGCCTTGCTAAAGCTGAGGTAGACAATACCCACTGCTCTCCCCTCGTCCATCCAGGCAGTTGTTTCATCATGGAAAGCAGTCAGGTTGGTCAGGCATGATTTACCTTCAGCTAATCTGTGCTGACTGCTTGTGATCTCCTTCTTGTCATCCACGTGGACGGAGACAGCCTCCAGAATGAGGTGCTGCTCCACCACCTTATCAGGGATTGAGATGAGGCTGACTGGCCAGTAGTTCACTGGGTCCCTCTTGCCCTTTTTGAAGACTGGAGTGACTTTTGGTTTCTGGCAGTCCTCAGGCACCTCTCCTGATCACCACAATTGATAGCACATGAAATATAACTAAATATTCTTGAAGGTTGGGGCAAATGTTGTGCAATCATTCAGTCTTTTACTAGCTGTCAATGCTTGTTTGTAAGTGAGGTCAACAAGATGTTTACTGTATGGTTGAACGGTTTATTTGAAGTAAAGATGTATGTTCTTTGAATGAAGATATTAATGATGTGACAAAAAAATCCTGAAAAAGTACTTCTTTCAGTAGGATCAACAGTTAAAGTCGTGTACTAACAAGCTAGATGCCAAAAGTAGCTGCAAGGAACGTAATAATATAGATTTCTGCTGTAAAAATAGAAAACAGGAAAAGCAATAAATCTGTTAATCTAGTCAATTTTTAAAAACTAGATTAGGATGTGAAGTTCTAATTCTCTCTAATTATTGTAGCTAATGATTTTCTTAATCAAATCAAACACTTTTTTATTTTTTGTTTTTACATCTTCTTCCTCTTCTTCCTAAGTACAAATGATGTTATTTTATCAAAACTTGATTTCTGTTTCACTTAAATCCCATTCCTCAAGTGTTCCATGTGACAATGCAAGCTCTGCTACTAGTACAAATAATAAAGGAAAATTTTAAACTACAATTGCTAGCTGCGGGCTGGATTCAAATAATTATTTTTTGGTATCATAATTCAAATTATAAACTTCAGTAACTTTAAAATATTAAAATATTTAAATTATTACTGTAGATAATACAAACAGATGATTTAAAAGCCAAACATTGGCCTTCATCAAAAGTGTATTATCTACTTTGTGAAATCAAGCTATGGAAGACAAAGAATAAAAGAATTAAGGTTCCCTTTGCAATCTCAGCTTGGTTAGTTTGGGTGTAACCCAAGTTATGAGTGGGTCATAATTCTTAATTATAGATCTGTGTGTTGGTCCCATTGCTTCTTCTCTTCCTCTTTCAGTACTCAGACTGGGCCATGTTCTCATAACAAGCAAGTTGTATTTAATTTTCTTTTTGGTATTCATCATGTGATCCCAAGCATTCTCTTGGTCCCTCCTATCAGTTCCTGTACTGAATTCAGCATAATTATTTTTCTCTAGGTTTTCCTGTAGCTTTCAGCTCTCTGCTGTCTGGGAGTTTCACAAAAATAAAAAGGATTTATTTCTGCAGCAGCCCAACAGATGAGATATGGCATTAACCTGTCTCCACAGGTGATGCACACGGCAGGCCAAAAATATTTGCTGGATTTGAGTGCCCAGTTTCTGCTGGTTAGAGTTTGACTTTGCACACCATGGAGTTGTATTTCATGTAGTAGTTGACTGTGAATGCTCAGCACTTCTGCAGCTCAGAGGCCCCTCAGAATCTAGCCAGGGACCCAGAAAGTGAAGCTGTACAATTTATAACAGTGAGAGAAGGAGCTGGTTGAAATTGCTTGCCTTGCTTTGCATAGGAGCTGAGCAGCAGAAATACAACCAGCGCTCAAGGACAGCAGTGACATCCTCCTCTTCTGGTAAAGCCCTAGCAGCAGATTTAGTGGGAGAAGCCGTGAGCTGTGACCATCTCCTATTACCTTCCCCGATGGGATACCTGCAGTCCAGGTCATTCCTGGAGAATGGCCATGCTGCAGTGCATTATCACTGCGCCTGAATCCTCTTTTCTTTTTGTGCTATTATAAGACATCCATATCTCATGGGCAGCAGTCTCTCTTTGTTACATCCTCCCATCGATCATCAATGCTGTCCATTTGGTGCCCGGCAGGAGGGAGAAGTATATGATCATGCTATTAAAGATAATGCCTATGCAAAGAAGGGATTGAATCAGGGCTGGAGAGGCAATTTGATTCTGGCACTTCCTCACATCTGATTGCAACTGCAAGATTCTTTTCACTCAGTTTGAGGTGTGTAATTTCACATATTTGAGTGGGGGAGGGAAAAAGGTAGACTGCCAAAATAGGGATTTCATTATGCAGGGTCACAGTGAGTTCCAGGAGAGCCAGCAGGGCTGGAGTCTGTGTTGGCCACTGAAAGCTCTGCAACTTCACTTAATAGAGTAGCAACATTAATAATCACCAGATACCAGTGTCCTGCTGAAAGCACTGAGAGGCTTGTTTCCTATAGGTCAGTCTGGACAATTGTTAGTGGATTTTGTAGGTATTTCAGGACAGCAGGGGATATGCAAAGCCCCTAAACTGTGTTTTCCACTGCAAGTTCAGGAGGGAAGCTTGACATACTATTTTTCTAGATTTTCCACTTTTACTGTGCCAAAGGGGACTGGGACACTGCTCCTAACCTCTTTGCCCAGCCCCAGAGTTTCCTTCTGGTTTCTCTATTGCTGGGGAAGCCCCATCCTTCTTGCTCTGTCATCTTTAGTCCCTCAGATCTTCTAGTTTTAATGGTCCTTCTCAGCTATGATTCAAGGTTTCCTTCCTCACTGGCTCCCACACTGTGCTTCCTCACACACTACTGGCATTAAGCTCTGGCCTTCCCATGTCTAAATCTTCTGAAACAAACATCAGGCTGCCCTTAGATTTCCAGCCTGTTCCTTGGCTTAGTTTCTTCATTTGCCTCTGTCTTCTCCCTGTTCCCCTCCCTCCCCCACTTCCAACTCAGAGACCTATTTCCATATTCCTCACCCAGGAGGTTGAAAGCATGGGTAACCCTGTCCTTTACAGTACTCTAAAATGTGTGAAAATAGCTTGTAGTTACTCGGAGCAGCAAGACTCCGAGTGTCAGATCTCTTTATCTCCAACCCAAAGTATTGATGTTGTGGATGTACATTCAGGGAATGACCAAGGCCTCAGAAGTCCATGGTTCTTGTGTGACCTGTGGTTTTCTAACGATTGCAATAATTTCTTGGTGTAGATTTTGTAGATATGTACAGAAGTTGTAAAGGATGTGTTTCAGGGATAACCCACACCTTAATGCCAAAATTCAAGTATGTTTTCCAAAGCATTAAAGTTCTGAAAAAAGGGGTTACCACATGGTTAGCATGGACAAAGCAGGTATTTTTCCATGGTCTTGTTATTGGCAGTAGGTGAAGTCTTTTGGCTGAAGTTTTCCAAAGAAGATTTTTCAAGTTTAGACAAGTGTCTGACATGTCAGTGTTCAGCTTAGTCATCAGCACTGGGACCCTAAAATGGGAATAACTGAGCAATCTCAATAATAATTGGTGTTTCCAGCAGTGCCTATGAAACTCCTATGCACTGTGCCTAATTGTACTCCTGAGGAAAGTGGCCACAGCACCAAGCCTGTCTCAGCTCAAGAAGCCTGAGTTCAGGCAGATAGTGTCATTCTTGGGGAGTCCTGCTCAGGGCCAGGAGTTGGACTCAGTGATCCTGATGGGTCCCCTCCAACTCAAAATACTCTCTTGATTCTATGATGATTCA
Source organism: Corvus cornix cornix (assembly GCF_000738735.6). Lineage (NCBI taxonomy): Eukaryota > Metazoa > Chordata > Aves > Passeriformes > Corvidae > Corvus > Corvus cornix. The sequence continues at coordinate 8,193,290 of NC_046333.1, read as the reverse complement.
GCTTAACATTTATTCAGTTTTATAATAATCTAAATCAACAGAAAAACGGGATGATGGGAACTGTGGAATAGCCATTATACCTGATAGGTAGGGATATCATCCAAGGAAGACAGATGATATTTATGCAAAAATGTTCATGATTAAGAATGGTTTGTCTGCTTAAAAAAATCCCTGAAGTTATCTATTTGAATCCCACAAACATTTTCAAGAGGAGTTTTAAACCAAGACTTACCTTTACAGATGCAAACTTCAACAGTCATCCAAGAGCTAGGAAAATCTATTGTCATGCCTGTAAATAATATCTGCTGATGCTATTTGTTCCTGAATAAGTAGCTTGGTAAGAAAGAAAACCATAAAGCTAGTAATGGATTTTCCCCCATTTTTAGTCTCAATCACACTATAGTCAATACTACTTAAAATTGAGATGGAAACCTGGTTTACAGCTTGGAAGAGCTACATTTTGTATAAAATGGGGATAAAAAAAGCCTTTCAATTGAACAAAGTTGTTAAGATCATGAAGCACAGCACAGCAGCATTTCTCATCCTCACTCATTAAAACACTGACTCCAAGTGTCTTTCAGGACAAACATCCTGAACGTATTTGGGGGACTTCACATAAACCACCTCTTGACTCTGCATGCTGGGAGCATTTTGCAGTACCATTCATCTATTTGCCTTAGATCATGAATGATCTTAGGATTCATAGTCACAATCAAATTATTGTAAGCTAACAAACTTCTGTGCATCAGTTAAGCAGCAACAATGGCTCATGTGTATGGCCTATGACAGTGGCAAATATAAGGATTTTTCTCACTCTGAAAGACTGTTACCTGAGATAATGTGCCTTGCAACTGGCTTGGGATCATGAACCTATGGGGCATTGCCAATTATTTTGACTTGGCTGATGTTAAGAGGCTTTTTAAACTGAGTTACTTTGTGAATCTGAGCCCTTTGCTCACTTACAGTCCTGGCTGCATGGTAGTCTCACAAGTCTTTAAAACATTGCTCCAAAACATAGGCTGCTTTATATAATGAATTAATGTGAGAACTTTGGAAAATCCTAAATAATTTCTCTGAAATTATGGGTGTCTTATCTATCTCTCTGTAGATGAAAAAATGTCTACTAATGACTTTGACCTTTTGCTGACAGTTTTTTTCTGTTGACTTGAATATTGTGGGAGTGGCAGCATAGTTAAAGTTGGAAATTCCCACCCATTTTTCCACTGTTTCTCCCAATAGACCAACAGATGTTCCTCATTAAATTTTAGCAGATAGATTTCTTGTTGATAACTCTGGTTATTCTTTTATTGCACGTAGGAAGCTGGGAAGTGCCTTGCTATGAAGTGGCTTGGTTTTAAAACACATCTCCATGCCCCAGCAGTTCTCACAGAATTTTTGAAAAATACTGTCATTTCAAAGCACAATGATAAGTCTTGTTGGTTTGGGTCTTCAAGAGTATATTGAAGTACTAAAATTAGATGCAGAATATTAAGTAGTTTCCTGATTAACCAAAACTCCATGTGTCTGAACCTCTCCTTGATTTTATTAACCTTAAGAGGCCCTACAATCTCCCTTGCAAAATTATTTGAAATTTTAATGCTGGAGGACATTGCAAAATAAAATTTACTGGCTCATATTTTGCTGCATCATATCAGGAGGGTGTATTTTTGTGTGCTTGAAACAAGTCCTTCTCAGTGTATCTCTGATCCCAGCTGTGACTTTGCATTTTTTGACAATTTTCTTGGCAATGAAAATGTTTCTTAACCAAAAATTTAATTTTGAAGGAGATAACTAAAAATGTTTTCCCCTGAAATTTTCCATGAGAAGACACATGTTTCTGTAATAAAATTTAATGTTTTCTTTCTGTCCCCATTAATGATGAGCCACAATGAGTGACCTGCTTGTAGATGAAAGGCTGTCACACTTACTGCATTTATTTAACTTGGATGTTGTTCATCTGTCTCATCTCCTACATGTAAAGAATCCTGATGGTTCTGGGTCTTCTGTGTGTTCTGGAGACACATAAACTATAAATGCTAATACTTACCCTTAACTTCCTTCCAGAGCTGTATATTTTCACTGTACCAACAAAAATGCGATCAGCTCTTGGCAGTTTAAATTACATTCAGGGTAACAGAGTCAGTGCTTTGGCCAATTAATAAAATTACACTATTGAAATGGCCAAAGAAATGTAATGTTTGATGCCTAATTACTATCCAAGCCACTATAAATGAGAAATTATTGTGAATCCCCTATTAAAGTACAAAAATATTCACACAGGACATACCACTATGAGGACATACCACTACAAGTGCTCAGTGTTAGAGAGGTTGAAGACATGACTTAACTTCTCATGCATGTACATAATTATCAGTGCATGTACAAAACAAACATTGTGGGTGATTTGAGCCCATCTGTGACAAATTGTGCATGGTCCTTCTCTAGACAGGGGACATGCCAACAACCAGTCAGCATTAGAGCGAAGTGACAGTCACATCTGACACGAGAGAGGTTTTTTTCATGCAGAAGCATCCTGTAGCCAAGTAGAGTTGCCTCAGAAAAAGCTTGGTGTGTGCATCTTCAAATCAGTCTTGTCCTTGTCATGCCTCATTCTCCTGCTTTGGCTATGTCTCTTTAGGTTTGATGCCCTCCATGCCCAGGGCTTCCAACTGGAGTTTTCCCTGGTGTCTGACATAGGTGGCCACACTCTGCCCTGGTCCCTAGCTAACTGATTATCGAGCACCAGTAACAAAAACGTGGAACAGGCCTAGTCCCAATATTTGGTCTTAGTGGAATGCAGCTCAAATCTAGTGACATAAATTCACTTCACGTCTTTTGCTAGATAGGGGAAAACCTTCCTCAAGAAGCTCATAAATCCCTCATTTTCCCCCATGTTTCTTACCCCAGCATAGGTCTCTGACTTCTGAAACCTGTGAGAAAGCAATTTGCTGAAAGGCAAGTGTCTGTGGGGATGCAGGATCATTTAGTGCTGGTTACCACCTCAGGCGTTCTGGAAAGGCTCTGCTACACGAGGTGCATTTCAGAGATCTGACTGTGTGCTAAATGAGTCCTGCATCCCTGCCTCCTAGCTCTCTGAATGTTAGGCAGGTAATTAAGAAATCACACAGCACAGGTGTGCCAGGTGAAGTTTGGTAGCTTGCTTTTGATCTAAATTGAGATGCTCTGGGGATTTAACTTCTTAAACAAAAAGGGCATAAATAAATAATCAGGATTTTTTTTAAGGTTGGAACACGCAGGCTATAAAATTTTGTCTTGGATGTACACAAGTAGGCTATGCTAGAAGATTGTTTAAGGCTAGAGCTTTGTTTTACATGGGGGTGTTGTTTTCATTAACTTGGGTCTGATTAGTTTTTTCACTGGGAATTTCCCCACTGATATAAACAGGAACGGTGTTTGGTTTTTGGGAATTAACTCAGGAATAAGCTATGAAAGTGTCTTTAAGATAGACCTCAAAAAATCAACAAACCAACCCAAAATCTAGACTATTAATTATAACACAGGAGTGAATCAAAGCATTTCTTTTTAATATTCATAATTGAAAATGAGACAGCTTTAAAGTCTGTAATGAGTCCTTCAGTGTACTGCACTCTAGTTAGAGCATTATTTCATAGCTGGAAGCCAAGAAACAGGCTGACAATCAATTCTTAAATTATTCTAAGCCCACACAATAGCCTCTTGCCACAAAGTTTCGGCATGGTGCCTATTTTGCTACCATGTGGGTGGGTGAGATTGGGATAAACAAGAACACAACTGCCCACTTTTGATTTTTCATCTTCACTTGAGTTCAGTCTTGCACAGATGGTTTCTGTAAGTTTGAAGTGTTTCAATGCTTCTCTCTTCTTACACAATTCCCCAATAAACATGAGACAAAAAGGAATGTAAAAAAAGGGTCTTGTATTTTTGAGTTTGAATCAAAAAATGAAGTACCAGGAAATAAGAGTATCACTCTGAAACATTTAGCCTGGCTCTTTGGTCTTCTGAAGTAGGAAAGCTTTCATATACTTTCTCCAAACAAATTGGGTGGCTATCTCTGATCTATCGGAGTGCCCTTAAATTACTTCTTTTGATACCTTGGGGAAGAAAGATAGTGCAGGTGATGTCATAGGGCTCCTTCCAGCCCCACTGTGTGATGCTGGCTCCTCTCCTTTGGAGAGGGAACTTCAAGGGAGGGCACACGGGGTGTGGGTCTGGAGGGGGCTCATGCAAAGCAAGGGCAAGGGCAGGAGCAGCACTCTTGCAACGCTTCAAGCATGCTGTGGACAATTTGCAAATGTTAATATTATCTTTGCTTTTCAGTAAAGCAACAGACCTGTTCACTTTATGGGTTGAAAGCTCTCTTTATGGAGAGTTTGATAGTGGATGTGGTTTACAGCCTGAAGTATAGTACTGGGGAAAAGCTGACATTGCAGCATAGCGTACAGTGCATGGTTTTAGAGAAATGCCTGTCTGATGGACACAGGAATGGATGGAGGTGTTGGTCTGGAACTGTGAAACCAAAGCTGAATATAGACACTGATTTTGCAAAGTCTGGATTCTGGTTTGGGTCAGATAAAGACAGGAACTGAAGCAGCAGAGACCTCCTCCAAAACCATTCTTCTTTTATTTGGTAAGGTTTGGACCTCTGCTTTAACACATTTCCAGGAAGAATAAAAAAAAATGTTAGGTTCTTTGCTGTGTAGTATCCTGAGGGGATAATCCATCCCCATACAATATCATGTTGCAGTTGGTGGATTTGTTTTCTGCTGAAATGTCCTCTACTGTCACCCATTAGGCTTTTCATCAGAACAAGCTTCTTCTCCCACTCTCTCTCTCAGAAGTCTGGAGCATTAACACACATTTCTTCCATCTCCCTCATTCCATCACTTCCTCCTCTTCTCAGCCTTTGTCTAAAATCTGGAGACCAAAAATCAAATATTTTTCTTTACATGCACTTCAAAACATTATTATCTTCTGAAAGTTAAAAAAGGATTTTTTTTCCCTAAATATTATCTAGAATGAAACTTTTTTTTTCTTTACCAGATGTGGTTCAGGGAATTCTGCCCCTTCATGCCATCCTTTCCTTCAGTCATTTGAGTACAGAATTTACCTTTATTCCTTTTTCACTACCACTAATTCCCCTCCAATTACATGACCTGTAAATTAAGATGAAAGGGGAACGTATTCTCAGCTAAAGACCTCAAGTTTGGATTTCTTCCCAAATGGTGAATTCCCCTCGCTGGGCTATTGGGTTTTGTCACTAGAACAAAGACGTTCTGGTGTTTTGACTTTGAGGAGATCTGGAATATTACAGATAACACAGGAGTAATGGGGAAATCTGAACTCTGAGTAAACTCAGCCTGTACTTCACTCCTGTCCAAGCATGAGTCCCACCTGTGGTGTTGCAGAGGATTGTGCATTTACCACCTTGCTTCTGGCCCCATAAGAGATTAGGTAGACAGCAGTTCCCAGCTAGGAATTCAACACTCTTCTCCCAGAGGTGAAGAAATGCCTTCTTTTAAGCAGACTTCAATAAAAATTTTATCTCCTATCTCAACAATGATAAAAGAATCTGGTGAAACAACTTAGAGGACCTCAGAAAAAATAAGTTGGACACACTGGATATGAATTTGACACATCTTAGAGTGATATGAGCCTGTTGTTGACTACTCCACCGTGGCTCTTCCTATGATCCAGGTTAGTGGGATTCAGGGTAGCTTGGGACAGGAGCCGCAGGGAGTAGCTGCACTCTGACTAATAAAGGGTCTCAACAAGTCATGTTAGTGTAGTCTCAATGATGAGCTAAAACAGTCTCAGGTATGCTGAAGCCTGGATATGTGGACACAAAAGATGGGTCCCACCAGAAAACCAGTACAAGTCCCTTACTGCTGCCTTCTGATGTCAAGGGTGGTTGGGTCTTCTACCCTTCACAGGGAAGGTTAAAGCAGCCACTCAAATGCACAAAGGTGATGCTTGTTGCAATTCACCCATTCATAAACAGCAAGTTTAGCCTTGTAGTCCCTTGCAGGGTGAAATGCAGGGACAGGCAGAGCACAGGCTCCTGAGAGTTCAGTGCTTGGGGTCAGGTGTGGGAGACTCCCAAAAGCGACACAAAGTCAATGTGTGCTTTCACCATGAAGCCCAGAGAGTGGACACAGATTCACCTTTGGATCAGACCCATACCGAGATCCTTCCCCTGCCACCTCAGTCTGTTTAATATGCATCGGCAGCATATTAATTACCAGGGAAATTCCATTTCTTGTCCTGCTTAAACAGTGAGGGCTCAAGTCCTGCCAAACACAGTAGGAACTCTCCTTGGTTTCAATGGTCTCTTACATCAGTAATATGCTCAGCAGTTGGAGGGGATTAATCTCTCATTTTTCAGATATCAAACTGAATCTCAAAGAACTTGTGCGACTTCATGTCTCCATTGCAGCTGTAGACCAAAGCACTCTTTCCCCACATGAAAACGCTGTTTCCAGGATTGCATAGGCTGGTTCTGAGTTTAGAATTTATTTAGGTGTCATATTTATAAGTATATGAAATGAAGAGGCTGACAGTAGGGTCTATGGCTCCTTAAAATTTGCATGAATATATGCATGTTACTGTTTGCAAAAATATTTGTGCAGTATGAAACATTAAAGAAAATAATTTAATTGCTTTAAAAATGCAACAATTTATCTTTTGATGTTTTAGTGTGTAGCTGGGCTTTACTTTTAAGTAGGTACTATAACTCCTGTGCTCCTTTTATTTATTACTGAGGCAAATTTGCCACTTGATAGAACAAAAAACAAATAAACAAAAGTAGCAAACAAAAACACAACAAACATGCTGCTGACTTATAGTCAGATCTCCCCCAGGTAAAAGACTTATTTTCTTCTTTTTTGAAAATTAAATCTTAATCTCGTTAGATCTTGGAGGAAAATAGTTCTGATATGTTTTCTGTAGGTAAAAGGACTTGCTTAATGTGCTTTGTTTATGTTACTGTTTTCACAGTAAGTAATAATATTTATTAGGGCTATTATCCATTTATAGAATCTGTTTGACAATGGCTTTTTAATGAAATATAAGCTTTTCTGGACACACGTTAAGAAAACATAGTACCACAATAACACGGGCTTTGTCAATAGGTCTCTGAAACATGGAAACATACATTGGTCTCAATCCAGGATATATGACTATTGACTTTAGTTGCAGACCAAGAATTCTGTCTTGTATTTATGTGTTTCTACACTCTAATTTCCCTAATTACTCCATCAAAACATCTCGCTTGTCCCCCCATTTTCTGGGGTATGTGGACATGCTCAGAGTTGTACCCAGGAGAGCTCTCCTCCTATGGACTTCTTCCAGTGTCCACGGCTCAGCAGCCTGGCAGAACAGCACTTCGAAAGATCTAATACACAAGGCAGGTGAGTTTAGAGATAAAAGCTTATAGTTGGAATTACATGCAGAAAGAGCCTGAAAGCAGGTGCAGGCTCCTAAGGGCTGCAGCAGAGCCGACCTTGGTAACCCAGATGGGAGGAGCCAAGGGCACAGATAGCAGAGGTCACACGTGAGAGGTCGTGCCTTCATGTCCACTCTGTACTGGACAGAGAGAGAACAGGGCTCACTGTGTTTGTTGGGACATCCAGGTATTGCTGAGATTTCCATATGTTTCCAGTTTTGAAAACATGGACTGACAAAGGCAGGCAAACCATCAGGATAAGGCCAGCTGGTACGTGCCGTTAGATTTGATTATTTCCCTGCCTTTGTACAGATACCGAAGAGGGGAACCTTGCTGATGCATGGCAGTGCAGTCTCTGGATACTGAACCAGACAGTGAAGAGAGACATAGCTCTGCTAAGTCTACTATACCAAGACCTGCAGGTAATCCTACATCCACTATTGTCTTTGGGGCTTGTTTGCTGAGGAGATCCTTGTAATTGCACACCCTCTCCTTGAACTAGACAGCTGTTTTAGATGACCTCTAGGCATATTTACAAGTACTTTCAAATGTTCTGGAGCATAAGTAATGCAAGTACGGTATTATTCATTGGCTACCTTTTGTAATTCTTATATAACTTACAATAAACTTGTGGTCTAGATAGTCTACTGAGAGAACAGAAAGTGACAATCAACAGCATCACATCCTGCAGCAGAACATTCCTTCCTAGTATGGCAGGTTGGAAAAGCATTGTACAGCCCTTCCACGGAAGGACTGGGAGTGTGGTTAGGAGTTTTCTGCAGCTGTTAGGTGGAGCACTGCATCTTACAGAGAAATGCTAGAGACCTGTTTATATATATAAATTGTCAGCTGCTGGGTGTTTGTTAGATTAATGTCCTCTCCTTAGCATGAATGCATAGAAGGTAGACCATGTGATTATGCAGGTATGGTAATTATCCTTCAAAGAGTTGGAAAGCTTTGACGTAACCTCTGTGTCCCAAGTGTGCTGGTTCCAGCACTCGCTAGAGGGAAGAATGAGGACTTGAATCTGCAAGTCTTTCCCATGTGACAATCTGGTATTGTGCTTTATAAAATCTGGCAAAATTGTAAATGACAGTAACCTTTATAAGCATTAAAATGACTTAGCAGAGTTTGGTTTTTTTTCCCTGATAAATAAATTCTCTGATGTGCTGCTCTAACATGCAGAGACATGCATGAACTATTGTAAGTACTCCAATTTATAAATGCTTCACAACAGGCCACAACAAGCTAGCATCAGCTTTTAAGTATTTTAAAATTATTTTTTACATGTCTTTACAGCATGTTATAATGCATCTTAAAATAAAGCATTTTCTCTGGTGAATATTAATTATTATTTTCCAACTGTATCTACAATGCAGTGACACTTGACTGGGAATGTAAGGGCTGAATCAGCCTCACACAAGTTCACCCAAAGAGGAGAGCCCATATTTCTGCATCAGCATTCCAGAATCCGTAGGCAAAGAGAGCAGGCATTCAGCATCTAACAATCCTGGATTCAGACCTTGTCTCAACAATGCCAGAGGAGAGAAATCTTCAACTCTTTCTCTGGCCCGGTGTCATTCTGCTCCTGGATGAATCCCTTGGATGATCCCTGGCCCTGGTCCATGCCTTGGCATGTTGGGGGGCTGCCGATGGACCCTGTTACCAACCCCTGGCTCTGCCCACATCAACCCTGCTGGGACTGGCACCACTGAGGAGGGATGGGACTGTGTTAGGTCCTGCTCAGCTCCACAGCCCCCAAAGTGAAGAAGCATCCGGATTTTATGATATTTTCTTGAAAGAATAGCAAGCATAGTGCTGAAGTGCAGTCAGTAACATTAGACTTGTTTTCCAAGCTTTTTAGGGACACAGAGCTTCTTTCCCAAACACAGACAGCTATCTTTCCCCCAGCCCCTCCCAGGTCTGTGTCTTCTTTGTGTACTTTTTGGTCTAGCTTGTATTACTAGGAGCTCTAAGGCTCATCAGATTTTGTTGTGTGATTTAAGTGGGTTTTGCCAAGAAGAAATGTTAGTTTCTAATCATCAATAAGAACAGGCGTGGCAGGACACCTATGAACCTGTTGATCTGGGTTTTTATCCAATAATGATATGCTTTTTAATAGGAGGTCATACCAAATGCAGACACCTTTTTTGTTTTCATAGAAATCCGTCCCAGCTGCCAGCAGACAAAGTCCGATCCCTTTGTACAGCAGAGGTGCTGTGAACTAATGTTAGTGTCAAGCCTCATTGTCTACATCCAAGGAGAAAAACGTTAAATTTTCAAGATCAATGAACACCATCTACTTTCATGATGCATTGTTCTCACTAACAGTGATGTACGGGAAGCACCTGAGAGTCAATCTGGAAACTTCGTTGGCCAGGACACAACAATATCTCTTGGTTTTTGATGCGTGGTCTGGCAGCTGTTGCTGCTAATCTGGTTATCAGGGCCTGCAGGTGTATCTGTATTTACACAACTGGCTTCTAAGGACCTACATTTATTAAGTCATGATTTATACTCTACAGATTGCTTGCGTTTTTAAATTTTTTTAAAATATTTTTTATTGAACAGCGAGGATGAGAAAGAATGAGGGAAGCCTAGTATTAGTTTCATGTAGGTTCAAGGTTTGTTAAGTTCCCCTGCATCAGTTTACATTCCTAGATGTTTCCCTGTCTGTGCTGAGATGAGTCAGTGAGGAGAGCTGGCGGCAGCGAGGTTTAGGTACCACGCACAGCTGTCGGACCCACTGGAGCTTAGTTCTTCGTGGGGCCTGTGCCACATGCTGCTGCTGGGTGCTGACTGGGAGGATTTGGGTGCTACAGCCTATGAATTTGGATCTCCTGCCTTTGTGACCTGATATGGAATCTCCCCCTGGCGTTGCCCTGCACCAGAAGCGGGTGCAGGGATGGTGCTGCCAGAATAGACATGCCCACTGCAGTGCCATCAGGGCGCATCCAGATAGATGAACTTCCTGGCTCTCATTTCATGCTTTTCTCCCCTAGATTACAGGGAAGGCAAGGGTGGGTCTGGCAGACAGTGCCCTGGGCAATGGCTTATTTGAGGAGTCTGAAGGGTATACAAATGAATATGCCTCTTTTGTTATACTGGGATAAGGAATAATAAAGTTACTGCATGCCCTTTCAAATGCCATTAAGTTTTCTGTAGCAAAGTGGCTCTCAGGACTGTATTTTGGATTTACCAGGAATAATTCTGTATCTGTTAGCCCCACTAATAATGAATTATTTCTTCTCCTGCCCCTGAAGCATCTTGCTTCAGCCCTAGGGTCAGACGTGAGGTTCTGATTCTGGCTAAACTTTCACCAATTTCATTATGTGCTCCCCAGATCACTTGAGCTAACGACTGAAATTGTGTCTCTTGGAATGACAGAGTCATCCTATGATGTAGTTACCTGTGTAATGTGCAATTATTGTCCAAAGACACTGCCTTTTTATTGGTGTTTTTGTAATATAATTTTTTGGTCTTGATGATAAATTCAATTGCCCTGTCATGTGACCGACCAAACACTTCTTGGCAGGTGGCTGTCTTTCATGTAAAAGAGATCATATTTTCATTCATTTTATTTTAAGTGACCTGTAGACATTTTCATAAGAGAGCAGACTCACAGTCATGGTTTGCAGAGGAATAACACTAGAATTTTTCTAATTCTCACTAGTCCTCTGAAGTTTTCTCTTACTTTCCCTTCTTGAATTTGTCACTGAAGACCCTGACACTTTGGTAATTGAGTAGAATATTAGACATCCAAAAATGAATGTCCATAAAAATGAACTAACAGGAGCCAAGCAACATCAAGGAGAAATATTGCAGTGGGTGCTAGAATCCATTCCAATTCATGACTCTGCTCTTCTTGGTATTCAGTTTAAATCAGAAATTCTGTCAGTAATTATTCACTTCCACAATATTCCAGTTTTGCATTGCTGCATATTTTAGATGTAAAGAAAAGTATTGATTATTTCAGTGATTGGAAAAAACCTTTTAAGTTATCTTGCTTGTGGTTTCTGGTGAAGTTCCCAGGTCCAGACCACTGGAGATCTCAGAACAACCTTGTGGCTGCTTTTTGTGGTGGGGAAACACGTCCTTCATGATCTCAGTCAAAAAGGGAGCTGCCTGGAGCTTGATGCTTGTGAGGCAGAATCATCTGCATCAGATGGGGCAGGTCTTGTGACATGACTTGTGAGAGGGACTAACTCTGCTACTGCTTAGTCTTCTTTTTGATGATGGCCCTGATTAACCAGTTTTCTGCAGTGTGGAGAGGCAAAGGATTATTTAGGAAAGGCATTGTTCTCCAAATATCCACCTTTTGGGGACTAAATTGATTTCTGTTTTGTAACTGGTGAAGAACAGAGGATGTGGGAGCCTTGCTAGGTTTTGTTTTACAGTGCTGGGAGGTACTGATGGAGGCTGGGTGATTATCTGCTTTGTAACAGCCCTTCACGGCACATCTACATGGGCAATACACTGGGATGTTTCTGACCTGGGAAAAACAATAATTTGATAATGAACTATTTGGGATATGATTTTGCTGAAGATGTTAATCCCTGAGCTGTGTCTCTTTTTCCGGACAATGATAACAGGAAAATGACTGTCACTCAGCAGAAACTTACTGTGAGCCAGAGGAGTAAAGCCATGCTGGACTGTATGTGGGCAGCTGTAATTCTCCTTGAATCCCTGGGTCTGGGGAACAGCTAGAAATGGACACCTCTGGAGGTCAATGAAGAGGTGATCTGGAAGACCCACTGAGAGCTAAAAGAACTGCAGCCATCGGGAAGCAGTAGGTGCAGTATTTATTAGAACAAGACCATCTTAACAGGAGTCTAAGCAGATAATGAGTTTTACAAACTTCTACTGATTCCTGTCAGTGTGTGCACAGCACATCCTCTAAATTGTTGCAAAGCACTTTTTGCACTGACTCGTAATCCTCAATGTAAAGACAAATACAGACAGATCATTGCATTCATTTATGTGTGGGACAGACTGCTATTCCCTAGCACCACTGAATGCCTGTAAAAAAATTAAATCATGTACTGACAAACGTACACAAAAAATCAAGGTAATACTTTATCATAGTGTTGAGCCCCATTTCCGCAGCAGAGTTCCTCTTTCAGCTGAAGTGGGCCATTACAATAATACACTGCAAACTCTACAATATTTCAAGGGAAAATAAAGGGACATTGTCATCATATTGTCCTTCACTAACAAAAGTTACCTCCACTGTTTAAATAATATCCTTGGTCTTTGGCTCCATGCATTATTTAATAATCTTGGAAACTTCTGTGACCTTTAAGCAATAGTAAACTGTGATTGCTTGACAAATAGGTCAATGTTTGTATAATAGTTGTGTCTTTGGAGGTACAAAAATATTCATCAGAATGCTTTGACTGACTTCCCCCACCCTTCCTTTCGTTGGCAGTTTTCCCTCAGCATTGCCCTTTGTTAAATATTATTCCACTTCAAGGGTATCTGCAGGACTAGGAAGCAGGCAGTATATTATGGTCCTTGAAAACACAGGGTGGGGGAGGTGGTGTGTCTCTGAGACACATTCACACATGCATACACATATATGCCATGAGTAGCTGTTACTGTTGATAGAAATTATGGGTTAAAAAAGTCAGTGAAAGGATTTGGTATCTAGTGTGCTAAGCACCTTGGTGTAGATATGTTGGATTTATTCCTGGTTAACATGCACCCTGTTTTAGGGGGATGATAAACTGGTATTTGCTGTTTGAAGGGCATACTTGAAAGCAAAGAACTGAGTTTGAACTTCTGGTTTTATTGTTAGCAGTGTTGGTTGCAGGGCCAGTTAAGCAAACACGTGGGCTCCTGCATGCTCCTTAGCAGTACTTAGAGGGAAAGTTGTGTTGACACATTCTCTATTACTTAAGTTTGAATTAGGGTGATCATAAAAGTCAGAAGTGGCCTCAAACAAGAATATTGAAGCATGCAATAACTTTGCTCTATGGCATTTTGTATGAAGGTGTCTGTGGTTTCACCATCGACTGCTGAATGTTACATGCCTTAGTGATATCTATTTCACACTGGAAACTGCCCCAGAATAGCTGGATAAGAATAGTGAAATACCATAGTTTCACTTTAAAAAAATAGATATATTTTCTATTGCAGTGCAAAATACACACATGAATATAAATACAAACACATAAATATATATTATTAAAATATATAATGCTTTGGGGGATGAAAAACTTGGAAAACAGCTCCAGGTTTTTAAACACAGCATTGTCAATATTCTGCCTCTTTTAGCCTCTCTTATGGTGCAGAGTTGTGTTTGTCAACATACAGTTTTTGCACTCAAAAATTTTTCCACGCCACCTTTCTTAGAGAAGGAATCAGACACAGCACATTTGCTATTTGCAAATGTCTTTGATTGCAACTGATACCACACTGCAAATCCTACGTGCTTTTTGAGCATCAGACGAAAGGCTAAGAAGATGATTTTGATAAGTTTTCCAGAAATCAGCTAGACTATTTGGATTTCAAACAGGGCTCTGGACCAGTCCATAAGCATTATGAGGACCATAATTTTGGGTGCATTTGCCTAGCAGCCACCTCTAGGTTAAGAGTTGAAACCCATTTTGTGCCTGGCTGGTGTGTGTTATGGTATATCTGAGGTCAAGGTCTGGTTTAACAATGAGGAAATCTTTCTAGCTTGGGGGAGGTTACATATGCACTTGGCATATTTGAACTAAAGCATCTTTATCTGTTGGCTTCTTTTTTAAAGGCGGAAGCTCTTTCAGCGCTTTCAACTCGAAGCGGGGTAGAAGGAGCCGTTGGCATTTCGGTGCCATCTTTGAGCTGGATCTCAAGGATAAATTCCTGCCCTCTGCTTGGCTTGCACCATTATTAACACTGTAACTGGGACACTCTCTGAAGTACTTCTGACTCAGTAGTTCTCCATTAATTAATTAGTAATCCTCTCTCTGAGAATACTGCCAGGTTACAACAGATACTGATAACTCCGAAGTATTTATTGCATTCAATAAATAGAGGCTTCAAAGGATGTACCTGGTAGTGAGGTGTGGGTATTTAATTATTTCCAGTACTAAAGCTGTGAAAGGAAGCTGTAAGCCTTGTCTTCTATTTTTTCCATCCCTTGGACAATAATCAGTTTTAAAAGATTTATCTTTATTTAATCTTTAACTTTTGGAAAAAAAATTTATTGTGTATTCTAGGTTTATACTTTGGCTGGCAGCAAAACAGAGCCACCTCTTAGCTCTCTGACTATCTGAAATACTAAAAAAAAAGAAAAAGTAACTCAGGTAAGCACTCTATTGGAGTTGAGGTGGGGGTACATTAGAACAAGAAAATTAATCCCTGTATTTACTCATCAGCAGTGACTTCAAGCTGCAAATTACATATGTATTTATAAAATACACTATTTTAAATGTTTATTGAAGAATCAGTCAGTATGAGAGGAAGGATCTAAACATTTTTGTTTTCCTTTATCTCAAGGAATAAAGAATAACAAAATTTTCAGGAGAAGATCCCCAAAGATACAGACAGTCTTAGAAAACACTTTCTAGCAATAAAAAAGCAAAGAGTGTACAAAGTCAGGTTTGTCAGGGAAAAGAGTTTTCAAACTGTCAGAAATGTTTTCCTGAGTGTCACTTTTTATGATAATCTACTGTCACTGAGGATATCTACACTTACAAGAAAATAAGATAAAATACATAATAAAGTAAAAATAAGTGTTTTAATAATGGCTCATTGGAATAAAAGTGAAATTTTATAATTGAGCATTTTTCATCTTCCTCCTCTCTGCTGTTCTGGCCCTTAATGGTTTCTTTTGCTGTCTTTTCCCACTTTTCCTACTTTCATTCCTCTGCAGTTTTGACTACCTCTTCTCATTCTTTTTCCCTAATCTTCACCTAAAACACCACTCTCCTCACTCATCCATGAAGTCTTGGGACTGCTCTTGTTCACCCCAGCCATGAATTGCCTTTTGCCCATGGCCAGTTTGTTTAACTCTGGGGCAATATTTCCAGTGTTAAAATGGTGAAGTTGTATAGAATTTGTTCATACACTCTCTTTCCAGTTCCTGTATATTCCAGAGGCCTTTCCAGGACTACTTTTTCTCAGCACGTCCTCTTGTTGTCCCATGTTCCCTGACCATGCCTGTCCTGGCTGCCCATTTCTTTCTCATATTTTTTCTTTTTTTCCTCTTTCCTCCTCCACCCCCTCATCCACAAATGCAAACCCTTATTTTTATATCAATCAGAAATATTGTGGCAAAATTTTCCTAAACCCAGCCTTAAACAATGTAACTTTTCTTTTGCATATTTCTACTCCTTGTCTTTTCTGAATAATATCCATTTTCCAATGATAATTTTAATTCTTGGGAGGAAATTCTTATCACCTCCTACAAAAAAAATCAATTATTAATTTTAGCATCTCCACATTTAGGATCTCTTTTTTCATGGTGCTCGTAAAATAGAAGTTAGGGCACTGGTGTACAGAGATTTTCTGCTAGACATTTCCATTTTCTCTGGGTGCTTTCATCCTTACTTCTATGCAAATGATAAATGATGTATAGAAGAAGGTAAAACAATCTATTAGTGCAGTAGACACAGCAATTGCTGTAGTGGGATCCAGTTTAATATATCTTCAACATTGTCTTATCATTATTTTTCTTAGTGAATCATAAAATCATAGAATGGTTTGGATTGGAAGAGACATTAAAGATCATCTTTTTCCAACTCCCCTGCCATGGTCAGGGACACCTTCCACCAGAGCAGGTTGCTCCAAGCCCTATCCAATCTGGCCTTCAACACTTCCAGGGATGGGGCATCCACAACTTCCCCAAGTAACCTATTCCAGTGTCTCACCACCCTCACAGGGAAGAACTTCTTCCTTATATCTAAATCTAAATTCAACTTGATCAAATTCCTAGTGAAGAAAAGTAAAATTTTACATGTTCACAAAAGTTATATGGCACCCAAAAGAACTGTAAAACAAGATTTCCCATATTTGCAGCCAGTTGTACCAGCATCAAATGGGCACTGTATCAGCCCCAAACTCCTACAATATTAGTGGAAAAATGTTTTCATTGTAAGATAAATTTTCAGAAGACTTAGATAGCAGTTTTATCAAATTAACTAACTTTGGAAGAGTGGGAGGATAGCTGGGAGAGTATTTCAGGGGAGAGAATATGATGTCCTCCCTTCCAAGCTTCAAGTCCCAGCATGTCCTGAAATCCACAAACCAGTTCTGCTCTGACAACGTGCAGTGACCTTGTGGAGAAACAGTGGTTTGTCAAAAGGAACTGTTGATTCATCATGTTTAATACCATCCTTCAGGATTCCAGGAAAATGGGTGCATGGTGAAATATCAGTTATAGCTTTTATGAGTAACATCTTTAATGTGAAAACCATTGCTTTTTAAGTCCACTATGATTCATACGAATAAATGAATATACCTTAAGCCATTAGTATTTAGCATACAGGATGGCAGAGAACAGCTCAAAACCTACAGCAACTGAGCTGAAAGAATGAATTGAAAAATCATAACAAAGCAATAAATGTTTAGTACGTGATGCATGTGCATCAAGGCAATGAAACATTGGAAGCAGAGAATGACATTTTTCTGACCTGTCTAATATAAGAAGTTGATCACAAGAAACAGTAATGTAAAGAAAATACATTTTTTTTCTCATATCTGTATTATTGCAAATTGCTCTGCTGTGAAGGAAAATCAATTGTTATTATGGCTATTGAGTGCTTTTTAATAGCGTGTTTTTATACACAGCTTTTTGGTAAGCATTACTTTAAATTCAAACATCTTTGTAAATCTCTTATGTGGACTATCTTATAACTTAGATATGATTCAAGTTATGCTTGTAAAATCTCCACTTAAAAGGAATCTCCATGTGACAGGTAATTGGCTTCAGGCCTGGTTTTTGTTATTGATTTAACTTAATGCCAATGTACACAGGTGTGTTGGCGGGTTGTTCAAGCTTCCAAGGCACCCACATTTGGCAGGACAATAAATTGTTGCATAATAAGATTATTTTCCCCCTTCAATCTTGAATCTTTTCAAGAGTTGTATTTTAAACCTTTGTAGGTATGTATGTGGGTGAGGGAAAAATACCCAACCATGTTACCATGAGGCATGTTTCAATTTATTGTTTGAGGTGCTCAAGGAAACAGCATCATGTAGATATCTGCAAATATATATATATATATATATATATATATATATATATATGCCAGCTGAAGAGAAAAAAACAAACCCCTTACATAAATTAGCTTGTTTCTTAATTTATTTTTTTCATTATGTGAAAAATTCTACATTGTTGTCAAATGAAATGGTCTATTTTAGAAAGAAATACAGCACTGAAAATATCAGCTGTTCAATGTGCTTTAAATGCAGACAGCAGATGTGATTTGCCCTTGCACACAGAAATATCTGCATCACAGACATCCAACTGAGGCCTCATTTGAATACTTTGAGCAAAATCCTGGCTCTGTTGAAGTTGATGGGAATTCTGCCATTAATATCAGTTGGGCTTCAGTTGCCTTCTCTAGTAATGAAATGTGTGGCAAGGAAGGTATCCTTGAGGAACACACTGGCTCGCAAGGAGAAAATGAAGAATGCCCCAGCAGGTCACAGGTGATGCAAATTCTCGGGAGAGCAGTGACCTTGGAGGAAAAGAAGGGGAAGCACTGCTTTTTACAGAGGTGGGAGGAGATTTCATGAAAGGATGTGGAAGAGTGTTGCAAGTATAGCAGGTAGCATGATTGAACGTGTAAAATCGTGGGGAGGAGAAAACACTTCTACTTTCACAAGCCTGAAGAAAAGAATGAAGAATTAAGTGCTGTTTCCAAACTTTAGAAGAGTATGAATTGGGGGAAAAGGTTTGTGATGGCTCTTCTTTCACACAGATGTTTCTGTTGGGCTTAGTTCAAAAGGAAGGATTTGTTTATCTTTCCAGATTTGTCCACTAATCTCTGTTTCAGAGGAAAGCTATCCGTCCCCTCACAAGGAGAAGGCCACATCTGAGAAAGCCAGCTCAGGACAGGAGTGAAGTGCTTCACCTGGATGATTCAGAGCAGCTGTGTTGCACTGGAGTAGGCATTCAGTCAATCCCTCTCCTGGGCCAAGAGCTGGTTTTTTCATCCTTTTTGAAGAAATATAATACTGTCAGCAAACTAATACAACAGCACAGCCCCAGTGATGGCTTTGGAAGTAATGTGGTTCCTTAATGTTTTTCCACACTGATTTCAAGGAGCCAACCCCCATAGCCTGGGCTGGTTTAAGAGAAGTGTATTGGATACTGCTGGTAAATACATAGCAATAATACATTACTGTAGATCTATTATATTTTATGATGCCAGAGCCAATCCATTAACTTCTTGGCATAAGCTGCAATTACTCCAAAGGAGCATTTGCAAGCATCAGGTCAAATTGTGCTCTGAGATGCCTTAGGTTAAAAGTCATCAACACCTTAGACAAGAAGTTGTCTGGGTCTGTGTGAAGCAGATTACACACATCCACTAAAAATCCTTATGAAATATTTATGAAAAGCTCATTGCTCTGGATGCCCACTAGACACTATTTTGAAATAAAATAACGAATGTTTTTCTTTTCTTTAAATTACTGAATATTTTATTCCAAAGTATATGGTGATGGATTAAAACATACAAAATCCAAACCTTGTCAACATAGAGCTTTGTTTTAATTTAAAAGAGAACACAAACTTCTCAGAAATACCATTCCTTTTCCTTTGCAAGTGTTTCCATCTGAAAGATGCCAATCTGGAAACAAGAGGCTGTGCATGTTTATGTGTGAAAGATGAGGACGAGGGAGGTTTGTACCTCTCAAAGTGATGCAGAACAAAATCAGAGCCAGGTCACTGTTTTCAAATGGTTTATTAATCCTGATAAACACAGCTGGGAGAAGCAGCACCACAGATGGAAAATGGTCCCAGATGCTGTGGTCACAGCACAGAGGCAGGTACTGCCATGTGTGCTCTTGCAGACAGTGGGAAGCCCCCCTCCCTCCCCTATGCTTTAAAACCAAACCAAACCAAACCAATTTACTTCAATGCACACAAGAGAATGTTTGGCATCTGCTACTGAGCAGCATTCTTGCTGTGTTTCACTATCTATCAAATGGCACGCTCGTCCTCTGCTAAGAAAAATACTTGTTCCCAATACTAATCATGCTCCCTGACTACCCTCTAGTGTATATTCTTCCAGGACTGCTATCCATCCATGCAGTCATTTGAAAGATATTAAAATTATTATGAGGAAATCTCTCACCTATTATGCTAGCAAGAGCTGGGATCTGCTCCAGAGGCAATGCCTGCCATTCCCAGAGAGAGGGCCTTATGTCTCCCTTTGTCCAGTGCCCCATCTAAATGAAGAGACATCATTGCAGGGCCTCCATGGGGAGTCTCAGGCAGGGTTCTGGTTTGAGGGGAAGATTGTCAAGGTACAAACTCTTGGAGAAATTAAAAATAAATTCATGAAAATAGGAGTTGGTAAATAGATCCCAGAGCCTCTTGTGACTGTAGGCTTAAAAAGAAAAAGGAAAATGTCATTGTAAAATACCTGAAGATGCTTGAGAGGCAGCAGCTGGGAACTCAGAGAGAAGATTTCTCTCTTCTGCTGTTTTTTTGGTGAGATTGACCTACCGTATCCACACAGGCCCCAGCTCCTCCACTATAGCTACAAGATGTATCCCTGGTCAGATCCTTTAGGGAGTTTCTTAGGATAAGATTGAGACTCTTCTCATCAGCTTCTGGAGTTCCTGAAAGTATTAGCAATTTGTTCCTCCACCTGAGAAATTGTCTTGGATTTCTCAAGAAGAAAAGTGCTTGTTTTCTGATCTCTGCCTGGAAATGAAACATCCTGACTTGGTCCTGCATAGTTCCAAGAATTAAATACCTTCCATGAATCTCTAAAGATTTGAGATTTCAACCCCTTCCTACCAGAAGGCTGTTTGTGACTGCATCAGCAGGTGCCCTGAGACACCTCTGCAAACTGCTGCTGCTGAGGAGCAACAGAGAGCAGCCAGGAACATCCTCACACGGTGCTGTCATGTGCTCTGCAGGCCACGGCTAAACCACCGTCATTACGGTGAATTCTTCAGATGTTTGTACAGGAGAGGGTGGGATTTGTGTCATTTATCTTTCAACATCTACAAAGTAGATGTCTGCAGTTGTGCTAATCACTCTGGGTTCCCTTTATAGTCAAGGAAGACCAATAAGTGCTTTTAAGGTGCAATTTGCCTGGCCTATTACAGACATTTACTTTGAGATGACATGAATCACACCGAAGGTTCCTACATGTGCAGACTGCCGAGGTTCTCACTGACTATACCCTCAGCCTGGGGTGACTGGCTTAAATGCACACTGTATTTACAGTACATGTAATATACACATTTATGTCTCTGTGTTTAATTAGATGAGAAACTCCCACTGCCCATTACAGACCCAGCTTTGAATACAGGTGATGTAGGCAGTTTCTGCAGAACTTCTTGAGCAAGCAGTGGATCCTTCTCTTTCCATGAGGTAGAAGAAACATCTTTGTTCACAGGAGGATCGTTTTTCACAAAATGTACAAGGATCAGCTACAGCAGCCACATCTTCCTGTTCCCCATCTCTCTCCTTCTCCACAGAGTAGGAGCAGAAGGGGTCATGGGCATGAAACTTTGGATGACCCTCTTTTAGAGGAACACTTTATGTGCACACTTACATAGCCAAATGAACAAGAAAACATAGAACTTTCCTCAGGAGCCCCAAATGTTGCCTAGAAAAAGTTTGCAATGAATTATTACTATTATTTTTAATTTAAACTGCACCATGAAGGTTCAAAATTTTTAATATAGTGGTGTTAATAAAGCCATAAGAGTTTAAAGATATGAGTAGGACAAGATATATATAGGAGGAAGAAATAGATTTTATTATCCTGATTGATGTATTGGGAAAGCAGACAAGCTTTAGGCATGAGGTCTTTGGGTAAACAGTAACAGGGAGACTCTGTCCTCAAAAGTAAGTTAATGGATAGCATAAACTCCACAGGGATTGGAGACAGTACACATTTCCAGGAGATATTTGAATGGATATTCATCATAAAAAGTTTTTAACAGGGACAAAAAATTGGTGTTGGTTCGCTTTTTGGCTTTTAAGCCGTGAGGTGAATTAATTTTCCTGAATCTGGAAAATATTTTACATTTTGAAAGTGTTCCTGCCTGAACTGCAATAAAACCCAAAATTGCAATAAGTTTATAAATCAGTAATGGATAAATGCAATATTTTATTTGAAATCTATGGCATATTTCAGTGCAGTTTTTATTACTGATATTTTCCTACACATATACTAACATTTAAAAATCAAGACATTTTGAAGGCAAATGAAAAAATTATGTTAATGAACCATTAAAGCAAAACAAACAAAAAAAGAAAATCAGATTTCTCCTGAAAAAAAATCAGTTTTAAGAATATCTTTTTTCAAGGAATGAAATAAAGCAACACATATTCAGCTCTCATACCCACCTGGAGACCCAGCACACACATGTGCCACATACCTGACACTCATCTGTCTTTTTCTCCAACGATGGCCCTTGTTTATAATCAGCTCCCAGTTTTTAACTGTGGGGCAGTCTCCCTCTCAGGGCTGCTACAAATTCCTCATCCTTTTCAGACTGTGTTGTTTTGCAGTGCTTTTTCCTGTTCAACTGTACACATTGGTTTCATCAGGTTTTTTATACTGCATGAGCTGCTCCAAGGAACTGGGAAACCTGAACCCTTCCTCCTCTGTTATTACGGATATCTGTTTTTCTAAAGGCTAGACATTTGTTGCACAAACTTAGCCCAGTGGCTGTAATTATTAGACCTTAGATATGTCAAAAGAATAAATAGTATTTTGTGCTAAGCTTGGTAATAAACATGCCTCCGTTTGCGCATGTTGCTCATCACAACTGGTGATAAAGAAAGTAAGTAGCTGATCTTGACACCCCTTGAATCCTACTGCTCTATCACAAGAAGACCCTGAAGCATTATACTTATATAAAAAGAAAACTAATTGCTAAGAGATTTTTTTCAGTAAGTGTGGGCTTGATCCTGAATTCATCACACCTTCCAAAAAAGTTTTCAAAAGATTTAAAAGAATTTCTGCAAGATGCGTGATGTGCCTGACCTTTTCCCAGCCCCTTTTTCCTTCCCCTCACACAAATCATTTTGCTATGAGATTTTACATCTGCCAGAAGCAGCCACTGCTAAAACAGGAATATTCCTTGAGAGAGGAGGTGCAGAGACCTTGCAGCCTCTCCTCACACTTGATCTCAGAAACACTGGCCATCAAGTTCTAATCTCCCCTGAGCAGATGTGGTAAAAGCTGCCCAGTGGTTTTGCTGGGAGAAGAGTCCAACCAACACCAGGACTTTTGGGGACTTTTCCATCAGTAAGAGAACTTAGGAAGAAAAAAAATAGAATAATGAAAGTCACTTTTAGAGAGGTATAAAATTTCATCTGCACTCTCTGTTGTAGTAATGTTATTAAGACAAGGGCAAGTATAGTTGAAAAAAAAATGATGCTAACAATCACAATAGTTATTTTTAGAATAATCTAAGAAGTCCTGAAAAAGAGAAATACATCCAACATCCATAACAAGGAACAGTATTCAAACCATTCATAATCAAATACTGCCCCTGTCACTCTCCTAGACCCTCTCTCCAGTTTGATACATATTTTCAGATGGATCTGAGAAAAATATGTTTTGAAGGATCAGATAAAAGGGAGACTGTTGCGCAACTTTGGCTGTTGATAAAGTCATAAAATATATATATTTATACACAGTTTTATATATACAAAGTGAACCTCACAGCCTACAGTATCTTACTGGAGTTGAGATGTAGTGCATGACACATTGTATTTGTGGAAATAGGATCTATAACCTAATGTATTCTTGCATCAAAGAATAATGTCTCATAAATAAATCATTACAGCCTGTCACATCTATGGTTTCACACCATAGTGTATAAAATTATGTATTTTGAGATATGGAAGAATGTTTCAACAAAAAAAAATTATCCTGTGCTAATGCATGTGCTGTCTTGGAGGTGTTATTGCCTTACTACTGTTCATTGTAGACTAATCCATAATATCAGACGAAAGACAGCATTTCTGTTTTCAAAAACTGGTGCAATTTGTGTGCAGCTTTTCTCTTTCAGTAATTAAGAAATCAAATAAGCCTGAGTGAAACTATTTAAGAGGTTCTAGATATAATTAGAACACCTCATTCTCTCATAACTAATTCCTAATTAAAGTAATTTGTCTTTTTGCCCTTCTTTTCAAGGGTGAAGAGCAAGTGGTGATGAATGCTCAAAATCAGGAAAAGTGAAAATTGCAGTGTGTTGATTTGCGGTGATTGAGAATGTTCCAGTTTTTAACAGCTACCTTCGAGTGAAATGGTAAATGAACCTCCAGCCTCTGTTTTTGTTGCATATGTGCTATCTGGTGCTTGAAAAAAAGGTAGTATTTGTCATATAAAATAGCCACCACCACCCAGGAAGTCTGAATATAGAAAAGCTGCCTTTTTTTAAGAATAGCACATTTCAAGGAGGGAGGGGAAGAAGAAATAGAGGGTGCACAGGAGGGATAAAAAGTCTGAAATTTGTTCCATAGGGTGAAAATTGTCCTTTTAAAATTTTATTTGCAGCTGTGCCCAGATGATGATGGATTTATCATATGAACCAGGGATTAGTAAATAATGTGTACCCTATAAAGAGCAAAACAAGTCCTTGCTCATCACTACACTTAATTGCAGTGGTTATATCAAAGCCATATAAAATTTAATCATCAACCACAAGTAAGACTTTGCTTTACATGTATGCTTGCTTCCCTGTTTTTCCACCTGTTTAAATGAAAGATTCTTGGAATATCACAATATGTAAATATTGTTTATGATGCAAAAATATGCTCTTTCATCTCCTCACTGCTTTGATGTCGTGATATATAAAGCTTTTAGTGCCACCACCTACCTGACACACAAAGGTCTTATCTGATTCATAAACATGTGTGCCCAGTGCAAACAGGCTGTATCCAATAGAGGATTTTTCTTTTCCTTGTAATGTTTTTTCAAGAGGCAGAAAGAGAAAGAAAGTGTAAATGACAGAATCACTCAGGTGAAAAGAATATTTTAAGCATCAGGTAAAGATAAGCCTATTATGATAGAATAAAAAGATGTAGGTCAAGACTGATCCTAAGAGGTTAGTTATATATATAGGTATCTTGTAAAATGTGTTTTAAAAGCTTAAACTTTTTTTATAAGAGTTTTGATCCAAGTGGGAAATAAGCAGCAAGATCAGATGACCTCCTAAGAAATACAAATATCTCTAATTAGCAAGAGAAAAAAAGAGAGAGAAATGCAGGAAGTAAGGTCAAAGCTGGAAACAGGACAGATAAAACGAGGAAGGACATAAGGTGTAGGCAACATTTAAAATCTGCAGTACATTGTAAGCAATTTTAAAGGAAAGGGTGCTTCTTATTATATAGTATACTGCTTAATATACGGTTTGTCCTATAAATAGTTCTTTCTGTACCAATACATCTCTAATAACACACTGGATTGGAGCCTCAGTCTGTCAGAGCTTGCATTCCATGGGAGTGCTGTCTCCAGATGAAAATGTGGCAGACACTTTGGGAGAGGGGTGTCTGCTGGCCAGCAAAGGTCCTCAGGGTTGCCAGGGATCCAGAAGGATTTCCTTGCCTGGTGTGTGGAACAATCAGGACTCATGGCTCTGCATAGCTCCAGCTGTCTGCACTCTCTGAGAGCAGAATTTGGCCTTTTAATGTCAAATGAACTGCTGCCACTGCAAGAACTTCAAGGTTTAATGTTGCTTCTTTATATTTTTTTCTTTCCTGTTTTTTTTTTTTTTTTTTTCAGGTTTCCAAGAGCACCCTGGGAAATCCTTTCGTGCTCTTTATTTCCATCTAAGCCCTGGGTTGCTTTGAACAGCAGAGGTAATTGTATGGGTGAACTTCAGAGATTTGAAGGGATCAAACTTGAAAGCCTTTGACTGCAAGTGCAAGCTCCAACTGGAATCCTGTCAGGTGCTGCTAGACGGGACGTGGCGGGATGCTGCTGCTCCAGGAATCCCTGCAGCAGGGACAACCTCAATGTGCCTCTCCCCAGCACAGCCTCAGAGGGCAGCAAGAGCACAACAGCCTCATAATAGCACTATAAACCTATAAATTGATGCATATGATTATGTGACTTGACTAAGGACGTCTCTGTGAGTCTGCATTAGAGTATGAGGAAACCATCCCTAAGTTTCTTTTTCAGTACACTCTGAAAGGCTTTCTCTGGGATCAGAGCAGAGCAGCCAAGGGGATTATGAGCTGCAGGTCCACATCTTTTCGAGGAGTATGTGTTCCTTTGACTAGAAAATCCTGGAGGATTCAGTAGAAAAAAGGTATCAAGAAGTATATTTAATAGAGGTCTATAGACAATTTCTGAAACCAATAGAATTTAAGAAAATAGAATTTAAGAAAGTTGGTTGTTACAATGCACAAGTTTTGCAACAGGGTTATGCATTTTTCAAATTTTGCACGACAGCCAAAACTCTCCAGATGTGTTAACTTCCTCTGCCAGGTTTTCCTAGACCTTCCCTTCGAGCGCAGGTGAAGCTCCTTGTGTTTGAAGGCAGGGTTGGGTATGATCTGTTTCCATTTTCCACACCCTTCTCGTGCCATATCTGACTGTCATCACTGCTGCAATCCAGGAATACAGGAAACACGAGGGAACATTGGGGCGGCTTGGATTTTTCAGATTTTGAATGCCTTTTTGCCACTTTGGGAAAGAAGCAGGAAACGACAGTAATGAGATAATTATATTTCCCCACTGGATTTCAAAAAACTGCAGCTCAAAAAGCAATGTAAATTGCATTTATTTTCTCTTCAATTAAAATATTTGTCTTGGCCAAGAAAACCTATCTCAGTAATCACATACTGTGTCAACAACATCTGTCTTCTTCTGACAATAGGTATCACAGTAGATAGTCAAAGTTTATTTGGGATACCAAAAAACCTCATATAAGTCTATTTTATTGTATTTTATTGCTTTATTCTACCACTAGGTTACTTGTTTACAGAATTATGCTTCAATTCAGTATTATTGGTTAATGTTGCCTCTCTTCACACTGGAGGCTGTTTCAGCTTCTGAATTATGGTCTGCTGGTGCCTGGTAACTTCTCTGCAGGGAACACAAACCCAGAGAGATGCTGGTGATCTTTCTTGGTCTGCATTTTTTTTCCTCTTGACTGGTGGCTGAAAATCTCTTCCCTGCTCAATTTGCTGAACCTCACCATGGTTCTTGATGCTCCTGGTCCTTCAATTTATTCCTAAGAGGCAAAGTTGTAATGCAAACACCCCTAATTCAGACCAAATCCACATGAATTCTCCCACTTCCAGCCGTCTCATGGTGTGGATTATGGATCGTTCTGACCTGAGCATTTCCTGTGCCAGAAAAGGAAAGCTCTGCAGTCGCAGAAATTCTTTTCTAACCAGGACACAATGACACCTACTCAGAATACTCACTTCTCCATATATAATTACCCATATAATTATGGAATTAAGTCTCTTTGCAAAACACATATTGTTATTAGTGATAATTTGTACTACAGCAGTGCCTAGAGGAAGGGATGCCTTGCATGAGGTACATGAAAAAAACATGTATGTCTGAAACTCACTTTCACATTCAGCTGCAGTTTGGCTCAGCCAGACACGCTAGGACTAGGAGAGAGGAGCAGAAAGTACTAGTACAAGTGTGAAGCCAGGCTTTGAAAAGATAAAGGAATTGCACAGGATCACAGAAGCTGATCTACAGAAGAACAGGAGTTGTGCATGCACCTCCTGAGCCTGTGATGAACCATCCACAGTATTCCCTGTCCTCCTCCACTGTCACTTGCTGTGTAAAATAATGCTCCATTCCTGACCAAACATACAGCACACTGACCCATCATGTTGTGGGGAAACACTACCACACGTAAATGTTCAGAGATCTAAAGAACAATAAAAAAAAAGCCTTCATGCCCTTTTATCCTGCCAAGGTTAAAACAGTAACTTCTTTTTTGCATTTTAGCAATTCTAGCGACCTCAGCTAGTGTCACTGCTAATGTCAATGTACCAAGATGCCTCAGTGCCTGCTGCACAGCCAGGACTGGTATTGCAAGGGAATTAATGTGCCCCAGTCTCAAAGGGATCAGTCTGTCAGGCACTTGTGAAGGACAAGGAATAATTTGTACTTTGCATTTGAGCCTTTCCTTGGCTTGCAAAAGGCTGACTAACTGGAATGAGATGCACACCATGAGCTCAACACTTCTTTCAAATTCCAAACATACTTCACTAACTCCACTTA
Organism: Corvus cornix cornix; assembly: GCF_000738735.6. Lineage (NCBI taxonomy): Eukaryota > Metazoa > Chordata > Aves > Passeriformes > Corvidae > Corvus > Corvus cornix. The sequence continues at coordinate 8,165,456 of NC_046333.1, read as the reverse complement.
TTAAGAAAATCATGATTTTTATCACTCAAGAGCACTAACAAATGAACAGAGAAGAATGTAAGAAAGTTCTGCTACTGAAATCTTGGCCTTGTTGTTCATAGGAAGTTAAAATGAAACTATTCTAAGCAGAGCAGAGATGCTTAGTAGTTCTTGTGTGCTGGTAAAGAAAATATGTTTTGTCATTTAGATCAAAAAAGCAGGTCTGGTTGATTTTTGAGACATAACACTAATTTCTGCCTTTGCACCTCATTGTTGTGACAATTGGGTGCTAACAATACAAGTGGAAAATGGCAGTTTTAAATCTATATTTTGATATAGATTGCACTATTAAATCTATATCTTGATTGTCTCTATTATATCCAACTGTAATAAAACACACTGATCTGCAGCTGGTGACTAAATTATGGACACACAAACAACATGGGGAAGAAAATTGAAGCCTCATCCACAAGGTGCAAAGAAAGGACACCTGACCTGCAAACACAATGCTGAAATGATTAGTTCATGATCTTCATTAAATTGCTTATTGTGGTGGCTGAGAGTGGCTGGATGCTTAACACCACACCAAACCTCAAGCAAAAAATGTACAATTCAGATCAGCTGCTCTCCGTGGCTGTGGACCCATTTTTTTGTGAGTCAATGGAGGAAAGGAGTAAGGCTTTCATGCTGGATGTACACAGATGACAGTGTGAATATACTTCTTGCATCTTTGCTAATTTGAAGATGATGGGGTCACCAAAAACCTATTTACTTTTGTGTTAGATTAATGATCTGAGGTTGCCCTGCCATTGGATGGTTTGAGGACTCTCAGAGACATGAACTAACTCTTTTGAAAATTGCAGTATTGCTTTTACTGCTCACCTTACTGGGAGAGCAGTGGAAGGTGTGTTTTCAGAAGACATATATGTACACTTAATTTCTGTTCTCATTTTTCAACACTGCAGACAAGTTTATGATAACTGTGTTTGGGCATCACTAGGGGAAGATCCTTGGTTGTTGCACTCAGCACAAGTGACTGCTCAGTCCTGGTCAATGCCAATCCAGAGGAGTGTCTATTTTTGCATATATAGAATGCATAATTTTCAAGAGGGTCATTTATTATGGCCTATAAAGAGGATATAACTTCTAACCTTCTTTGTTGACTCTCTCTTCCCAAGAATGTCAGAGGAAAAATGGGTGTTAGTTTCACTGCTAGGGCAGTGTTGGCTCTTTGGAAAGTTTTGCTGTGTGAGATCACTTTGGTTCCCTTTAATGCTTCTTATTTGTTTTGTGAGGTATTTAGAAAGCCTTGGCAGGTAGGCTGCATATAAATAAAACATGGTCTTTTATAACTATTTGGAGTAGGAGCAATTAGTTGGTGACTGAGTATTCTTAGGGAATGAATTTATCTCTTTGAAACTCTTCACTCATGTGTTACTGCATTTAACCTGCAGCTCTCTGCCAACTTTATGGCACCACGGGAACTGCCTGGGGTGTGTTATCACAGTGGTGATGGGGTCGTGCTGGATAATGCCTCAGGTGCACTTGCAGCTTGTGGCAGCCACTTTCCTGGAGCTGCAGTGTGCCAGCCAGAAACACGGCTTTTACTGAGATCAATAAATCATGTCAGCCTCCTAAATGCAGTTTTCAAGAGGGTGAAATCACAGTTTCTGTTCTGGATATTTATCTAGCTCTTCCTGATACTTTCCCAAAGCCTTTCCTTGAAGGGGAGTAGAAGGTGGTAAATGATTTTTTGCCATAATTAAAACTAATTTACTGCTAAAGGGGCTTTGGACTTGTGTCAGGTCTAATCCTGCACTACTCGGAATCAGTTAAACTGAGCCTGACCTCAGTGACATGAATATAAATTAGAGAAGGAGTGCTGGTTTTGAGATCTGGCTCTGACCTGTGCCATGGGTGTGCTGCAGACTGGAAGGAGTTAAACCCAACTTGTCATGACTGCAGCAGAGTGTGAGCTCTCAGCACCTTGGAGCAGCCAGGCCTTGTGGCAGGCTGGTGATTTCCTATCCTGAAGCCTGGGTTAGACAAGCACAACCAAGTGATGGAGGCAGGAAGAGGATGCTGACATCCAGGCTGTTCTCTTGGCCCCGTGTATGGACAAACTCACTGGAGGAGATGAGGGCTCCTGAGTCCACTCCTAGAGCCGACAGTACCCAAAGCATCTTGACCAACAGGATGGTCACCTCTTCGTGCCCCTCTGTGACTGAACAGCAGCTGTGAGCTCTGAATGCTCCGTCTGTGCTCTGCAGAGTGCCAGTGTGGCCTCTGCTGTCCCCCAGACTGGGCTGAAAGGTCTGAAGTTTGCAGAGAAACATGCTGTGTCAGGCACAACCAGGCTGGCCCCACATAAAGTCAATACTTGGATGAAAACAAATAAAATCTTAGAGTACGAGGCAGAGGCTAAAGAATGCCTTCACCTCTTTCCTTCAAGCAACTATTTTGTTAACTTGAAAGACTGCATGGGTGATCTTACTCCATTCTTTCTCTACAGGTCAAATACTTGTCATAGGAGACACCCTAGTTAATATTAAACTAAAAATTAATAGATTAGATAACTATTACATGCTTTTAGTGCCAATTAATTTAATAGCCGTTTTTTTTCTTTTAACTAGGTAGGCGAATATAGAAGCATGGTTTACTGTGCCTGTGTGAGCTCTCAGATAGGTCTTTTGTGATACAATTACCAGCAATTGATTGGGCTGACACATGTAATCCCCTCTGGATCGCCCAGCGATATGATGTCAGTAAGAAGTCCTTCAAACAGGGCTATTAAAAAGCACATTAAACAGGTCCTTATTGTAAGCTTTATGCTAGCTTATGCTAGAATAACAGTGATACGGTGGTATTTGTTTGAAAAAGAAAGGATTATATGGTCTTTGTAAAATGAGGAATTTAGTATTGGGGAGGGGCAGTGGGATGGTGATTTATTTTTTGTTTATGTTTCTCTGAATCCTTTGATATGTCAACTTCTGTCACTAACCACTAGGCCACTTGCAATTTCTTGTATCAACGAAGATGAAATATATACTGCCTCAAATAATTTATGTCAAACATTGAAGGGCATAGATGGCAGTGCATATTGTGAGATTATAATGAGAATTGAATTGGGGTCTTCAGAAATCCATCAGTAATTTATTGTTAAAGAGTAGTCATGAATCATTCTAGCCTTTAATTGTCATGTGGATGCACTTTGCTTTCAGCTAGTGCAGGAAACAAATAGTGAAAATAGAGAGATACCTCAGAAGAGGGATTTCACTGTGACACTTGGTACTTATTAATATTGCTCCAAGAATGCCATGTCCTCTCTTGGGTCAGATTCTGGTGTGGAATTGAAAGGAGTGCTTGAAAAACTTGAGCTTATATATATATATATATATAAATATATATATATATATACACATACACACCCACCCACCCACCTGTTACAAGTACAGGATAAGAATCAGTAAGATTTGTGTTGCTTACAATAAAGGACACCAGAAGACTTTACAGCATGATTTAAGTGTCAGCTCTGAAATGAATTTAAGCATTCTGGAGATTTGTTTGTAATGCACCAACGTCCCCATCATTCCTCTTCACTCTGCTCTCTTTTATCTTACAGTGCCAAGGTAACCCTCTGAAATAGTTAAGCAATTTCTGTGTGTTACACAGACATGCTTTGTTAGCTTGTGCTGCTTCACACAGAGAGAAATTTCACTGTCAGCCTGTATCTAGTTGTAGAATATCTTCAGAAAGTCAAAGCTACCAGCAAGATGATATAAATTATTTGCAGGGTCTGGATTTCCTTCTGCTTTAATATCATGTAATCAAAGGACAGATTACTCAAAATTACTCATCTTGAGTGCTTCAGTGTAGTCATCACAGCACTCCTCTGTGACTACTTCACAATTTCTCATAATGCAAGAATTAGGGGGAATGCAGTGAAACTATGAAGAAATAAGCTTAAGATATACAAATAGAAGGATTTTTTTTAGGAAGCATGATTAAATTTTGGTACACCTTGACAGTGGAAGCCAAAAGTATAAATTGTAAGACAATTTAATACCTTTGTGAGGAATAGTTGCTCAGGTGACTATTAAGCCATTTCAAGGAGCCCATAACTCAGAATGTCTAGGAGGATGAATTATGCCAAGGAAGAACTCTGTATTTGACCTATCCATAAAATATATACCAACTGACCACCATCAGAGGATACTGGGCTAGACTGGTTTAATACTGTATGGTTATTCTTAAGTCCCATGTGATACTACAGAAAACTCGTAAAGATTTGTTATTAAGAATAGTGAAGTGTGTATTTCTACTACTAATAAATTAGTAGTGTGCTACTACTACTAATAAAAATACATCACCCTATAATGCTTAGTATGTTGCATAACACTATGTATCAAATGTTTTAGGTGCACTCTGTTCTTGTGCTCCTTTGCTCTGACTCACACAAAGTTCAATCTCTTCCCTAAATCCAAAAATTGAAGCCCAAGAGCATTGCACTGCTACTGCCTAAGATGCAGCTGATTGAAAGCAGCAGCCACCTAAAGTTCCACACCTGGGAATATCAGAAGCGCTCTGGAGTTAATAAAGACACGTAGCAAGATGCTTTATTTATACATGGTCCCAAGCCCACTCCCACAGCAAAGCTCACCTCTGGAAGACATGCTCTGAACATGCTCACTTCATGGAGAGCCATGCAGGGCACACCCTTCTGAAGGGAGAAGTAGCACTGACCTTATTCTAAACCTCAGGGGCTCAGAGGCTCACTTAGGGCATGAGAAAATACAAAGTGCAAATTGCACTTTTAAGGCACGAGTCCCTGCAGAGTTGTAAAGGTGATGAGTTGAAACAGGAAACAGAAATGGTGGTGGGGAGGAAACTCTGAGGGTCTCTCATCCAGCCTCCCATGAGAAGTGGGACTGTTGCCAGCTGGGAATGACTTCAGCCATGCCTTTAACAGAGTCTTAAAGCTGCCGAGGACAGAGTGTTCATAACCTCTCCAAGCACCTGTTCCCGTGCTGCACCTCCCTTCAAGTGCACTATTTCCATAATGTCTGACTTGAACATGCCAAGCTCCAGCCTGTGTCCATTGTTCCTTGTCATGTTGTCTAGCACCATTGAGAGGAGCTTGGCTCTGTCATTTTTCTAACTACCTGTCAAGTAGATGTCAACTGCTATTACACTGCCCCTTATCCTCTTTGCCAGACTAAACAAACCCAACTCCTTTAGCCTCTCCCTCTGAGTCATGTTGTCTTGGCCCTTGACCATGTTGTCAGCCTGCTGCTTGGCTTTCTCCAGGTTTCCTACCTCTCTTGTGAGCTGTCTCCCTGTGCTCATGCTTCCATCACAATGTGCATACACGGTGCTGCCCAGGGCATGGCTGGGGAGTACTGTGTGCTTTTTGCATGGGTCTGTGCCATGTGAGAGCAACTCATAACTGTTAATTGAGAACCCTGTGTTTACCAGAGATTAAAAGAGCAAAATTAGAGCTTGGGAAAGCATCTGTCTAACTCCAAAAGGAAACTGCCGAGGATGCAATATTTAAGAGTGATGACACTGGTGATGATAAAGCTGACTTTTCCTGCCCTTGGTAAAATATGTTGCTGTGGTGCATAATGCTGAGGGGTCACCTTTGCTATCACAGGCTTTATGTTCATAATACTTTATGATTTTACTCTTTAAAACACTTACCTTTTGGCAGGGTAGCTAAGCTACACAAGTAGCTGTTATTCCAAGACCTGACACATTTGCTGACTGAGCAACAGTTGCACGACACTGATGAAGTACAAAAAGGCAAAATAAGCACCTGTGGACGCTGCTCTGTTTCGGTCTTGGCAAATCAATGCATCAGGATCCTTCACTGGAACTTGTAGGTGGTGTTACAAAGCTGTTCTCATGCCATTGTACTGAAACAGCTTGCAAAGATTTACTCACTGATGTGTTAGGATTGTCTTTTGAAGACATGCTATTTGTAGCAGAAACTGATGTGAGTTTTTCTGTGATTAACAGATCAGAGTAGGCACTCACTATCCTGTAGCTATTTGTAGTGACAATTGTCTACAAAAGCTACTCCGGGTCGTAGAATCATAGAATAGTAGAATTGTTTAGGATGGAAAAGTCCTCTAAGATCATTGAGTCCAGCCATTTACCCAGCACTGCCACCTCCACCTCTGAACCATGTCTCTAAGTGCCACATCTACACATCTTTTAAATATCTCCAGGAGTGCTGACTCCACCACTTCCCAGGGCAACTTGTTCCAATGCCTGACCACCCTTTCAGTGGAGAAATACTTCCTAATATCCAATTAAACCTCCCCTGGTGCAACTTGAAACCATTTTGTCTTGTCCTTATGACTTTGAAGAAGAAACCAATCCCCATCTTGCTACAGCCTCCTTTCAGGTGGTTGTAGAGAGTGATAAGGTCCCGCTCAAGCCTCCTCTTCTCCAGGTCAAACACTCCCAGCTCCCTCAGCTGCTCCTCATATGACTTGTTATATAACAATAAATACCTTCACCAGTCTTATATCTGCTTCACAGGCACGATAACTTATTGTATTCCAATGTAATAAAGTCCTTGTTGAAGAACAATTCCTGCTACATAAATAGGCTGAATGAAGTGGTGAAGATCTTCCTCATACTTTTACTGTCCTGTGTGTTCCCAGCCTAGCCAATTCTTTGTTGCAAAAGGTGTAGCTGACCTTTCTGGGTGCACAAGGAACACCTGTGTGCCCATGCTGCCATAGTGGCCATGTCACCACATTTTGTATCTGTAGCTAAAAGTAAGATTTTCAGGAGATCGAGATGATGGCGGAAATGCCTACTGAGGGTTAGTCATCATCACTCTTCTTTCAAAGACCTGAGGGTCTGATAACAAAGATGAGGAAGGAACATCTTTTACAAATGGAAAGCCAGTTCTGTCATCAGCAGATCCCCAAACTGCAGCTGGCATAGACAGAAATAAAATTTTGTCCCTTGCCACAGCCCCATGGCATTGAATGCTGAGTTGTCTTGTACTGCCTGTGTGTGACTCACATGGGAATTATTCATCTGCATCCCAGAGCAGGCAGAGGGCTGCAGGGATGCACCAAGCTGCCTCACTTCCCACCGAAGCCCATGGGAGCTGGGGCTGAGTTCAGCTTCTCCTGGGCTCAGAAAGGGGCAAAGCAGCTTTGCCAGCCCTGGGCACTGAGATAGACTGTGCAGACCTACATGGAAGAAAGGGCGCTCAGAGTGAGACAATTAATCTCCATGATTTAATGCAGACTGGGGAAAACAACAACAATAAAAAAGGAAAACACTTAAAACAGAGAACCGGAAATTGCTTATAGGCAGCACGGGAGCAATTCGGGTGCCAAAATATAAGCACAGAGCATCATTTTCAATGCCTGAGGCCACCTGAGACATCCACACAGGACTGGCAGATCTGACACTTGATCTATGAAAGACCTGCTCCCTTCTGGAGCAGCAGCTGGTGGCCAGAAGCAACACCCCAAGGCATCAAAAATGGCACTAGACACATATGTGTAGGCAGCTGAATCCCACCCTGTGCTTCCAGACTTCTGATGAATAAAACTCTTTTTCATTGTCTCGGACTCAAATCCCAGGTTCTTGAGGTGCTTTCCCTAGGGCTCAGCAGTGTGTGGTAGAGGCAAATTTCATTGGTTTAGCTTGGATAGAGTTGTTACAGCCCTTTGTTATGTATTTTTAAAATTGCTTTTAGGCTATAAAATCATGAAGTGGTTTCTGCTTTCATAGGCTCTGCACATAATTCAGGTGAGACCAAAGGTTTTTCCTCACCACAAGATGTTGATGTGATTACTCCAAATCCCATCTCCTTTGAATAACTATTCTATCACAGCTCCCCATTAGGGGCCTGTTGTCAAATAGCCAGATTTATCCTGAATGATATTGGAGAAGATAACCCTGCTGCAGTTGTTTTCTCAGGTAGTTAAACAGAAGCTTAGATCTTGTAGGAATATTCTGTCTTTAAATTGAACTGCACAGATCTTAATATTCCTTTGCATTTTTCCAGGATATTTGGTGAGGAAAAGACTTGGTAACTGCTTACATCATATTGGGGGTAAAGAAGAGGACGAACTGAATTACTTGTATGTGTCAGCCTGATGTGTGAGGCGGGAAACATTGCTCCTGTTCAGATTATGTGGTAATTTTTTATGGAAATGTTTTAAAGAATCCACCAGACAAGGAAAGTTTTTCAGGAAGGGCATATTTTCACAGCATACCTCTGAATGTGGAGGTTCTGGCTGTCTTCCAATGTGATTGCACAGTGCTGACAGCTCCTGAAAATAATACAGGGTTTAGGGGTGAGACAGGGACTAAAATATTTATGCTTTTCCTAGGCTGATACATTAACATATATGTAGACAGAGAGAAAGTTATACTACTAACTTTTTTTAACCCTCCTGGGACCCTTTCTTTAATGATAACCTAAAGAAAATCTGAATGGGGATAATTTGTAACATGGTGTTGGCTGTTATACCAGGTTTTGTCCTTGTCTTAGCACTTAAAGGGAAGGTCAGGAAGATGACCTGGGATTGGAGAAACAAGAAGGGAACAGGGATGGGAGAAGAATTTGATAAAAACTTTTAAGGTTCAAAGGACAGGTCTCAGCTGCCTGCTGGTCACAGATGTGGAGATATGGCTACATCGGCAGTAGGCTGTGTTGCATTGCAGGAAAAGACTAGTTAGCAGTCATGAGTTTTGGAATCTAATTTTTAGTAAATGTGAACAACAGTCAGAGAGCATGAGAGGCACAAAATATGTACAGTGCCGTCACTGTCCACTTTCCCCTGCACTGTATTTCTGATGAGCACAGTCTGAATGGGGTTAAATCTCAAGGTTGTTGCATGTGAAATCCCTGTTAGAGTTGCTAATACCTGCTGCTGAGAGGCTTTAGAGAGAGCAGGCAACTGATAGTGAGCAAGCATTTAGTATGTTCTCAAAAGTATTTCCAAGAAGATCTAGGGAAGCTTTGTGTTAACTTACTGAACTTAGGATAATAGAAAGCAGTGAATGTATTGACACCCTTTCAAAATGATTTTATGTTGCTATATTCTTTAGTATGTATTCCCACCTGAGTTGAGGTTGTTCCACATCTCGCTAGCTTTCTACAGAGCCTAAGGAAAACAAAATATAGATGCCTCCAAGCTTCCTCAAGGAAGTCACAGTTCAGGAGCCCTTGTATCCAGCTGCAGTTGCAGCTGCTGAACCCACAGCTGATGATCCCCTCGGTTTTGAGTGAAACAGGGAATGATGTTTAATATGAAGTTGGCACTCAGACACAGCCCCCACCTGTCCAACTGCTTTGCTACTCAGGCACTGAACTGAACGACTGCTTCCAACTCCTATTTTTAACCATTTCTCTGAGTCCTTTGAGGGTTCAGCTCTCAAGGCAGGCAATGTGTGGTTGCTTGTCCTCACTGAGCAGTATTACAGAGAGAATTTCAGCACAAATTCCCTTTAGACCAAACTCCTACCTCTGGGATCTGTAGGTCTAATGAAGACAAGCTGCAGTTTCATAACTGCCTTAAGTAAAACTCTGTGCAGGCAGCTCCTGAAAGCTGCAGTTTTGTCTTTTCCTTTCTCCAAATATGAATTCCTGCTGTCTCCTTTGTGGCCATACTCATGCAAACCCCAATGAGGGCTGAAAATTGCCCTGCTTCCCAATTGATTTTAGGGAACTCATCCATCTCATCTCTTGTGTGAATGGATGATGGTTCTGGCTCTATGGCAGCACTCAGCAGGAGGGAGATGGGAGAGGAAGGAAGGAAGGAACTAAGGAAGGAAGGAAGGAAGGAAGGAAGGAAGGACCATGACACACTTATCCTGTGCACTTGCTGACCCTGTGCCTGGTACAGCACTGCCAACATTTTGCACTCAAAATAGGGAGGGTGGAAATAATCAGGCCACTCAATTCTGTGGTGTGTTCAACCTCACATCTTCATTTCATCCTTCCTGATGCCATTCCAGTCCCTGTTGGTGGCTACAGAGCACAAGTGGTCTGGATGGAATCACCTGTTCAGGACTGGCATTGGAAACTGGAGGCTAAACTGAGAAAAGTTGCCGCTTACCCTCTAAGCCCTCACATTTATCCATTCTCTGTAGTGCTATTTTGGGGTTGCTGGAAACCTGGGCTACCCCACAGAGCAGCTATGATACTTTTACAGCTTCTCAGTTACTGAAACTTTTCTTTTTACCAGACCTATTAGTAGGCTGGAGCTTCAGTGGTTTTAATTGCTTGACCTTTTGGCACATTATCTGTAGATGTGATCTTTACAATCATACAGGAAGGCAATTTCAGCTCTACGAATATTTGAATACTCTGCTTTATTCTCTCTTCATTAAGATTTGACATACTCCTGATTGGTCCCCATACAACCAAAAGAATATGAAACTCATTATAACTGAAAAGTTTTAGGTGTGGGCTGCTGAAAAAGCTCCTTTTTTGGCTGTTATTTCTTTAGTGATGCCTTGTGTACACTGCCTACCTAAGGGGATGTTCTATCTGCAAAATGTCTTGTTAACAGCAGATCTATTAATAGCTGATCTAATAAGCACAGAGAGGGCTGGTTCAGAGCACATGTCACTTTGGGATCAGCCAGTGAGCAGAGTGGTGCAAACTGGCTTTTCCTCCTAAGATGATGAGTGGCTTAACAGCAGCCAGGAGTGCCATTGTCACACCATCCATCAACTGCCTTCCGTCCCTCTTAGCTGAACCCATGAATTAAGCAACTGTGGTTAAAAAGCAATAAAATTAAAAGTTGTAATGGGGAGACATTGACAAAAGGGTTACAATGAGCTGGCCATATATCTTTTAACTAGCTAAATATAACCATAGGTTTCCATAAGTTCAAAGAGTGGTGGCCTGGAGATGAATACAACTGTTCCAACTGAGTTCTGGGCTAGGAGCCAGAAGTTTGTTAAAACACCTTAGAACATGCTTATTCCCTCTTAGAACATTTTTTGGTACTTGCTCTATTAGTATGGATTTTATTTCCCCACCAAACGAGTTCTCTGCCTTTGAACCATAAACAATAATGGCACATCTGTCTCTAGGCTGCTGTACTTTGAAAACCAATGCTAAGGACACAGAGGGGTAGATTTTCAAAGCGTTGTGTGGGAGTTTGTACCAGGAGTCTAGCCAAATATTTTTCACTCATACTCATCCCTGAGCCTAACCTTTCCTCACTCGTTAGAATGGCTCTGTTTGCTCTGCCCACATGGGGACATTTCAGGCAGCTTTTACCTCCAGGGACAGAGCTTCAGCTGGTCAGAAAAGCCTATAAATAGGGTTTTACTGATGACCTTTTAAATCTAGTGATGGATCTTCCCTCTGATCTTTTTTATTTTACTTTTCTGGCTTTGTCTGTGTTTGTACATGATTCTCAGTTTCTGCTGAATTATTTACCATTAGGCCACGATGCAACCAAAAATCCCTGACAACAGTGAGACAGGTGGTGTGAAGTGATTTCTGCCTAAAAGTGATTGCAGCTCAGAACTGCATCAATGCTCACTGTGCCCACCTGTTTTCTGTGCTGAGGAGCTTGATGGCAGCCTCTTGGGAACCAGACAATTTTGTGCTGCTTTTATATGGCCATTCTGATAAAGCAGCATAAAAAGCAAGGAATTAAAAGGGCCTTCTTGCATCCTTCTTTGTCTATATAAACCAGCATTCCTCTGTCCGGTGTTCCTTAGAGCAAGTGATCTAGCTCTGAGGATGCTTCCCCACTGGCTGAGAAGGTAAAAGCATAACACTGCAAAAGCATAATGAGCCATTACGCAGGGACATGGGCAGCTTTCAGTTGTAAAAATTGGCCAAGCTGCTGTAAATGGCTTTGTTTTTTAGGTTTTCTCTTTCCTTTTTATTAATTCTCTCTGCTAAGAGGAATGTATACTTTAATAGATTTTTGTCATATTCCATGTGGCTTGGCTTACCATTCAGTAAAAACATACTGTTCTGTACTGCTCTCTACTTCAGAAGGACTTTACACTGTGGTGGAAATTTGCCCCTTTAAAGACTATCTCAGAGTGTTTCTTTGCAGATGCAGCACATGGATATTTGCTATATCACAACAAACTCCCCTTCTAGTAACTACTGTTCCAAGCCTTATTTGATTTTGATGCACTACTTGCCATGGGGTTGTTATCATTTTTCACAGTTGAGAATCTCCTTTGATGGAATCAGCTCAAAGTTCTATTTCTGGGTGGTTTCCCAGGAAAAACCTTTTGGCTACTAACAATCTTCCATTTAGAAATGTTTGCCGGTTGAATTCAATTAGTGTCCTTGGAAACTTCTTGTCTTTAGAGATACCATCATTCCAAGGTTTTCACTGCTGGATCCCAGGCATCTTTCTGTGTAATCGAAGGTTGAAGCCAATAGAAACCACTTATTGAAATCCTGTTCCTTTTTCACAGAGGCACTATGGTGTAAGGAAAGAAAAACTTGCAGATCAACAAGCCAGTCAGGGTGGAAATGATTGAATCCTTGAAAGATGTTTTCATGCCAAAGGAAAGCTCTGGGTTTATAAACTGCGTGGCACACCAGAGGTGTGACTTGGTAAAGCTGGATCATGCTTCTGCAAACCTTCTACTGAGGAAACAAATGCTTTTGTGAATAGTGTTTGGCATGAAAAAAAAAAATCGGAATCCAAACACTTGCAAAGTTCACTCATGAGCTTCTAGTTCCTGGACGGGAAAGGATGTGATTGCTTTGATTGCTATATACACTCACACAACCTGCATTCACCTCCTTGGGATCAGAGAAACAACACCTCAGCCCTGTCCCATTTCAATCTTTGTGTTGCATCCCCATGTGCTCAGGGGTTTTCACATGTGTCCCATATGCGTGGTAGATGACGTATGATGGTTTAAGAATTGTTCCAGTCATTTAGTCTCAAACATTTCCAAATAGATTCTCTACTTTTTTTGAGTAATAGACACATCTATCATTAAAATGTAAGAATGGAAAATGAGCAGACCTTCAAATGCATGAAACTCTCCATTTTTTGATGAGAGAACTCATTATATCTCCCTCTTATTAAATAAGTTCCATAACAATATTTTAATATGATTAAAGATGCTGCACCTCATTTCTTAAGAACCTGGGAAATTAATCTAGGCAGGGCATTAATGCAGTGGGGAAGGAAGGCATGTGAATCTTTTTTTTTATTATTATTATTAGTTTCTTTCTTTGCTACTGCTTGTATCAGTGCCTTATCAGTTAAGTGCAGGAGCTTAACAATGGGTTCTCTCAGCAAAGCCCTCTCCTTTTGCTGGGTGAGGTTAAAGAACAAACACATTGTCGTGAGCTTTTAAAAGCTTGATTTCAATTACATGGTAGTAGGGCAAAGCTCTCAAACACACAAAACTTTGACTTTGTAAAGATTGTGACCTCCCAGGTACACGTGCTTTAAGCAGAAAAAATGTACTTGACATGTCCCACTGCTGTTTCCACGCACCAGAAGCTGTGTGTATCGGGAAGAGGGGAAGGCGGGAGGGAGGTGTTTGACGTGGGATGGAGGGAAATCGTTTCTCTGGGAAAGCAAAGCTCTTCTGTTTGACTAGAAAGAATTTAAAAGATAAATATATCCCTTATCATGGAATGATAAACAACGAGGTCCAGGAAAGACTCTTTGAATAATCGAGTCTGATCTCCTGCATTTTGCAAGACTATTTGCCTTTGCATTCTTATTAACATCTTATAGGAATTTGTCTTTCCTCATGTTTGTTTGTGGCAGTGTCCACAATGTTACAGGCACTTTCTAGGCTTTCATGAAGAGCTGGAGCTTTCAGCCTCTGGACAGACAGGCAGACAAACAGACAGAGGTCATGGCAGAGGAGAAACAAAAGGACTTTTCTGTGCAAACTGAGACCCACTGTAGCTGGTATGGATTTCATAAAGGGAGTTCAAGGAGGTTGTTTTCCCCTATCCCACTTTGCCCTTCAATTGCCTGGAAGTGGTGGCCATACCTGCAATCCTTCTGTCCTCAGTCAGGCTGAAACTGACTAAAAAAAGGGCATAAAACTGAGCATGGGTGACTGCAAAGTGTGCATGCCTGCCCAACAGGTTTTCCACCCATAGGGGGATATTTTATAAGGTTATTTGGAGAGGTAAGGTGTCCACAGAAAGCCAACAGTAGCTGGATTCCTACCCATCCTTTGAAAATCCACCCTGTATTTTAAAACACAGAAACTGATAAAGCCACACCAATGACACTGCCCATGGCACTATCAGTGCTTGAAAAGAAAAAAAACCCAAATACAAAGCCGTGTAATGCTTTAAAACAAACTGTTTTTTTCCCCACTGAAATTCAGTTTTCCTTCTCAAGCCTTCTATAGGACTTTGCCTCTAAGTGTGTTCAAGGGAAATTAAATAGCATTCCTAAACATAAAGCAAAATGCCTAATCCCCTGGCCTTTCATAGTTGTTCAATACATCAGCCACTCTGGAAGTTGTATCGGAGACATAAATGCAACCTACTCTGTTTTGGATGTGAAAGTGAAGTGAAAGATGCCCACAAAACTAAATCAAAGTGCTTGAAAAAGTGTTTTAACTGCTAGGAAATACAGCAAGGCTCAGATCAGCTGGAATGATACAGAAGCCCATAAAATATTCCCAGAAAATGGTGTAGGTTGATCCCTGATGGGTTTGCAGTTCTGGTTTCATATCCATGTGCTGGTGGTACAAAGGTCAGACTCCCTCCCTGCTGTGCAGCCCTCTCTGGGGTGCCACGACAGCGCTTGAGTGGGCTGCTCAGCACCACATATTTTGTGGAGTCAGTGGATGCTTGCACCATGTTGGATGTCTCTTTTTATGGTTTTTTTTCCTGCCTCTAGCAGCCCTGAGGTAACTTAGTGTGGTGCATGACAGGGGAGTGGAAAGAGTTAAAAATCTTTCTCTTTTTAGTGCTAGGTCCACTATTTGTGTGAGCAGGAGCTCTCTATCAGGGCTGGGCTTTGTAATGTGTTCCATCTATTGATAAGGAGGCAAAATAACATTTCTAAATTGTTCAGGGTGTTTGCAGAATGCCAGGGCACTTCAGTGGCCTTCCATACAGAGCCCTGCTGATGATAAATCGTAAGAGATATTCTAGAAGTGCCTATTTGCTTGTGGAAATATCTGAAATACTGGAAAGCTCACAGATTTCCCAAGGTAGGTGAAGAGGCTATTCAGCAAATTTTCCCTCTACTTGAAATGCAGTTTTCAAATCATTTAAATCCTAAGTACCTAATGAAAATACACCGTAGTCCCCACGGCTTCCTGCAGCGATACGCTCCAGTCTCAGGCTCATGCAGCCGAGCAAATAACCTCCATATATTATTTTGCACTAGGTGATTTCAGTCTGCAGCAGATTCTGTTTGAACCATACAGCTATAAATGCCTTCAAAGGAGGGCAGGAGCCTGCCCACTGAGGAATAAATGCAGGAACAGAACCTCCTGTGCAAATATTAGTGTTCAGCATCTAGTGTAGCCCCAGTGAATATGTTCCTAACACATGTACAATTCAAATGAAAAGGTTATGTGCAGTACATGGACGTGTACTGACATGGCCCATGTGTTTCATGTGGAAGCACATTCACTGTCCTAAAGTAAACGTTGTCATCAAAAAAAAACCACCTCATTTTCCTAATATTATTAATCCAAAGGACTGACAGAAAAGAAAAAAAAATCAGATTTATCTCGAAAATGTAAAAAGTTTCACCTAATTCTTGTGGAGCTTATTCCCAAATGTTTTCCTAAGTTTCTATGCTAAGAGGCAGCTATGTCAATAAATTACTTAGAAGCATGAGCCTTGCTGCAAGGAGTCAACACTGTGGTTTGTATGTTCCTGTGCAAGAGAAAAGTGGAAATGTTGCAAAAGGTATCTGTAAGATAACCTATCAATAAAGAAAACCTTTCCTAAGTCACACTGCAGTCTTGCTTAAAGCCCTGAAGCTTAAAGCTTCCAAAATGCTTAAAGGGAAATCTATCTTCCAGTGAACTTAGTAGCAAATTTGTCATTATTTCCAATAGTCCTAGAATGACATAATTACCCTTTCCTACCTTTTTCTTCATTACACTATAGCTGTGCTCAGTATTCAAATGCTGAGACATTTTAAACTATATTTATTTATCTAACTGATTGTATTTAATATATCACTGGCATAGCAGCCACCACTATGTGCAGCACTGGGATGCTGAATAAAAGGCAGCAGTGATCCTGTGAGACTGCAGCATGCTGTCTGTTTACATATGAAAGCAGGTTCAATATGCACTACATTGTGGCAGCCCCATGATGCCTCTCTTCGTCGCTTGTTAGTCCAAGAGCCTCCTTACTTTCTCAGAGCTACTCCTTATGCATATGCATAACTCCTCATAATAATGCCATAAGGCTGCTAATCTATTCTCCTTCAAACCCCTCCTCAAAACTCACTTTTTCTGTGGTGGCTGGAAAACGTCTGACAATAGCCCAGCAGCTGGTGTGCTGCTACTTATTCTACTGAAGAAGATAAATACGCTGTTATCCCGACTGCTTTATTTCCCTCTTCGTTATATCCACCTGTTGTTTTCATCCCATGCTAAAATGGTGAGGTTTTTAGAGGAAAGACTGTTAGGATTTTTAATAAATACACACGTGTCACCTACCATGGCAGGGTTCTCAGAGTAGCGTCTCTCCTTACTACCACAATATGAATAATTACAGACATATTGTCTAAGCAATTTTATACACTTTCATGAATAAGACATCCCTTATGCCTTCCAAATACGTTTGCAATATGTTTTCCTTCCTGCTATGTTTGCATCAGTATCTGCTCTGCCCATTGCAAAGCAGCCAAGAGGCAGAAAATACCAGTCTTTGGAAGGAAAGCAGGATATTGTCTTTGTATATGGTGAGGTACAGCGACAATTGCTGTAAATTTGGGATCAATGGCACCTTTGCAATCCCTTCTTCCCTTCCTTTTCCTTGTGTCCAGCTTCACTTCCTCCCTCTGCCCCCATCTCTCCAAGCACTTCATCCCTGGCTGCAAGGCAGGAGCTGCAAGTGCCCTGCAAGGCAAAGCCTCTCCCTTCCCCAGCACTCTGATGAGTGGCACAGAAGCAGCTTCTCCAACACAAAGCCTGGTGTCTTTGCCAAAAGGCCCATGGCAAATTCAGTTTGAAGTAGCATCAAGGCACATGTCGTGTGCAATGTTTTATTCGTGTTTGGCACCTCGTGCCCTGGAGGAGACGTGGCTGGGTGGTCCCTCTGCTGCCAAGGTCCAACCTACATGCAGACCTGATTCCTCTTCAAGTCATGTCAACCCCCATCAGATAACAATTTACATCCTTCTGCAGAGTGGATATTTATGTTAGGGTTGTCACCATTTCAATGTCGACTTGTTTTTGAAACTTCTACGTCATGGTGTTATAATATTATATGAGGCTCTCAGCTCTCAGTTGTTCACAAAAGCACTTTCTAGTCCATCTCTTTGCAGAGGAGAGTTTGAAGCTTCCACGTCTGAAAGAAGACAGAAGATACAAGAAACAGCATGCTATTATTATATTTGTTAAAACTGAGTTATCTTTGGCCTATTTCATATTTCCTATGAAAATCTAAATGTACTCTTGTGCTTGAAAAGGCTAGAAGAGTGAAATATAATTTTTATTGTCTCATTTCTACAATTTCTTTGTAAAATCTGAAATTTTCATTAGGCTACTAAAGCAAAAAATATGGTGTGTATCTGGCACATTTTGGGTAACAGCTGTTGTGGCAACTAGTGATAATTTAAGAATTTGGAAGTAAGTTCATTTGCTGTCTAAAGCGGACAATCGTCTTGTAGAAATTTTTGTGAAAAGCCAACTATAAAATCTGTTTTAAAATTGAAGATGTGGGTGCTTTTGCATTTATCCAATCTGGAATTTGAAATTGCACAGATCGTGTGACTTTTATGACTAGTCACGAAGGAACAAAACAACCCAACAAAACCATCCGAACAATCCAAGAATAAACAGATATTTTTTAATCTGAAGGATGAACAATCATGAGAAAACTGCAACTAGAGGCTGGAAACACTAACTGGATAACTTATAAATCACTTACTCATCGTAGGATGACATCTATAAGATTGATGATACATTCACAAAGTGTCCAAAGGGAAAAATAAAAGCTCACTTCTTGCAGTCTTTTAGGCTGTTCGTAAGTAATTGAGAATGCCTTTGGAGTGCTCTGTTAAGATCTGCCAGAACACATGTTGCAGTCAAAGTAGGTCCTGCCATTTAATCCAGAAGGCATAGGAGCAAGTCTGTTAAGAAGCTCACTGAGACTTCAAAAACATTGACTTAACGAGGAAGATGGAGGCAAACTCAATGGGTAGGATTTCCTGGACTAGCAACGTCTGCTGGTGGTTCTGCATGTCAGGAACGAAATGGGATCACCTTCTCTGGATGTCAGCTCAGTGGCTGATTTGGCAAGTTACGTGGTACCCCCTAGGGCCCTTAGCACAGCATCTTGCAGGTGGTTTTTGTTGGAGTCTGCAGCTCCCATGGATGGCACTTGGAGTAGAAGTGAATCCTTCAGCTCAGCCGTATCTTCGAAGGCTTTCCCTGTGTGTTCCTTGTGGATGCCTCTGCATCCAGCCAAGACAGTCATGGGGGAAGAAGCTGTGGATCAGTGCTTGGCACTGCTGTTTGAATGGACATTACCACTTTCTTTTCCCATTTTTAATTTTCCCAGTTTTCTCTACCTTGGCTTGCTTTCCACCATTCCTTAAATTCCTGTCTCTTTCCTGCCCCCATCCTACCGCTCCTTCTTGACTTTCCCTCTCCTCATTTTTGTTTTTGTATCCTCAAAATAAGACCATTTCCCAACAGCAGTGGCTGTGGCATGACCTAAGGGAGCTCACTAAGGATTTTTTCACCTTCATACCCTTTCCTGTTGGTGGGAGGTGCTGCTCAGGATGTGCTTGGGTGAGAAAGCTGACCACTCACATTTCAGTAAATGGGAAGTGACTCAAAGTGACCTAGAGATGCTCTGTGCTTTCTTGGATAATTTGCACTACACACATGTTTAATAGCCTGCAAAATGGACAGAGAAACTGGAAGACTGAAGAGGGAACTTGAGGGATTATTATGGAGTCACTGGAACCATAAAATTCAAATGCAATGTGTTAACAGCCTTACCAAAAAGAATTTTCAGTAGATTTGTAAGCCAGCAAGGAAGAGCAGATATAAGGTTGTATGCATGCATGGAAGTAGTTCTCGTTGCTCTCAGGAGTATTTATTTTGCACCAGTAGGCACCAAGACAACCATTACCATGAAGCTCTGTGTAAGTACAAAAAAATGAAATAGCTGGTGATGAAGGTAAAAGAAAACAACACTTACCAAAGCAGAGAAGACTACTACCTGTTGTGTGATAATGACCTCTGGGTTCTTGGAGCTTCACACAAAGTCAAAAAGGGAGTGACATTCTGATGGAGCTCAAAGAATTTATGATACAATGTCCTTTTCTTGCACTTTGCCAGAATCACTACCAGGACACCCACTTCAAAAGAGTAGTTTGTCTGGGTTTAAACAATACGTGAGGCCACTTGCACAGCTATGCAGTGATATTAAGTAGCACAATGTCATATTATATGCAAATGCTTGTGTCTTTAGAAACACAGAGGAAAGTCTATGGGTTAAAATCCAGCAAACCAAAAAGTTATTCAATTAATCAGCAGCACTTCTTCTAGAAAGCCCCATGCTGAAACTGGAGGCATGGAAAGCCTACCTTGCACTTAGATGCTGTTCAAATCATTTACCTTGTCTTTTTTTGAAAGAAAAGAGAGAAAAAAGCAAAACAAAATAATCTTGTGCCAGTAGGAGAAAAAAAAAAAGCTTTCTGTCAGCTGTGGCACGTTTAAACACCTAAATATTTCATCAGACACTGCACTTAGTTCAGTGTTTTAAATAAGATTTAATAAATAGCTGCATGTTCAGACTTGTACAGCCCTACTTTTGTCTGTAGTTGGCAATGTGCTGCTGCATGTGTTTGACTGCACAGTTAAGAATTTTAATTACTTACCTGTTCCATACAGACACTCATTCTCTTTTAACTGTTTATTAAAAAATAAAACCGAGCCATTGTGCAAGAAGTCTTCCACACACTGTACAGCTGCACTATTGTCCAGAGTAGGCCCCTATTTTCTGAATGTACCCCCACATTCCCCTTGTCTCCTACTCCCAATGTCCAGTCTCTGGAATTCCCACAGACCTGAGGTGTTCATGTATCTCAGTAATCCCCTCTGAATGTCTTTGCTGTTAGTTTTACAGAGTTGTCTGAGATTCTGCCATCTGCACATTCAAGTGGATGGCACAAGCAGTGTCTGTCTTATTGTCAGGAAAACACAGCTGGAGCTGATGGTCTTCTGCCTGTTTTTGTTTGTTTGTGTTTTTTCCAACTTCTAGACCTATTTGGTAAAATAAATATTGAGAATTTAACAAACTCATCAAAATTTGACTTAAGAGCCAACAGTAAGTTGTATTATCATCTTTTTCTGATGGGTTCCCTTAGCAATGACATCCAAAAAAACCCAGGTCAGCATGAAAATATTCCTTCATTTTAAGTTGGTGGTCAGTGAATGAGTCACAGTTGGAGCTTCACTCCTCAAGAAGTTCATTCTCTGCTATAGAACCAGCCTGGCTTAAACTAGATACTTAATTTTTAGATACCTCAAATTACATGAGATGAAAGTCATTCTAAGGGTGCATTGACAAAGATGGCTGGAGACAGGTACCAATTTTTATGTCTCAACTCCAAGCTGACCAGTATTGAAGCAGCTCTGCAATCTATGCCATATGGGGCATGTTTGGAGTCAATATATTTTGCGATTTAGCGACAGAAGGGTGAAACAAAGAGTAGGAAGGTTTCTGACCTTTTTCATGAAGGTGCTAATGTCAGACAGCCAGAAACTGTGACTGTCCTAAAACAAGGGATGTTTGTATGTAGATAAATATACAGATAGGCATTTGTTTTCCAAATTATATACTATTTGTTGTTTCATAGTTCAGAATGTGTCCTGAATACAATAGTGGAGAAACAGCTTAAAGGTGATTGATTATATCATTTTGTTTCTAAAACTTGCGTCCAAATGAAGTAGATGTGTGGATTTGAGCCAAAAAAATTACAGGTTGTCTGTTAAATTTGTCTTCTGATAGTAGTACACTTGCTGTTGGATTTCTGTGTATATCAAAAGCATTGGAGCTAATCTTTAAGGACTGAAGTCTGGCAGTTTCAGAAACACCTTGGTTTCTCTAACATCCTGACACGTTCATCTGTGGATGTTCTGCTGACATGTCCTTTGGTCAGATGAGGTCAGTGGCCCAGACCTTGTACTGTTGTATAGCTGAGCATCTCTTCTGAGCTTGTTGCTCTTTGACTTGAGTGCCACAGCAGTGTTTTCACAGCTTCAGGTCTGGCGGCTTTAGTTGGTAAGGCAGGGTGGGAGGCCTTGCCTTTCTTTGTTATGGGAAGATGCATTTTCACCTGACAGATCTTGGAGCATGCAGTGTCTGGTTCTATACATGAGTAGGTGTGACAAGCACATTGGGTCATGGTAGGTAGCTGAGGAGTGGTATCCAGGTGTAGAAAAGTTGTTTGAGCTCCATCTCCTGCTCAGGCTCGCAAACCACGACTCAGTGCAGAGCTTCAGAGTCGGGGTGTTGTGCAACCTGAAAGCAACCACTTTGGCAGTGCCACCTTCGGAGACTCCATCACTATGACCAGCATGGGAATGGGCTCAGATGGTAACTCACAGAGTTAATGCGTGAGTGGATCCCACCCTGTCTGGAGATTTCATTTTAGTTTGCAGATTCTGTGAAAGTACTGAATGCATTGTTTGCCATTAGCCAATTTTACATGGACTTCAAATTTGTCTGGGGACGCTGCCCCCAGGATTAAATTTAATGTGTCGGGAATTGCAGTCTACTTACATGTGTGTTCATTAGAATGCTGCAGCCAACTGTCTATAAAATGTCAATATTCACTTTTTTTTGGTGCTACAACCTTCGTCAGTTTTGGAGGGCAGTAGACTAGCAGAAGAACATCCTGTTTTGTTTTCAAAGGATTGCTTCTAGTTCTTGTAATTTCCTACTGAAAATGAGAGGCTGCTTTGCTGAAAGGGAGAGTAGGAGGAAATGTCCTTATTTGCATCCTTTGTTGTTTCTTTCATTTGAGTGTTTTCTCCTCCTTCCTCTTGCTTTTCTCACATTTACTGCCTACCTTTACACTTGTTCACTTGTCAGAGAAAGATGTTGATATCCTGTTGGCCCATTAGCTATCTTTTTGCTTGATTTGCCAGACTACTTCAATATGCTTTAGCATGATTGGGAAAGACAGCTTTTTTTTTATTTTTTAAAAAAGTATTTGCATTATGTTTTTCATACTGAAGCTTTTACAGCAGAAATACTGTAAGTAATTCAATTCATAAATAGCAAATGTTACCTTTGCTGCTAAACTCCAGGAAGCTGATGAACATTTCTGCTTTACTTTCTGCTCTATCTTCATTTATTTATAGAAGAAGAACAGAGGGAGCAGGGAAAAATCCTTGGGAAGGAAATCTCTTATTGATGATTTTTCTGGAGTGAGCACAGGCACTTGGAACATCCTTGCCCCTTCCTTTGTCCTCCATCAATTTGAACACAGCAGATGGTCACATCAAGCCGTGATGGAACAGCAGTATGAGGTGGTTTAAACTAGAAGTATCAGGAAAGCTATGAATTAGTTTACTTGGTGTCAAAGGTGGTCAGATAAAGACAAGTATTTATCATGAATGAGATGGAGAGAACAGATTATGGAAAGCAAGACAGAGCCTCAATTTTAATATTTTTTTCATGAGAACTGTGAGAGCCTGTCATCATTAAAAAAATCTATTTTCCTTAATTGGGAATAAAGAAGAAACAAAGAAGAAAAAAAGTATTTTTATGATACTTTTTTTAGCACCTCTTTGCAGTCTAAAGACAGCATGAAAGCATTGCTCAGAAAAAATCTCTAGATTTCAGTAGTGTTACTTTATCTGTCCACAAATTAGGTATCTGAGCTGGATTATTTGGCTCTCTCATTAGCTAAAAGGGAGGGACAGGTGACATTCACTTTCAGGATCCTTGGCTGCTTCAAGTAAGAGATTAATTGAGCTTTGGGGATGTTTCCTTTCCTTGGCTATAAAAGATGGCTAAAGAATTGTTTTATACAATAACTTGCAGCCTTGAGAGAAATTTCTGTGGGTGGCCTTTGTCCACTTTGTCTCCGAGCTCAGGTATTTGACACAAGTGATACACAGAAGAATCCCTACCATGTGTCCAGACTACTAAATGTACTAAGTACATATGACATAAGCTGCATGTTAGAGGGCTGTCTTGCTTCCCTGTGGCTTCATACCTGAAAGTGGTTACTTAAAATATCTTTCCTTCCTTTGCTCACAGTTTTATTGATGTGACTGGAAACCATCGGCAACAAAAATTCAGGGGGCAAGTGTCAGAAAACTGAAAAAAATGGGACATTTTGCCAGATATCCTACATGACAGCTCCGCTGTAGAAAAGTCCTTTTGACAGTCTTTTTGAATAGTGCTACCCAGAATGAAGTGACCACAGAATCATAGAATGGCTTGGGATGGAAAGGACCTTAAAGATCATCTAGTTTCAACCCTTCTGTCCATGGCAGGAACAACTCCCACCAGATCAGGGCCTGGGTCACAAGAATGGGAATATCGTATGATACCACTATACTTTTTAAGTGATCCTTCAAAACATTTTACCTCTTTCACTTAATATACTTAATACTGCTCCTACAAAATGCTTTGTTAATTGAAAGTGCTATCTAAATGCTAACTATTGTTCCCTGACTTTGGAAAGCAGACCTTCCTCAAACAGTCCATCAGGGAGGGTTTGTTTTCTCTGGATGTGCCTTATGATCCTGGACCACTCACAGCAGAAAAATGAAATCAGGTCTAAGTCCAATTCATTCTTCTCAATTTGTTTTTTTTTCTTCTGTGAAGTAGCTGAAGGATAAATATCATAGCTGGGCCACCTGTCTTATCTGATCTATGCATCTTCCTTCTCTAGTCAGGTTAAGTTAGAACTATACTGGCATGCAGTGAATTTTACTTTGATGTTTTATCCTGTGGCTTCCATAATTCCTTTGTTTTGCAGTGCATGTCAGTGTATGGCATTATACAATCTCCCAGCATGCAGCAATTGGTGGTTTCAGGCAGTTGGATCTGTAGGGCTTTTCCATGGGCATGAGAATGGCTGTGGATCCACCTCCCAAAGAGAATGTGTCCCATGAAAAGGTCTTCCTTCTCTGATGTAACACTGCCCAATTCAATCTCAGAGAATGTTTAACTCTTCAGTTATCAAAACCAGAACATGTTCCAAAATGAATAAGCAAAATGGCTTATTTAAAGATGTTGAAACACTCTGGTTTTACATTCTTGTAAAATTCAACCCAACTTTACCACTGGTTGTAGACCTCTCTAAATTGTGTGGATGACCACAGTTGTACTAACCTTAAGACCACATTCCAGTTTACCCCTCCCTTCCCAATATCCTCCCCCAGTGAGGAGCAGAGGTACCCTAGTCACCAGACCAGTTTGTAGCTGTCCACTCTGACATATGCAACTCAGCAGACATTATCCCTAATCATTATATTTCAGTGAAAATATTTTTCTGTGAGCTTTCCATCTTTTTAGTAGAAGGCAAGTTCAGTAAAGCTCTTGGCAATTGCTTTATAGTGAACTTTCAAATAAGAATTGGTCCATCTCTTATGAATGAATATGTGATTTGAAATGCTGATGCCAGGTTTTATTTTCAACATTAGTTTTTATACCATCTGCTTTAAGAGGCCTAGCATTGAGGTGTCAGAGGTATTTCTTCACTTTGCTTTTCTCTTCCAGGACATTAAAGGGCACTTTCAAGTTAAACTCATCACGAGACTATGTGAAAATGAGAGCGTCTGATGTCTGTTGTAGATGAGTTGACCAAAGAGATTGTGAGGCTTCAAATTTATCTTTTTGTTCTGAAAGAGCAGAAGTCAGATCTGGCAATTAGAGTGAATTATGGTTCCGTTCCCAAACCGTCTTTTCACCAGATACACAAAACCCCCCTATGTTTATGTTTGCCACTGCTGTTTGGTGGAGACGAATGTTTCTTTAGTCTTTGTTTGCTTATGGGAAGCTTAAGGCTTATGCAAAGATTGGCACCTAAGTATAAAATAGTTTTGTGCACAGCAATAGCTCAAGGTTTTGAAGAGAGGTCAGCTTTTAGGCTTTACTTTAATTGTTGCTCTTGTAATCCCAAGATGCTGAATGTTTTTTTTAATGCAGACATGGGCTGAGTAGACAAAACTTAAAAAACCCCCAGCTAAGCACGGTGCTAAGCTTCTGAATGTTTTCACAAGGCACCTCAGGGAATGTGGAGTTACAGTAGCTTTTAGCCACTTCATTTTGTGAAAATTTGGTATTGTAAAACCCTTCTCCTGCTATTGAGGCTGAGGAACTCATTGTTGGGAATTAGTGTGACAATGGAGCAGGGTTATTCTTGGGATCCTAAAAAGCAGTATCTCTTCTAAGGGAAATTCACAGCAGAGTCCCTTGAACTACAGAGAGGAATGCAGGTTTGAAATGTTGGCTCTGAAGGCAAGAAAAACAATTAGATGAAAATTCTAGCTAATGTTAAATCTTAACTAATTGATTTCTTGTTTTCCAACCTGCCTTTCTTTCTGAAACAAATGCCAGAGATACAGAGTCCTTCCTTCTCTTCTATTAGGTTAATGTTTCTGTTAGAAATATAGAACTTTGTTCTAAGCTTTACTGAAAATGTAACATCACCCCCTAGAAGAAATACTGACAAAATCACTAGCAATACATTCATTTAAATGCAACTGTCAATGTACAGCTGGCTTCTTAAAAGGGGATCTTCAGTAGCCATCTCAACACCTACCTCCTCCCTCACTCTTTGGACCCAAATTTTTTCAGTAGTGGCTGAATTCAGCTGAAAAGCTGGTTACCAAGTTGGTTGCATTTTCCATTAACATCACTCAGTATTTTGCGGCAGATCTTAACACAGAGCATGCTGCACACTCCCCTGCTCCACTGCAGCAGTGAATCAAACAAATTTGTTTATTTTTTTTCTAATAAACTTTACTCCTGGTTATAATGTCACCTCTCTTCTGAAACTCTGGCCATCATTCTTGACTTGGGCTAGACTTTAACTGTTGTCATTTACTTGTTTGTTTTTTGCTTTCTGAAGAAAGAACAAATATCCACATTTTTAGCAGCAACTTAATGTATGAGGTCCTTATCTAGTGTTTGACAATGGAAAGTCTCAGGAAAGCTGGCCATTATATCTGTTGTTCACTTTCAACTCCTCTGCATTTTGGGAGTTAGATCGTGGTCTTGTCTGACTGAAGAGAATAATAAACTTTCTCAGCTCACTGGTCTGAGGTTTGGGTTTGGTCCTGATCTCAGCTACGGAAACCAAGGATCAAATAGCTCAGGAGAAGGCCTCTGCCTTTATTCTCTGGCCAAGGCTGCTGTCAAGAGATGTAAGAATTAAACCAAGTTCTTTCTTCAAGGGAGACAGAAACTTCCGTCTGCAAATGAACCTTCAGATACTATGAGCTACAGGTTATTGTTGAGCCCCTAGGGTCTAACCCTGAACTGGCTGCACTATTTCTCTCTTTTAACTCCTGATATTTTATTCTGCTCATGAGGGTGAGCTGTCTGAAGCAAGGCAATAGTATGGGTTTGGAGAGGAATGGGAACAAGTGGATAAACCCACTGTACTGTGCTGTGATCTATGTGTGCCCTGAGTGGTCTTATGGGTGAGTTACCAGCAAAAATAATGCACTAAACGTCAAGTGATTACCTCAAAATGGGGAAATAGGCAGCTGAGTGTTTGGCTGCCTGACTTAGGCGCTTACCAAGGGCTCAGCTTATAGAAAATAGGGCTCCTCCTGGATGCACTCCCACAGCTTGGATCATCCAGTAGCTGTGTAACCTTTGAGGCTTTGTGCCCTTAAATCATCATATGACTTTTGGTACAACCCAGGCAGGTATTTTCATGCCTGTATTGTCTTGCTGCTTCCAGGAAATGAACACATGTAGTTCGTGGCTATGGCACAGCCTCCAAGAACATTCCAAGTGAACCCAAATATCTTTGCAAATGTACAGATCCTCTGAAAATCTCACTACAACCTCAGGAACACAGTCAGAATTTCAATCATATTTGCTATCCTACTATTCAAACTAGTAGAAAATTAACAGATATGAACTTAGAGAAGGGTATCTAGATCAGGTTTATATTAGAAATTACATATCTGAGACTGCCTAGAAGTAGCTCATCAGAGGGTTATGAATAATGTATGACACTTTTTACTGTTGGAGAGCCAGTGATAGCTGAATTAATCTACTCATATTTCTATATATACATAAAAAGCCTTAGCTTCTTTTCAGCCTTTATTCTTGCTGTAGTGTAGCAGGTATTTGAGTAAAGTCAGTGATTTTTCTTCCTGTCTACTTTAGAAAACAATACTTTTTCTTTGACTTAAACACATTCATTCTTCCTAAAGCTTTTAAAAGAAGCAGAGCTTTCAAGATCAAAGATGTTAATACAACACCTGTACTAACACTATATTCAGTCATTATTGACCATTCTTTGTGATATTGTTTTATGCAGGTGCCTTTCCAGTGTGCTCTTTAGAATGTGAAGGAATACAAAAAATAAGCATCTGTGTATCTTTTTATCACACTTTAAAAAGCAGAGCTTTTTGACGAATGGGGGTGGGGGGGAAGCACATAAATATAATCACTCCTCTGCTCCTTGTGATCCAGGGTTGTAGAGAATCTTCAGATGGTTGCTCACATGGTCATGAAATCACTGTGTATTCTGTAGAATTCATGGATATGAGCCAGAAGTGAATATTTACAGGTGGTGGCAAAGAGTGTCACTTGATAATAATTTTTTACTGCCTCTTTTTAAAGAATGGAAATTGTCTTTCTGGGGAGCAGAAATAATTCCACATGTCTTAGATTACCTATCCATTTCAGCCTGGAGAATGTCTAGTGAGTACTTACAGGGAGAAAGTAAGGGATAACTTGTAGGCTTTAATTTATTCTTAAAAAGTACTTTGCCAACACTTAAAAGTATCATACCAGAAAATAGAAATGAGTTTTCCAGTGATCAGAAAACAAACTAAAGAGAAAATGGAGAGGGATAACATACAGTAATTTTTCCACACAGACAGGAATCAAACTATTGCGATTCGGAGCTACGTTACATTTAGAGACCTCTTGTCCTGCCATATTCCTGTTTTAACACTTACCAGACATGAACTGGGCATATTTAAAGACTCAAGAACAGAAATAGGTACACACATTAAAAAATGTCTATACTGAGGTAAAGGATAGCTGGACTTTATGACAATTATATACTTTCGGGTCAAAACTTAAGGAACATTTTCTTGTGCAAATGTTCTACATTTATTTGTTCCTCAAAAAAGAAATCTTTATTTCCTTTCAGGACAAGATGTAAAGGTGGCTTTTTATGACTTTAATCTGAAGCAGTTGATTGTAGTGCAGTGTCTTTGAGTTTGACTGGTAAATCTCTGCTTTCTCCTTTAACAGTAATGTTAAAGAAAAGGGAGATAACAGAATAATCCCGTCCCAGAATGAGACCCCATATATTTGAGACCTGAATATTCATAACCACGTACTTGAAAGCTAACAGACTACAGACCAGTTAGAGAAAACACTGAGCAGAAACATTCATGATACAGCTTCCTTCTTGATGATAGGCTCATGAACAGGTAATTCACAAACTGATAGAACATATTTTGGCTTTTGTAAAAGATGTTTATATTTTATTTTATTTTATTTTAACATTTTTTTTCTGTCTGCTTGCAGTGCGGCCCTGTGTGAAGCTGTGACATTTCATGGCAACTCTGTGTTAGCAGTACCTGAAGTACCTAAGAAACCACTGTAAGTGAAGTCTGGTGTAGTCCCTGAAATCAGTGATAACAGCTCTGGGGAACATAAGAAGATGAGAGTGGTGTTCCCACAGCATCAAACCTAGGGTTCTACTCCCAGCCCTGAGCACCTAAAGAGCTCAGGTATTAGAGATGCATTAATTCTTCCAAAAGAGGGCAGAAGCAGCATTTACAGAGTCTCCTTGACAAATCTGTTCCTTTCACCCAACTGCAGTCTTCTGTCTCCCAGTGTCTCAGAATACAAACCTCTGGCTCTGCAAAACAAACAGTAAGAACCAGCCAGGAATCCCCACAAACATGCAACACCTACAAAGCACTGCAGATTTTAGAACATACCAAAATCCTAAGTCCTCTCTCCCTGACAGCAAACCCCAGTAGGGAAAGTACAGACTGCAAAATGTGTAGAGTGACAAAGGTCATATTCAACCCCTAATATTCATATGTTTTCATTATGTTTTCTGTTTGAACGGCTTAAAAAGAGTTTAATAAGAAGTCTGAGGAAGTTTGTGAGCTTGTGCATAGCGCTTAGATAAAAGAAAGACAGAAGAATAAAGCGGTGGTGGACAGAAAGGCATGATGTTGTGTACCCACATGTAACTGATGTAAAATTTTTGGACATTCCAGGCTCGAGATCAGACCCAATGTGTCACCTTGGCCCAAGGCAGTAAAATCATTAAATAAAAGGCTGAGGACCACAAGAGGTAATTTAGTCCAGCTCCCTGCCCTAAGGCAGGATCACGTCTACCTGCGTCATTCCTGACAGATGTTTGTCCAACCTACTCTAAAAAACCTGCACTTGGTCATGTCTGCCAGGTACCCAGGCAGACTTTCTTGCATGTTTGGCAGTGCTTGGGTTGCCTGTCAAATCAACAAAGTCTCATTGAATTGACAGTTGAAGACAGTAAAAGATAAAAAGAAATTTATATAAATATATATAAATATTAGAGATATATATATGTCTTTACAAGAGAATTTGTATTTGATTTTATATTACTGTGTCACTGGCAAATATTTAATTCTAGCAATGTGGATTCTTTCTAATAGGCTGTTTAGGTAAAACATACATTGTGGGATCTGCAGGACATCTAAACTGGGCTGTGGCAAGAAAATACAGACATCAAAGTACATGTATATGGAAGAATTTTGTAGGCAAATAGTAAAAATTTTTAGCCCAATTTAGAAGACACTGCCGATATCTACATTCACATTTTTAGGACTGTCTTACTGCAATTGCGTGCCTTGGTTTGAAAGACAGGTGTCTGCTAAGGAAAGCAGGAGCCTCCCATGGAATGGAAAATGTAACCCCCTTCCCTCTGAATTACTATAATTTTGAAATTAAGGGGCTTTCAGGCAATTATATGAGAAATAGGAATAACAGTTCTTTACTAGTATATATAACAAGGCAATAATACAGAAACACTGCCTTAACCTGCCAGAGTCAGGATACAACCTGACACCCTGTCGGGCAGGGTGGTGGCACCAGTCCCATCAAGGGGTGGCTGCACGCCTCTTGGGGTGACAGATGTGGTTCTGTTGAAGCAGGGATCCTGTAGAAGGGTCTGGTCTTCCTCTGAAGGTCCAGCGGTGGTTATGTAGTTCTTGTCCTCTGGGAATCCAGTAGGTAAGGGCTGCCTGTGGTGTTCCAAACCTCAGATTATAGCCAGGTAGGAATGCTCGGCTCCTCCCCCTGGGCGGGGCATCTCACAGTGGGATGATGTAATTCTGTAAGTCATGCAGTGAGGCTGGATGGCCCATTAACAGAAGATATCCCCCGGAGGGAGTTATCAGGGACGTGTCATGGAAGAGACAAAGAACACTGCCCCACCTGGTTTCAACAGATGGTGATGGAATACATACTTTTGGTTACATTTTGCATCGTAAACTACGACATTGAGATATCAAGAGAACAGCGCACCATGTGTCACCAAAGTATCTATTACATAAACATAAACTTCCAAGACACAGATCAATATATCTTTTTGAAGTGTTTCACCCAAAATGTGTAAGAATAGTCAGCCTGCTGACTTTTGATGGTGTTTTCTTTTTATTAAAAAAACCCACATTTTCACTCTTATTAGATTTTGTGAGTGTCCCCTTCCAAACTGCCAGTTGCCCACACCAAGATTTTAATAAATGTGCTTCTGGATAATTTTCAGGACCCTGTTCTCAAATAAGAGAATAGCAGCTTATGCTGTCTCCCCATTCAGGAATTACCTGGTGTCTGAGAGTGGCTGTGAATTGGCAATGGATGCTCATTTTCAATTGACAAATGAAAAAATATTTACAGTCAGGTCTGGCTGTGTTGTTCCTTTGGTTTGGCAGCCCACTGGGGTTGTGAACCCTGCTCCAGAGCATGGTTCTTTGTGAAAGGGGTGGGAGAAGCAGAGTTTCTTCATGCATCCATGGAAAAAGTGAAGGGAGAGTTATGGCTTGTAATTACAAAGAAAGATGATAGGAAACAGAAAAGCATAGAAAACAGAAGAATGAGGAAAAAAATATGGAAGATGGAATTAGAGATATGAATCCCTAAAAAAACCTTCACTGTCCAGGCTCATGTTAAAATTGCATCCTATTAATATCTCCTGAACATTCAGGAAGTTACTCTTCTGGAAACAACCAGCTGCTATGTTTTGTTCTGAATTCCAAGCTTTTCATCCTATATCCTTGCATGGTTCCAACTATATATTTAATCTTACATGTATATGTGATAGGTTTGAAAGAAAATAGGTCAACAGTACTTAGGATAAGTAATACTTTAATCAATTTTAACGTAACTTCTGATGATAGTGACTGAAGATAACATACTGCCTTCACTAATTCCATTTAAAGTAGCAGGGACATAAAAAAATCATATTGTTTGAATTGCTTGGGGAACACAAATTATCTGTTTTATATTCCCATAGAAGCTATAATATTCAACAGGATACTGTGAAGGACATGCAATTATTTTAGTATTCACTATGAGTGTTATTGATATACAATGTACGTGTAAATTCATCCTTCTTCAGTTATGTTTGGAGGGATCATTAAAGTGTAATGGATCTGACGACACAGTAGACCTTAATGATAAGTTGTAACTGGACTTTTACTCATGCTTAATAGATTTTTACTTAGAAGAGATATCCACTCATCTACAGCTTTCAAAAAGTGTTCATATGTGTTGAGGGTAAAGCATGTAAAATGCAGTTGTTGGGAACTCAATATTTAAAAATTTAAAATTAGTATCATTACACTTTTTGAAAAATAGGAAATGCACATTACTTTTTAATGCAGATCATCCCATGAAAGACACAAGCAGTAAAAATGACCTGGATTTTTTTGGCAGAAATATCAACATTCCATATAAGAATATTAGAACCAATCTCTAGCACATATCTCTCAGAGTAGCTCCACCGAGGTCTACAGAACTATGTAATTTTATATAAGCTTGA
The DNA here is from genome assembly GCF_000738735.6 of Corvus cornix cornix. Taxonomy (NCBI): domain Eukaryota; kingdom Metazoa; phylum Chordata; class Aves; order Passeriformes; family Corvidae; genus Corvus; species Corvus cornix. Next base: position 8,133,039 of record NC_046333.1, on the reverse strand, counting down.
ATCATAGAATCATGGAATGGTTTGGGTTGGAAGGGATGTTAAAGATCACCTGTTTCCAATCCCTCTGCCATGGACAGGGATGGCACCCCCTAGACCAGATTGCTCAGGACCCCACCCAGCCTGGCCTTGAGGACTTCCAGGGATGGGGCATTCTCAACTTTTCTGGCTCACCTGTTGAAGGACTGGCATGAAGGAAATGACGACTTGACTATATATTTGGTTTTAGGACCTCTCTTGGAAGAGTGAAACTCTAGTGGAAAAAATAAGTCTCATTTTCAAGATGATAGAAGAGTATGAACAGTACCAAGCAATCAACAGAAAATGGTGGGAGGGTGGACATGCAGATGCTGGAAGAAAAGCACGAGTGCAGTTCTGGAAGTCCACAGAAGCAGAGGAAAATCAAGTTAGAGTACAGATGAAGTTTTAGCTCTCAGCATGGTGTAACATAATGCGCAATCTTGTACTAAAGTAACACAACCTTGTGATATTTGGATGAATCTATAGTGGCTAACAAAATGTATGAGATCTTACCTGTTGATCCAAAGGTCATGTACCAGCTAATTCTTAAAATAAGTGATAAACAGGAAACCTGACACAAGCAGTGATCTTAAAATATGGTGGAGTAAAGAAAGACCTTTTGGAAAGGGAGTTATACAGAGAGGCTCTGAGATGTAGTGGGGGAAGGTCTTCTTTCCCTAACACTTTTCTTAAAATTTGTTCCAGCCACTACTCCCAGGGACTGGCTGCTTGAAGGATTTTCCTTGTCCTCTTTTGGTGTCCCCTCAGAGGGATGCATGATTTGAGTGTCCCTCAGGCCACTCTGCCAGCAGACCTAGCAGACAGCTGTTGGATTTTCCTTGTCTATTCCAGAAGCCACCCAAAGAGATTCTGAATTGTCAATTCACTCTGGGATAGGAGGCAAAAGGAAGATGAACTAGTACATGTAACACAGGGCATGTAAACGCTTTCATAAAACTTACACCTTTATTTAATGGGTTCGTGAGTGAATTCCTTGATGTCATATCACCATAAACCTGCCTGTCATCCATTTCAGTCAAGCTGGAGCAGACTTTCTTCCCTCTAGGCTCAGGACACCATAGCAAAGCAGCTAATCCCAGTTTCTACTGCATATCCCTCCTGAAGCAGCAGAGTCCCACTGGACTAAATGCAAGACCCAGAGGTGTAACAGGCATGTGATGAGCAGGGCATGGAGGAACAGGAGTTTGCAGATGGTGGCAGAGGTGGAACTCCAGTGGAAGCTGCTCACTTTCTTTCATTTATTTCATTATAAACACAGATTTTGTCTAGATAAATCCTTCTGATTCGACAAACACTTTCCAAAATCATAGAGTCCTTCTTTGCCCTGATGTGGTCAGTTCTCAACACTGTCCAAATCTGCACTGAAAGCAAAGCGGTGTGGGACAGGACTCTACACAGAGGCACAGCACTGGCACAGCATTGCAGGCCCACTCTGTCCCTGCACAAATCATTTAGGATAACAACTTCAGTGCCAAATCCTCTTGCAGCAACAAAAGAGGCTTTTGCCATTCATTCACAGGCGTAAGGAGGGGAGGAAAAGTAGAGTTTTCCCTCCATCACAGACAGCCCCCCTAAGTAACTTCTGAAGCTTCAGGTATCATAATGCTTTGAGAAGATCTCTTTTAAAAAATTGTGGTTTTTTAATGAAATAACCATTTTATTTGCAGGTAAGGATGTCTGCTGCAGGATGGAACTTCTGTGACATTTTGTTGTGATACTTTTCTCACTCTCTGTTCCAAATAAGATATATAACAGTGAGGCAATAAACTGCATGCAAATTTTAAAAACTCTTCACCCAGCTGTCTTTCAGCCCATTTTTAAAAATATTTAGAAATGATATTTGTGTTCCCCCTTTTGCATAAGAATGATGTCTCACTTTTCAAATTAAAAGATGGAATTTTATGGAGCAGAGGTTGAATATAAATCATAATGTGTTAAAACAAGAGGGAATGATTATGTAAAGCTCACCTAATAGTTTAAAATTTTTGGTCAGGGTCTGTTTCACAGAGCTCTTTAAATACCCATAAATAGTGAAAAAATATGTAGAAGTGCCCTACTGAAATTTCTGGCTTGTTTTCCTGTTAACAGATAGCTCTACACAGCAACCTTCCAGAAGCAAGATCTTTTTTTGCACTTGACTGTCTTTCACTGACTCAGTGCAATGGTTCATGTGCTTACAATCACACAGGTGCTTAAGCACTTCACTTAATCAATGCCTCAGGCAACGAGGATGAAGAGAAATCTACTGCCCCAGATGATGGATCAGTCTGTTTTCTGTGACAAAGGCAGAAAATTTCACTTAGACTGATGAGAAAAAAAAACCAACCCCAACAACATAAATCCCAACACTCTGGAATCACTATAATCAGGATATCTTCAGAAACTTTCCCTCTTTGGCCTAGAAATGGCTATAAAAGGGTCATGGATGGTCTTTGACATACTGGTGCTGGGAATGAGATGTCCATCCAGGTGTAGCACACGCACAGGAGATCTCTCTTGGGAATGCAGCAGCCTCATGCAGTATCCAGGAGAACCTGTGTCTCCTGCCATCCTTCCTTTCAGCTGGACTTTGAGATTTTAAACTGTTAATCAGTTTATAAAATGTGGAGCTCTTATCATTTGACTTCTCACCCCTCATTTCCCTTTGTCAGGAGGCCTTTGACTTTACCTCTCTTTGAAGCTTCCTTGCAAGAGCATAAGTGGATTTGGATGCATACCATCAATGGCTTATCTGAGGTGTGGCTCAGAGACAGCTCTAGGAAGAGTCTGTACACAGAGGGTTCCAAATAAGGTCCCTGCCCAGCACTGATGCTTTCCTTCACAGCACCACCCATATCTTCTGTTCTAGAGTGCTCCTAGGTACTAGAAAATTGCAGATTGTTTTCATCTGAAGCAGAATTTATCTCTAAATTCAGCCAAACAGAACCTCACAAATCACTAATTCCTTGTGTATTACTAGCCAGTGCAAGGTCATGTCAGGTGTTTTGTAACTAATCTGTACAACTATTTAATCATGTTTTCCATGTAAGGATAGTGATGAGTGCTCATGATGGTCTGGAAGAAATTGTAAAGCTCTGTGAAACATATAGGCATTACTGGTGCATGGGTAAGATGTATGGACAGAAAAAAGCTACTTTGTTATCAAGATGTCCCTTTTAAAATCTTTTTGCTAGCTTTAGGCTGGCCCCATCTAGAAATCTGCTGTTAAAAATAACATTGCAAAAATTAATGAATGTTTACAGTGTTGACTTGCAGTGACAGCTCTCTTAGAGGTCAACTAATGTAGTTAATAAAAAGGTGATGAATTAACCCATTTTAATGCAGTGGAGTTATCTCAAAGGTAACTTTGACTCCATTGCCTTCTATCCATTTGACCCATCAGAATTTTCTTTCATTGTCAGAGAACCATGTCTTTACAGCGAGCATTTTTTAAAAATCAAATGAGGGAAAACTTTGGGATACTGTTTATATACATAACTATTTCTTTAGAAATAATTCTTCTTCTGAAATAACCTCATTCATAAACTATTCATAGTAACACTTGGAAATTTATGAATTTATGTTTTTGTATTTTACTAACTTATGAAATGAAGTTTTTTGGTGTAAATGATAGTTTTGGCACAGTGCAGTGATACTGTATGTGTCCCACCACCCACCACCCCATCCTCACCCCCATGCTGGTCTCCAGACTTTGAGGCTCTTTTAGTTTAAGGTAAGCTAAGAACCTTTTTCCATTGATCTTTTTATTCCACATCCACAAAAGAAAATGCTAAGACATTGCTACTGATTTTTTCCCCCCAATATGTGGTCATTATAAGGAAAAAAGAAGCTCACACTTCTACCTTTTAATTGGGCATTTAGCAGGACAATGTTTGAAAGCAATTAATGGGAAAAACATTTTTGTCCTGTTTTATCAATTGGTCTCCAAGAAAAATGCTGTCCAAAGTAACTATTATGTGCAAGCCAGGAAGCTGTTGTCCTTTTCAGTTTTTCCCATGTCACAATTTATTCATTTAATTCAGTTCCTCAAAACTACTGCAGTGCCAATTATCTCTCTCTGTGTAGAAAATGAGTTTGGCCTACTTCAGCTCCCTTCATTTTATGCCTGTTTTCGGCTATTCTTCAATGAGTGAGTAATGTGCGATGTGAAAAAAGGGAGGATCTTCAAAAATATGTGAAGTGTCTAGAGTGGCTTTTTGGTACCTGTGAAGAGGCCCCTTGAAGAAGCTTAAAGGACAATAGAATATTGCGGCTAGCAGTGGTTTATTTTGTCCACATGACTCATTTCACACGCACCCAGGCAACTGATGAATGGAGGATTAACACAAGTTTTCACCTTATTGAAATGAGTGATTCAAAGCAAACAAATAGGACTAACTAGTTTGGAATATGAAATTAAAGTTTCTCTGAGTCCTTTTGTTATGCATCACTTTCAAACTTAATTAGAAATATGATGGCTTTGGAATTACTTTTAACCAACTTTGTTAAATAACAGTAGTTTGATGTTTGCAATTGTCACATGGCCCACTTGTCTGAAATCTAAAGACTCTCAGGGACTGTTCAAACACATTATCAAAAAGTTGTTTTAAAACGAAATGAAAAAATGCTACATATATACACATATATTCTCTCTTTTTGGCAGGTATGTTTATTGATACACAACAAAAGAGCATTAGATGCATTTTTTATTGTTAGTTGCATTATATGTACCTATAAATATTTATGGATGAGTAGCTAGCACTATAGAAAAAGTGCTTTAGATGCTATCTTCATGGTAACTTACACAACCCATTCAAGTCCTTCAGCTTTGTAATTACATTTGAACCAGGATGGGCTTACCCATGCACACCATTCAACCCTACGTGACTTTATGTGGTCGCTAAGTTGCAACACCCCGCAATCATACAAGTCATAAGCTCCCACTTTACAACTTCCCCTTGAGGAAGGATAATTTAGCAACTTCACATGGCATAGTCAATGTCCAGGGCACACTTGTACTCTCAAACCAGAATGTCTTTCTTCTATTCCTTCTAAGGGTGCAACACATTTATATTAACACCTTTTCTGTGGAGCAGGTAGGCAAACACACCTTGTTGGCTGTACAGTCAATGGGTCATGAGCTCTTTTCCCTGTTTTTTGGGATAATGCTCTCCAGTGCCTCTGTAATGTGGAAGTTCCCTGCAACTGAGTTGGCTTCTGTGGAGCAGCTCCATTAAAAGCTGCACAAAGTCACACAAAAGCTTCAGGATGTCGGTGAATCACAAATTTTGTCATTATTCTCTAAGGTTATGAGCATGACACTCTCTAAGGAACTTCTGCAGAAATGTACTGAATCAAATGCAAGAATTCTGGTTTAGTGATTGGCAGTACAGAGGAAAAAAGAGTTCGATGCACCATGTAACATGTCTATTCCCTTTTGAAGATTTCTACAAATGTAGGGGAGAGAGGGACCAGAGGCCTAATTTGTTTCTATTTCCCACACAATCAGCAACACTATGGGATGGCTCTAGTGAGATCCATTTTTGTCATGGCATTGCTGTTCCTGGCTGCAGAGAGATGGCAGGGATGCAATTCAACATGGAGAGGCACTGTGATTATGGGGTGACCAAAATAAGCTGGGATATGTGATGACCTTTTAGCATTTCCACTGAGAATAGCAAACGCTGGCCATATTCTGATTTGCATCCAAAGTTTTATTGCCGGTTTGTGAGAGGGGTTTTGGTCTGGGTTGGCATCTGCTCATTGCTCAACAAGACAGGCAGGAGCTTTGACAAATTCTGCTGCCAAAGTTTAATGAGAGTCCATTGAACATATTCAGTCTTTAATTTTTCCTTGTTCAGAATCTTTTACATTCATTGATTGGAACATTTTCACAAATGTACAGAACTTTCTCATAAATCAATCTTTTTTTGACAGTTTAAAAAGCCTCAATAGAGGCACAGAAATGTAAGATCTCAGAAAAAACGTCTACAGATATTTTATTTTCAAAGGAAAGAAATAACTTATATGCTTTTCTTCTCTCAATCTTAAAAAGCAATGACAATTTTGTTGTTGTTGGTGTTAAGTCTGATTTCAATCTGAGGCAGACTTTTGATGTGGAAAACCTTTTCACGTCTCTCATTGTAGTGAGTGACCAAGTTTGGGTTCTGTACAGAAGCATGGAAAACTTTTAGGGAATATAATTAAAGTTTCCCAACAAGTAGAATTATACGTTTCTGGGCAATTTCAACACTTTCAATTTTACTTTGGTTAAAAGATTTTAAAGTTTGTTTTTGTTGTGGGGCTCCATGTGCATATTTGAAATATTTAATGGAAAATAATTCTGTAAACTTACTTTGGTTGGAAAAATGAAATTATTTTTTACCATGTTAAAGAGATTAGCACATTTAAAATCTGATAACTATATAACCTTTTCACTGAACAGTATTTCAGTATAATGCCAAAGCAAGATAAGAATCAAAACAATTTTTCTCTCATCAATTTGACAAAAAAGTCAAATTAGTCATTGTGAAACATTTCATTTTAGAATTATTGCCCAAACCATTTATCTATCCCATGAAAGACATAGTTCCTTCAGAGAAAATTTTATATTTTGGTGAGGGAAGATTTAATCTAATTCATGAATGGATGGTTGTAAATCCTGTTGAATCCGTAACACACAGTGAATATTTCAATCTTCCACAGAAAGTATTCCAAAAGGGTGAATAGAGAAAATCCTGTCCTAGAACACTCTCTGCCTCAGAAGATAAATGGAAGTGAAGCATTCAAATGGAAGTGAAGATAGAAATAATTGAAAGCAGAGAAAGGTGTTACACCACAGCCTACACTGAAACCAAGATTGCTGCCTCAGTGTGAAGCAAACAACATTGTCAGGATTTGTTGGATGAATCCTAAACACGTCTGTGCTGTAACAGGCAAGATTTTGATATGCAAAGTCAGTGATTTAACTTTCAATCAAATCTTGGACTGGGAAAGTTCTATGAAGCATTGGTCTTGCATTTAGGATCATGATGGATGTGATAAAGGCAACACTACCTGCACTAGGAAGAAATGCTGTTATAGTTCAACAATAGAGATTTATTTCTGACATGACAAATACAAGGAAAGGTTCCCATATTCATTCTTGTTTGCTGGAGCTGTTCCACCTGAAGATGATCATCATGTGAATGCAGTGTGATAACTGCATACCCATGTCAGTGAAACCCATGTGTAAGAAGTGCCTAAAGTAAGGTCTCTTGTATTTTAACACTGATAGCAAATATTCCTACACTTCTCCCCACACGTCACAGTAGGTCTTTCATACCCATTCCATGCAATTCTGAAACCTAGGGATAACTTTTTTTTCTATCATTTTCTAGGATGGAAGGCAGCTTTACTGTTACCTGACCAATGGGCAAGGTGATTTTGCTGAAACATGCAGAAATTTATCCCATCCCCAGCGCCTCTGAGCTCACTCCCCAGGTGGGACATCTTTGCTGAAGGCAGTTCCAGTGTGGCAGCCCAGCTGCACACTGACAGGGCTCTGTCTCCAGGCACAGCCTTTAGACTCCTGGTTGAAACCATGTCTATGGGGCAAGGCATAAGCACTTCTTCAGACAAGCACAACTCATACTGTTGGGTGATACTGTGCTTCTTCTGTGTCTGGCTAGGAGTGACACAGGTGTGTTTTGTAAGGGAATGAAAACACAAGAGCATGGCAGCTTTCAAACTTCATGAAATTATGACAGGGACTATGACCTGAGAAGCTATTCTGTGTTTTTTCCAGAACCGCCATCTATGGGATTTCATGCAGCTTTGGTCAGAGTCCATTTCACAAGCCAGTGGTGTGGAGCTTCCAGCTTGTCTTCCTTCACTTTGCAGACTTGCTTTACTTTTTATTTTTTTTTCTCTGTCCTTTAGTTTTTAATTTTTCAGCTTTCACAAGGAAAGAGCAAGTCTCATGGTCAAAGTGATGGTGTTAAGTTTAAGGAGTGGCACTGCAAGAGAGAAACAGAAGAAAGTTCAGAAACACACAATAAAATCAGTAGAACTGACAACCAAAATTGTAAGTGAACTTAAAAAAAATAATTAACAATTCCCCTCTTACCAACTCAAGGGTTTTATATTATTAATCCTGTCAACCAGAACAGAATGAGCTCTGAACTCTACTCATTAACAAAGTTTTCCCTCATTTGATTTTTAAAAATGCTTGCTGTAAAGACATGGTTCTCTGACAATGAAAGAAAAGAGAAAAAGAGGAAAAAAAAATTAAAAGGAAAAACTGTATTATTTTCCACTAAACACACTGATGGGTGTTGTTAGAACTCATCTTTATTAATTCCTTTCCCTTATTCCGTTAACTCAAAAATCCCAGGGAAGTCATTGCCCAATCACACTCATCCTCCTTTGAAACCTTGCCCAAATGCACACATCAAAACCACTGTCCAGTCCAAGGAGTCACACCATGCCTGGTTTATTTTTGCCTGCTGTGCCACTGGATGCTGTACTGAGTCCTGCTGCCTGTCCAGAACTGCTGGAGATGCTGCTGTGGGCTGTGAACCAGCTGCTGTATTGCAGACCAGAATATATTGCAGAATGACAGCTTACCAGGAGGGAGTTAACGTAATTCCTCTTTCTGTAATTTGTAAAGTGCTTTGGGGTTCCACTCAGTGCAGTCTGCTCTCTGAATGTGTTATTGCTACATCTGAAAGGTTACACAGAGGAGCACTGCAGGGTCCCACTGCTTCTGGTATTTCTGATGCTTTTCGGGAAAGGATGTCTGTGAATTCCTGGCTGTGTCTAAGGACTGAAATTGGGGGGAAACGGGTCATTTGGCTGATGAGAGGGGTGCCACATGCCCCACTGGTGTGAGGGTGGGGAAGGTTCACACAGGCTGTAGGGTCGCCTAAGAATAAAATAAGGACAGATTTGTTTTCATAAGGGAAGAAAGGAGATAGCTCTGGATTATTGAAGGCTGGGACTGATTCACCCCGAATCTTCATGGATGCCATCTCTGGCTCTGCTGAGCAGCCCTGATTCCCAATCATCTCCTCCTGCCACAGCCCTCACCCCTCCCCCCAGTCCAAATTGGGAATGGGCTGAGAATTTGTCTCGCTCCAGCCCTCACCAGGGCCACGAGTGTCAGCTGCTCTGTCTGATGACTGGCGCACTGATTATGCACCTATCCAGACACATGGAAACTCCACGGGGAAAAGCTCCCCAATACACACACATTTGTAATCTCTCGTGAATAGAGTCCTAAGTGCCCATTAACTATTGCTCAATTACACGGGAACTCTGCAGAAGTAAATATGGCATGCACATGAATATCAATTAACGCCATTATGATCAGTGTGGTCGTGAGTCAGGAGGGAAATGTGCATAATCTTGACAGAGTTACGAAGACACGCTTCATTTTACTTGTGTGGATTGGAAGAGTATGTTAAGCTAATAGAAGCTTTTGCGTTTTTAAAAATAGTTTAACAAGCCCAGAATAGTTTTGAATCATATCTGCCTCAGATTTCAGTTGTTAAAATCAGCTTTGAAGACCTTTCCTAATAAACAGAGGGAAAAACCTCTACTGCTCAGCCTGTAATTTCTCAGTTTCCCTTGCCTCCTTCAATTGTCCAGAATTCACACAGCCCTGTCCTACCTAGCACCCCACAGGTACAACCAAAAATCCGATACTTGCACCAAGAAAGATTGATAGCTGTAAAACAAATGCAGAGCACTTGCAAACCATTTCAGCTGAAAGGGGGGATCTTATCCTGAATCTTGCTACCCACCTCCTCTTGGACCAGGGGTAAATCCCTGATTGATGCCAACGCCTGTAAGGTAAGTGAAAGGTGTAAAAGAGCTGCACCACATGACAATGAAGGCTTTATAAGGGATGTCTTTACTGTCATGGATTTTTGCCTGGGGAAGAGAAGGACAAGGGATATACAAGGTTACCAGGGGCAGGTTGATTTCAGAAGCACTTATGGGACTACCCCACAGGCTGATTTCAGAAGCACTTATGGGACTACCCCAACAGTTCTGGTCTCATTTCCACCCTGATGGGAACTTCAGTGCAGTGCTACAAACTTTTCACATAATTTTGTTCTGCTGAGCCAAGCTATTCTAGCATCCTCTCCCAGGTGCTATTGAATTTTGGAAGCCAATTGTCTCATAGAGAACCACAAAGACTCCTCAAGCCAAAATGGCTAAAATGTGGTGACTGGTGTGCTGTCTCTCATAGATGGTTGTCCAAGAAGCCCGAAAACAATTTTGGCAACACACAGGTGCTCATTGCTTGAAATGCATTTAGTCTGGCTTAAACAAACCTTAAAATTTCCATTACTTTGAAATCAACCACATTGCCTCATGGGCTGAAGAGCCACATAGGCTGTATCCTTGGGGGTAAACTGAAGATGGGCAGCGACGGCCAGGTACTGACCATCCACTGTGCTGTTCGCTGTCTGGGCATGGCTGGGGATCAGGAGCCCTTGCTGGCGGCCCTGGAGGAGTTGCTGTGGGGATGAGAGTCACCCTCCACTTCACTTATTTACTTGCCATAGCCCATGTCTGTGCTCACACACTAGAGGAGCAGGGCAGGCATTCAAGCACTTTCCTGCTGTGGTCCATGCTGTTTAATTACTAGCAACTACCCTGGCACATTTTTGCCCCATGCCATCACATGAACATGAAGCCCAGACACAATGCAGGCAACAGCACTGGCCAGGAACAATTGCCTGCAGGAAGGATGGAAAAAGAAGGATGTATCCATATGGTTACAGGCCATGCCTTGCCACTTCCCATCACGCCAAAGAACAGGCCCTGGTCCATTTTCTGTATGAGGATAGATGTAGTCATAGAGACTGAAATGGTTGCACTACCTTTATCTAAATGGAAGTTGTACTTCATGGCAATTCTCACAACAGTCTAAATCTGTGGGATCAGGGTGATGTCTGACCACAGGAGTCAGAGACTGGTTTCCAACAGTTTTAGAAAACAAACAGGGACAGTTCTGGGGGGCTTCTTTAGAATTATTACTCTAGAAAAATACTTAAACCTTTTAATACAATTATTTTAATTCTTATCTTGTTGAAGCAACACCTGGAAGATTTTAGAACTGTGGGTACATTTAGAATATCTATTGCATATGGTTGTACCTACAGGGAAAAAGAAAGCTATATAGTTCAGCAAATACAGTCAAAAAAAGGAAACATGAGTTAGTAAATATTATGAAGGCTGAACAAATGTCAGCTGGCCAAAAGGATGAAAGTGTGGCTGTATGAGATGGAATACTGACTAACAACGATTTCAGCCTGAACCTCAGTCTGTGTTTGCAGAAATTAATTTTTGTGTAAAGTTTCTAGAGTGGGACTCATCCACTGATATTCGCTGTGAGGCAATGTGCTCTCTGTCCTTTGTTGGGGCTGTGTGCCACAGACAGCAGTGTGCCAAGCACAAAGTCTTCAGCACAGAATTTTCAGGATAAATATTAACCAAAGACAGTACTCAGATTTCTTTGCTGGATTGGGGCCTCATTGTCTGAAAACCCAAATCTCTCGATAGCACCTTTAACAAATTTGCTTGGTCCCGTTCTGTAAGCACCCAGTGGAACTACTGGGGTCTGTCACTAGCTGCCACTTCAAGCAGGGATGAACCTGAGATACTGAGAACATCTTGTAACTCAGTGCAGAGCCTTGGCTGTCACTGATTTTACCTGGCTTTGGGGGTGAAACTATTCAAACCTTTACCCTCATTTGCCTAATCAATAAAGCATTCATAATGTCCCCCTTGCAGGAATGGGTTAAATTTAATTAGTTAATATTGAAAAGCACTCTGGAGATGAAAAGTGCTCTGCTATGTAAGTGCTGACCATTAGCCATTATTAGGTCCTCTCTTGTTTTTCATACATTAGTCCAACTAAAAGGTAACTCAAAAACTTTTTCATTATATGCAGGGCAATTTAAACCAGCAGATTTAAAGTACATTTAACAAGTCAGATAGGTATATTTTTAATGGCCCATAGCAGGTTTGTGGCAAAAGGGGCAGAAAGTTAATTTCTGTCCCTGCTTCTTTAAATTAATAGGACCTAATTTGTAGTGAGGGAAAAAGTTTCCTAAGGAAATCATTGTGTTGGCAAGGCTGGTTAAATAAAGCGTCCCACAGGACTAGGTAATAAATAAAACCCCTGCCTTTAGAAGGCTTTGTCATTGTCTGGAAAGTGGAGAGAGAGAGACTAAAATAATTAAAGGTGCTTATTCTAGTGTAGTAGCTCAGTAAATGAAGTATGCTTGGATTTTCACTTTGCAGGAGCTAAATCTGTGACCTTCTGTACCAGAGGAAAGAGTCCTTTGTGTTCTGAGCTCTAATAGCCTTACCATGGTTTCATTTCTACCAGGGTCCATGAAACACTTATATTTATTTTCATTATTTTCATTTTTTCTCTCACAATGAGGAGTTAGTTCAGACTTTAAGAAAAGTGTAGATTGCTTTTGGTTTTTTTCCCTTGATGGGCTCTATGCCTCTATGTCTTTGGTTTATCTCCTGTGTTCCCGAATGTTTCTTTTACCTTGTGGAATACTGTTAGAAGTCTCTGTACAAAAGCAAAAGCTGTGGTTGCTATAGCAATAGCCAATCTGATGAAGCTGTGACCTAAATCATGACTGAGAAAAACAGTACCTTTTCTATATCACTGCAGTTACTGCTTCCTTGGATTATGCTACCGTTATGCAGGATTTATTACCTAAAGTGAACTCTTTGACTCCAGGATACAAGAAAAAGTAAAGTGTTATTTCTACAACTGTAGAGTTGGGCAGGGATATGAACAACTTATAGCTGCTGAAATTTATAGGTGGAAAGGCGTTCTGCTCTTGGTAGCACACATGTTGCTAAACCTTCATGCAGCACAATCTATTTCTTGAAAATCTAGGGAGGTTTGACGGCTGGAAGATACTTAAATCAACATAATGTGCAGCTCAGATTTATTGAGCATTGCAGAACCCAGAACTTGATCAGCTTCCTGAAGTCTTTGCTGCTGCCATGACGTGTAGGAAAGGAGGGAAACATTCTCTTGAGCAGTTTCTTCCTTGCTCACTGAAAATTTGGTGAGGGCATCCAAAGACCTTTACCTAAAATACTGAGTTGTTCCCTCTTATTTGCCTGTGACCCTCAATGGCCCCGCACCAGTAGGAGCTACAGATGAGGTTGTTTCTGCATGTACTTTACTTTCACAACTGACAGGGGATTGTAACATGGAAACTAATATTATGAAAGATAGTATGCAGTGGGATTTATCCTATTGTGTTTCTGAAAACTAGGGTTTAAATCTATGCTTATCATCCAGGCTCCCCCTATAGTCAACGGAGGGCAGACGTATATTTTTTCCTCTCCTAAAACAGGCATATGGGATAGATTGGGCAAAAAATTTAGAAGAGCATTTCTGTCTTTCTGGGGAATACAGAGGGAGCATGGGCAGCTTGCTTAAAGCAAACACCTGAATTTTAGATGGCTGTAGTTACATGAGCTGAACTCCATTAAACAGCAAATCAGAATGGATAACCTTTGCTGTTAAAACAAGGTGGTGGGAGTGAAGTGGTCAGATTTTCAGCTTTAGCAGCAGTTTGTTGCCCTGAGGTCTATCAGAATGGAGAATAAGAAATGACTGAGCTGAAGGAAGGTGTGAGTAAAGGCAATATCGAAATTACTTGTATTGGAGAGGATGGAGAGTGGGAAGTTGGCACAGTTAACTAAATCAGAAGAACAGCAGAAGCAGGCTGGCAATTGTGACTGCATTTGCCTGTCAAGTAGCTAAGAGGTACTTGTGCTGTTATTACCCTCCCTGCCAGTCCCTCACCCATCCTTCTGCTATAAGCCCAAGTGGATAAACACTGAGGATCAAGAGACAATCAAATGTGTTTGATGGTTCTCTTTGGGAAATCAAAGTTGCTGTCTTTGCTGTCAGAGATTTGGATTGGACATGTACAAACAGTGAAGAAGCCTGGCTGCTGAACTATTTGGAGGGATCTAAAATTACCCATTTCTTATGGCCACCTGGTCTCTTCAACATCTGCTGCATACTTGGCTCAGAGTGTGCCTGCTCTCTGAAATGACACCACACATGACATAATGTGTCAGAAGTAGTGTGACACAGCAGTGACATTTAAAGGGACACAGACCAGGCCATCAGCTCCTCTAAAATGCATACTCTAGAGCTTTCACAGTTTCAGTCGGTTGCAAAATACAAATTAGACAAATTGTGACCATTTTCAAATTTCTTGGTGTAGATAACCACAGAAAAGCCTTTGTTTCATGAGTGGTCACACAAAAACAAGAGTTACTTGTAGTACAAGGATTTAGAAACCCCTTTAATTTTGCAAGAGCTGTTTCACACCCTCAGCACTCATGTCTGATGGATGATGGTGCATTTATGAACTGGAAATTATGTGGCTATTGGCCAATATACAATATGATAAAATACTACAGTGCAGAGACTTAATATTTTACAACTAAGGAAGCTGAGAACTGACTCTTGCTGGAAATAGCACCCATGTACAGCCCTGCCTGAGAATGATAATCCAAGTGACAAAATAAAAAAGGTCAGGGGTGGAGCACCATCAGGTTGGACTGCAGGACTGATACTAACCATATCCTGGGCTGCATCACCAGCAGTGTGGGCAGCACGGTGAGGGAGGGGATTCTGTCTCTCTGCTCTGGTGAGACCCTACCTGCAGTGCTGTGTGCAGCTCTGGGATCCCCAGCATGGGAAAGACATGGACCTGCTGGAGAGAATCCGAAGTATGGCCACCAAGGTGATCAGAGGGATGGAGCACTTCTACAAGGAAAGGCTGAAAGAATTGGGATTGTTCAGCCTGGAAAAAAGGCTTTGGGGTAACCCAGTTGTGGCCTTCCAGTGCCTGAAGGGAGCCTGCAAGAAAGATGGAGAGAGACTCCTTACAAGGGCCTGGAGTGATAGAACAAGAGGGAATGGATTCAACCTGAAAGAGAGTGGAGTTATTTTAGATACTAGGAAGATAATCTTTACTGTGAGGGTGGCGAGGCGCTGGAACAGGTTGCCCAGGGAAGTTGTGGATACCCTATCCCTGGATCTGTTCAAGGAGAGGTTGGATGGGGAACTGAGCAACCTGGGCCAGTGGGAGGTGTCCCTGCCCATGGCAAGGGCTTTGGAACTAGATTTAAGGTCCCTTCCAACCCATTCTGTCATTCTATGATACTAATGCCAAAATATTCAGCTCCTCCGGTGGCTGGTTGTGGCACTGTTGTCTTCAGGTGCCTTTTGACTGCTTCTTCAAGTTGTTTTAAAGCAGATCCTCCTCATAATCTTTGCTTAGCTTTCACTGTTTTACTTTATATGTCCCCCCTCTTCCCTCTCCACCTTGCCTGTCTTCAACAACCTCCTTTTTAACCATGGCAAAGGACAAAAATTTTGCATATCTCTGCCAGAGAAAAAAGAGTGGAGACATCAGGAACATCAGCAGTATTTTAGATGCCTGGAAAAACAGGGGCTTGTTAGGAGTATTGCCCATTTGATCGTTGGGAGCAGGTTTTTGTTATAGCTGGATCTGTTTGACAAAGATGTGTGTTCCTGAGGACACACATCTTTTCTGGTTGTAAAACCTGCTGAATAACATTTTTATAAACAGATTCAGTCTCCATCCGAGACCCCTACTCAGTTAAATCAGCTAATTTAGCCATTACAAACCACCAGCTGACCTTCCCTTTGCTTCCTTCTTGCATTGCTTCATTTTGCTCCCTTGTGAAGACATTCTTTTAAAAGCATTTTGTAGTATTTTAAAGTATTAAATATTTGAAAAGTGTTTAAAAGTATTCCTACCCCAAAATCCACTTCGATGGTTTTTGGAGGGACCCTGAGATTACAAACCCTCACACATTTTCTAATCCACCTACTTTGTTCTATTGCATTCATAGTCTTCCTTCCTACACCAGAGCAAATAGGCTCAGAGATTCACCTGGTCTTGTGTTCACCATCCCCTTTGGGGAACCTTAATAGCCAAATGTTCATATGCATGCATATAGAACGAGATGTCTTTCTCCAAGAGCTGGGACTTTCCATTTTTATCCACTGTCTGTTACAAACTGAATTTCCTTCACTGCTCAACCTCTTTCTTTATATTGTGGCTGCAAGACGCCATTTCAGAAGTGTCATCACCTTTATCTTTTTACATTCTGATGTAGTCTGTAATCAACACTAGCTTCAGCGACTCTCATTACTAGCTCTTGAAGTGATTCTTCAGACTCAGCAAGAACAACATCATCATCAGATTACAGCATCTGCTTCCTCCAATTTCAGCCCTGCCACCGTAGCCAACAACAACGATGCGCATTTGCATTTCAGTGCACAGACAGAGCTGATGCTGAGCCACCGTGCAGCCCTGACGGACTTTCTTCCTGCCCATCAACTGCTGTGCAATGTCCTTTGTTGGATCTTTCTTTTCACTCATGCCCGGTCACGTACAGCGCAATAAATTATATAAATCTCTATGAAAACCCCCACAGATAATGAGAGCTGCATGTAGCATTCAACTGCGTCTTTCTGTTCTACAGCACAGGTCTTTTTGCACCAGTTTTTCCCGTGATGTTTTTCCCCCAGCATTATTCTAAAAGCTGATTTAAATCATTTTCAGTAGCAAACTAGCCTGTGTTTTGTTCTTTCTGTGCTCAATTTTGCTTTCATATTTTTTCAGCCCCTTTCTCCAGACACTAAGCCCATTTTTTCTCCATGTGTTTGAATAGCAAGTGGAATTATTTGGCAATGTGCACATCCTCTCAGACTCCCCTTCTCTGAGCACAGAATGAGTTTAGTGTCTCTCATTAAGTCCCTTAGCCGCTGCCCTGTTTTTTCACAGAAGTTTGCAGATCTTATGGGAAATCTTGATACCAATCTAGCATTAGAGTGTTCTCTTCAGGTACACAAAGCAGGCAGGCATGAGAATATTTGAAGCATGTAATAATGGCTGTTTGAGTTAAGGACCTCTCTGTCTTCCTGAAAGAATGATTCAGATAAAAGATAAGAGGTTCTGATGCTGAAATCATATTCTGATTCATGAGGAGACATAATCTGGCCTTTTTGTTTATTTGTTTGATAGTAACATACGCACTGATTTAATTTCCTTTATCTCTTCAGTACTAAACAGGAGAGAACCTTAATAAAACAGTGAAGAGGATTTACAAGCCTTGAATGCAGGGTCCAGCACAGAGCCTGAGAGTGTCCTGCTGCCACTCTCAGTGTGTGCATTCCAGCTTTGCTGTGTCTTGGAGGGGCAGCTCACCTGAGATTCACAGGTGCTTATCCACATCCTTCCTGTGTTGCACTCTCTGGCAGAGGCTTGTGGATTTAATCCTGTTAGGCAGAAGGGTTGCCTAGTCTTAAGCAAAAGAGCTGAATTTTGCTTCCATATGTCTATGGAGAGCCTAGGAAAAAAATGTCTGCACAGTACACTAAAACATTTAAAGGCCAATTTTGAGATCCTCAGTGCTCCTTCAAGAATAGATACATCCTCTGTGTGACTTCTGTGAGGGAGATGAAGCACTTCAAAGCTCAGCAAGTTGAAAAACTCCAGGCAAAATGGAATATTGGTTCCTAATTTTGAGGTTCATAACCAAGCAGGACACAATTTTTATTTTTTTAAGACAAAATTTTAATCTTGCTCCAAGGTTACCAGTGGAAACACTGCAAGCAGTTTCAGTTCTAGCTAATATCATTGAAGGTCTTGTCTTGTAGATATCAAATTATTAGATCCTTTGACTTCTCATGTGGGGAGCCCATTCGGAGCACCCAGTATCAATTCTCATGCAATGAAGGTTCATGACTTTTGACAGGGTCCATTTTCAATTTTCTTTTATTCTTTTTAAACCATTTCATTCTCCACTGAAACACTGAAAAAATTCAAACCTCACTGAATATTTCTATTAGTTTACCTTGGTTTTGACACTTTTGTTTTTTTTCCAGAGTTTACAACTTTGACAACTTCCATTATAGTGAAATTCTGAAATAGTAGTTGAGCTCTTGGGAAACCAGAATGCTAAATTAAAATTTTTATGATTAGACAATGAATGTTGTTGCTTTTCACTTCTTCACATCCCCAGCCAAATTATGAGCAAAGTTAAGGCACCCTGCAGCTTGGCTTCCAGAAAAAAAAGGGAAAAAATTCAGAATATTAGTAGTAAGCTCTAGCTTCTACCTTTTATATCATGTTTGTATTAAAGACTGACAGTGCTTCCAAGTGCAGCCCTGGTTCATCCCCAGCAGTAAAGTATGCTAAAGGCATATTGCTACAAGTGTTAATAAAGTATTAATAAATCCTCACTACGTGGGAGTATTGCAGGGAAGGCATTGATAGAGAGTGTTAGGTCACTCACAAGGGCTGGCTGGGATCCATGTACTCACCTGTCATCTCTGTGTGACAGCTGAGAAATAGGTACCAAATTTTTACGTTTTTAGCATACTTCTTAACATGAGCATCAGTTCTCCACACATTATTCCAAATACTCTTCTCACTGAAACATCACTTTACTCTGCAATATTTGTAAGAAACCAATTTACCCATCAGGAAAACAAGTCTAAATAAATAAATAAATAAATAAATAGAAATTTAAAAAAAACCAACAAAAACCCCACATAAAAGCAGGAGGACAAAATAATACAGGCAGGTGAGTGAAGGAATAAATTCTCATATGCAGCAACATGTAGAACAGACTTTGATTACAGGGTGAGGACACCTGAGGATTTTAGCCTTCGCTCTCTTCTGATATTCTGTTACTTTAAGACCCGTGCCTGAATGCAGCGTCCAAAACCCTCAAGCTTCCATTTGCTGTATTTGCCATCAAAACAAACATTAAAGAGCTTTTTGCTGTATTTCTGACCTGATTCAGGTAGTTCATGGAGATTTGAGTGAGGTTTAGGTAAGAAACCTGAAAGAAAATATAACTATAGATATCTCTTTTTTATCCATCTATCTAACAATATCTGGGTTTTTTTAGAAAATGACCTTGGGGTTGCTGCAAAGCATTGCTGTTTTCTCAACAGCTTTGTGGGGTATGTCACCTTCCCAGGACTAGAATCACTGTTACTGGAGGCTAAATTCTTGAAAAGCACTGCAGCCACACTGAAGATAGAAGAACGTAATGTGAGCAAATTCAGAAAAAACCAAACCCGTCCACAACAACACAAGGTGACAAAGAAAGGTGAGTTCTTTGTGCTGGGTGAATAGCAGCAAATCTTTGGTGATCTCTTGGTCCATGTTCAGGACCTTAGACTTTCTCTGGAATACACTGCCTGTGCTTTTCCAGGGTCTGCCTCTAGGTTCATCCCACTGCAGTGAACTGGGTTACACTGGCACAGGACTAAAAGGATGAAAAAGAAAAACAACCGGCTTCTATACAGAGTTGCAAGAACGGGGTGTCATGAAAGAAAAGAACTTTCATGATTTTAAAGTCAAATGTAAAGTGTAAATTTGATTAATTAAAAATTCTTCTGATTTAGAGCCCAACAAGAAATGTACAGCTGTAAAGTCTTTGTCAACTCATATCAATATTTCATTTTGCCAGCTGAGGATAATTTAATTTCTATCCATTGCCAGAATTAGATGCATTGACACAGAGTTGGGCAGAAAGTGCAAAAAATTAAATTTGTATATCACTATGCTTGACAGAGTTGCAGTTAAGGGCAGGGTGCACAGAAGGGTATAAAAGCAATTAAACACCAGGTTGTCAGTAGGCAGAGACTTAGAGAATTCTTCACATGGCAGGGACAAGAAGAGGAGGTCATTAAGGCACATGCTATTTATTTCAATAATATCCATGATCTGTATTGTACTAAAATTATAAATAGGCTAAGTGTGAGTGACTCAGAACAGTTTGGCTTCTGTCCTAGCTGGATTTAATCGCAGTTCACGTTGTCCTCCTTCCTACTCATTTTCTGCCTTCAGCACAGCACTGCCAACGTCTGAGATTTCTTTCTCTCCCGAGGCTTGCATCAAACCTTTTGCTTCAATATTTAGCCTTAGCTCTTAGAGTCATGTGGGTTTCATGACACGTGAGGTTTCGGGGCTGTTTAAGTAGCACCTTGTTTTGCCAAGAGATCCTCCCAGCAGTATTTCATGCCAGCTGGTATATACAGAAATGCAGTGGTACAACTGTCCTGGGACAGTGACTCCACTGCAAGGTGATGTTTGGGCTACTTTTTGGAGGTGAGTTAAATTATAACTTTGCTTAAGCTAGGTCCCAGTGTGAGTGACCAGCTGGAAAAAAGAGTTATGCTAATCTAACAATATCTTTTTAAATTTACATGTTAGATTATGACAAAAATTAATCCCAGGTAGGCAAGACCTACATTTTTGTTCGTTAGGGCTGTGGAGAAAACATGACTCAAGTGAATTGCAAAGACTTAGATACCAGCAGGCAAATAAAAATAAACTCAGTTATTATAATGATATTTTTTTCCAGTTTCATTATTTTTGTGCCAACCTCAAGGTTTTAGGGGTCTGAACTCTGAAATTGTGAACCCTCAGGGACGGCAGAAATATTGACTATAATTAGATAGTATAATCTCTGGGACAGGGACTGCCTACTTATGTGTTCAGACAGAACTCAGCACCATGGGCTGCTAACCAGAAACAGCTTTCTGGTCCTAGCACAGTGCAAACAAATAATTAATATTAATACAACACACCCATCCCTTTTCTAGGTGTACATCAGCTACAGGCACATAATCCCTGCCCATATTCCCTATTCAGACAAAAAGTACATCCTCCCACAGTTCAGTTCTATTTTGACAGAATCCTTTACCTTGGCTTTTTATGACTCTGTGTCACCCTGAACTCTTTGGGGCCACAGACTGTCTGTACCTTTCTCTGAGCCACGTATGTGTGTTTTGGCAGGTGTCTTTACACACAGCCTGCTGTGGGCTTACTTAGGAAACTACAAGGGAAAATTAATTTTCTTAACTCTTCTGCAAGAGAAAGGGCAAAAGCCCCCAATCTTGCTACCTGCCTAAATATATCTTGTTATTTGCTATGGGATAAATGTTACCCTTGTGCAGATGGTTCACATAAACCCCTGCACATTCTGAAATTACAGTTATCCAATTAACATGTGGCTTCAGAACTGTCTTCAAGGTCCCTTCCAACCCAAACCTTTCAATGACTCCATGGTGTTGCCGCTCCATGTTTCTGTGGTAATGAATTACTACACTGATTCAGTGTAAGGAGCTGGATCCTTTTTCTCAGGACCCTATAAAAACACCGGGAGATACAGGTCTAGAATTTGATGGGGCTGCTGTGATGTAGATCACTCGTTCATGACAGATGCTGTGGAGCAGTATTTCCTACTACAATTTCCAAACATCAGACGTACAATATGTCACACTTCCTCCAAGAAATGCATATGGGCTTTCCTAGGAGCCATGTATTTTTTTCAGGACCACTTATTTAGAGAACAAAGTACACAACTACCCTGATGGCCCTGGAGCAGAACCTACCAAGTTGCTGAGCTGAGGTAACTTTCATCTAAGTGCTCTGCATTTGTATGGAAGAGTGTCCTGGAATTAAGTACCAAAGCTGTACTCAAAAAAATACTCCCTCTCTAAACAGAGATGTTTCACATCATTTTTCAAATGCAGAAATTAATATTAAGTTATTTCAGGCTGTGTTTAGTAGACAGATTGAGCAAAATTTTATCCTTTTCATTAGTTAAAGACCCCAAAATTAAAGGTAAACAATTTATTGCAGTTCTCTATCAGCATATACTCAGGTTGTAATTTGATCTAATGACAATCTTCCAATCTTTTATTTTTATAATATACTTTTTATAAACATTAAAAGGTGCAAAGCCATCAATTCAGGTGTTTAAGGACTGATTCCAGCAATCCAAGTGTGTTTAGGAAACTTTAGACCCATGTATTTTGTGCCAGACTGAGTGGGCATAGTTAGGACACAGAACATCATGAACTGAATTAAAGCTTTGATGAACACAGCACCTTTACCTCTTCCTGAACTCTCTTGTTTTTCATCTATACTGGGAACCAACACAGAAGTTTGTTTCAACGACCTCATTTTTAAAATAGCCGCTCAATAAAGCTTATGGAAAAGGAGCAAAACACAGTCCATTAGAGAGAAAATGCAGGCAAGGCCATATGTAAAAGTTTTTCACTTATACTTTCACAGAAGTTATCAGTAATAATGTATTTTTTTGCCTAGCAGCATCTAAGAAAAATCTTTTGTGTTGCACTGTAAAATTGCTGTCTTTTCACTTACTGGGGGAGGCCATTGGGTTTTGCTGTGAATGATTTCTTCTGCAGTAATAAAAGGTGGTATTAAAATGTCACTGCAGTCATTTCAATGGTTGTTTTCTAGTAAATGGATGATTTGTGGATTTCGCAGTCCTTAGCTGTTAATGATCACTTAGCTTGTTCTGTTGATGGTAAGTTAAAATGGGATTTTGACAATAATTCTCCGTTACCAACCAACATTTTCCTTCTGTTCATTTTGTGTAATTATCACAATCTCTCAATCTAGTCTGAGGGCTCTGCAAAGATTACAGCAGAGGACCAAGCTCCTCAAAAACTAGTTAATACTGTTTCTTTTCCTCTTCTGGAGGAACAGGTCTCACAGTTCAGCCACTCTGGCAGTGCAATTTCCTTGGGAGTGGTTTCACAGCCGCATCTCAGGCACATTATGCCCAGCACCAGGGGACACATCCTGTGCCAGCAGGTGCACAGGTCTGGCAATGGAAGAGGCTGCATGGACCTTAGTCTGAGCCTTGTGCAGGACAGCCTGTGAGCCACGATGGTCCATGAACCTGGGGATGCACCTGCTATTTTGACAGGTGGAGGGAGAGTGTGTGTGTGCACGTGTAACACCAACTATACCATGTTAAGCACAGATGTCTCACCCTAATTCCAGGAAAGTAGGATGTGCTCCCCTTCCTTGAGATGCCAACCAGCTCAGAGGAAGTGGAGTTGAATGAGAGAGTCTGGCCCACAACTCTGACGCTTAGGAATACGCTCAAAGAAAATCAGAGAGGTGTAGAAAGACTGGAGAGACCAGAAAACCTGATTGGCTGTGAGAAAAATCCTAACTCCTCATGGACATGTTTATGTGCCCAGAAGAAGCAGTGAGAAGCCCTTGCTGATGCTTATCCTGATCCACTGAAGATCTGAAGAGACCACTCCAACTGCTGCAAGGTGGCATGGCATGTCTGTCTGGGGAGCCTGGGCTTTGGTGGCTACCAGCACCTCCAAGAGTGTTCTGATAGCTCTGCTTATAACTAGATCATCATCATCATCATGTTCTTAATGCCAGCACATGCCCTGAGGCAACAGACCAAGTGCTGGGGTTGTGTGCCAAAATGAGGAAAGTTAATTCAACACCCTTGATAACAACAATAGCACTTTGTGCTTTTGATCTTCAAAGTGCTTTACAAACATTAGCTAATTAATTAATCCTTACAATACTCCTCTGCTATTATCCCCATTTAGCAGATGGGGAAATTGAGTCAGAGGAGTTAAATGACTTGCTCACGGCTATACAGGAGTTGGCATCCAGGCTGTGATGGGGAATTCCTGGCTCCTCCTTTCGAATCTCCAAAACAGCTGCAGCTGCTGTTACAGACGTGAGACTGGCTTAACTACAGGGGCTGGAGTGAGCAGCTTGGAAGAGCACTGATCCTGAGGTGTCCACCAGACATTGACAGGTCCAAGTGCCACCTTCAGACTTGCACTGTGGTGCCAACCTCGAAGAATGTTGGGATTTGTGAATAATTTATTGTGCTCCCCTGTCTACAGAGCTTCTGGAAAGGAGCTGACTCATGTCTGGCCAGCCTGGCCCTGAGCATGCATCTGTCTGTGCTAATACCCATGCTCACCCCTCACGTGGGGGATGTCCCAAAGATACTGCCTCCAGTAGGGAGAGATAGGGAAATACTAAGCCTGCTTCATAGTCAGAAGACAGGGAGATGGAGACAGAGGTGGGAGCACCCAAATATAAGACTTTAAATTTATAAGACTTTAAATTTTAACTTTACAAAGTCCCCACGTAAGGAATGAACTGAGATGTTCATGGATGTGGACACCGTGCTGAGGAAATAATGAAAGCTCTTCATTTTTACTCACCCAGTTACTTCTGTGAGAGTATTCTGATAGAATACCAAGACAATAATTTCTTCTACTGCTTAAGGATAGGGTTGCTCAAGATCTATTACAAAATCAGGATAATTACTTAATATCAAAGGAACCATCATCCTATTTTGGCTCCAGGTAATCTAGAAAACTAGTCAATACTCCTAGATAACAGTTATACATTAGTCAAGCCTAGGAAAAGTAACTGTGGTTTAAAAATTATATTGTTGTTTGCAGGGCACATTTTGCAATGGATATAGCACTGGTTTTCATCACACAGTGGCACAAAAATACACTGTAGAATAAAATAAGGTGAAAAAATTATTAAGGAGAATCTTTCACTTCTACATGAAATTTGGGAAATTGGGAAAGGATGACCTCCTTTGAC
Organism: Corvus cornix cornix; assembly: GCF_000738735.6. Classification (NCBI taxonomy): domain Eukaryota; kingdom Metazoa; phylum Chordata; class Aves; order Passeriformes; family Corvidae; genus Corvus; species Corvus cornix. The sequence continues at coordinate 8,108,491 of NC_046333.1, read as the reverse complement.
AGGCTGGTAATGTTCTTCCTGGTGCAACTGAGAATGCTGTTGGTCTTTGCAGCAAGAGCCCATTGCTGGCTCATCTTCAACTTGTTCACCAGAAATCTCAGGTCCTTTTCTGCAATGCTGCTTCTCAGCTGACCACCCCCAGCCTGTGCTGGGGTGTGGGGCTGTGCCTCTCCAGGGGCTGCACTTGGCATTTGCCTTTGCTGATCTTCGTGAGACTTCTGTTGGTCCATTTCTCCAGCCCATCCAGGTCCCTCTGAACGGTGGCACAACCGTCTGGTGCATTGGCTACCACTCCCAGTATGTACCGTGCCATAAATCAAGTCCCTCCTGATGGGAGAGAATTCACTGAAAGTCCTTGCAAGGAGTTTGAGAAATAAACCGAGACTTTCCCTTTAGTTTCAATGCTTCCAGATAGTTGTTTATTAAGTCTTATCAGAGGAACAGAGCCACTAACGTGACCCAGGTGCAGCATAGAAGGAAGAAAAGTAGGAGTGAGAGCGTCTTCTGACTCTTTATCAAGATTTACACAGCTTTTAAAGATATTTTAACCAATAGTTACTAAAAACGTACATTATTTTCACTTTCCTACCAATTATTCAGTAACATGACTAGGAACTGCAGAATTTTCTATCCAGTCATTCCAAACTACTTTTACTGCGGAATATGGAGTAGTAGAAGAAGGAGAAGAAGGTTTAGAGAACAACAACAATCCTCCATTTTGATATTTTTTACTCTTATCTATATACTACAAAGAGAAGCCCAAAACCTCTAAATTTTTCACCCTGTGACAATCTTACATAGTAGTCTATCACCTAATTCACACCACTGTATTTTCTAGTTCTTGTCTGACTGTTGGTAATTTTTTCCAAGGTTTGAAGCTAAAACAGTGTTGTTCAGGGGGGTAAGAACCCTTAAAAACTGGCAGAGAAATATTCTCGGCACTCTGGGTTCCTACAGGTACCATCTGCAAACTTGCTCAGTGTGTGCTCTGGCCATTTGTCCAGGTCATTAATGGGGATGTGAAAGCCTATTGGCCCCAAAACCAGTTCCTGGGGTACATAATCAGCAGCTGGTTTCCAGATGAACTTCATACCACTGATGTACCCCTTTGAGTCCAGCAAGTCAGTCAGTCTGTTTTCAATCCACCACAAGAGTCTCTTCAGCATGGAGGGATACCAGGTTGTTTCAGTGTGTTTTCCCCTTTACACATTCATGCTGACTACTCCCCACTTTATGGTTTCCAGAATTAGGGTTTCCAGAATTACTTCTTTTATTGAGTTTGATGTTCTGTTGCCTGCCAGCCATGAGTTTAAAATGTGCCACCTGTGGAAAAAAGAGGGCAAGTGTGTTGCTTAAATGAAAGTAATTGGATATATTTTGTGGGACCAAACTCTTTGCTGCCATATTTAAACTGTATAGTCTGCACAAACCTTGATCTATAGCTTGAGCTGACTTCTGAGAATGTCTCCCATGGACGGGGGGGAGATTTCCCAAAACATGCAGAGTCAGTGTCCCAAGCACCTGTGCTTGCACAGCATACAGGAAGCTTTGAGCAGGCTGTATCTGAACTGGGCTCTTTGCTTCCTCACGGGAGCTGTCATCACTTGGCACAGGATGGAAATGCCTGCAGGCTAACATCGCTTTTGTGAAAGACACTGCAAAACCGGAGCAGAGCCAAGGTGACACAACCACCTCCTCACTTGCAGGGTTGATCAGTGATTATCAGCCATGCATGAGAACATCCAGAGATGTGAATAACTCCAGACGTTTCCATGTGGCCAGAAGGACACATTTCCCAGAATCCAAAAAAGGTTAGAGTGAGATTCCTCTTGGGGGTGCACAGCAAAGAGGTAGAAGGCAATGAACACAGATGGCAGTAGGGGAAATTCTGACAGGATAGTAGGTAAAAAATACCCAGAGTAAAGTCAGTGAGTATTCAATTCAAACTGTAGTAGGGGGTTCAGGGGAGTTGAATTTGAAGGAGGAGGTTGGATTAGATAACTTATACAGATCCCTTCAAACCTCAACAGTTCTGTGGGTCTATGAAACCTAAGTTTGCATTAAAACTCCACCCAGCACTGGGGTAGGAATGTAGCACAAACGGGAATGTAGGACACAGTGCTCATCTGTTAATATTTCTCAGCTCAAAGTGAAGGGGAAATACCCTATCATTGTATAAAAGATGGAGAAGCCAAATCCAGATCCAAATAAATGCATCAAAGTTGGGGCTACTCCTTGTATTACCAGTTCATCTAGTTCAGTAATAAAACTACTCACAGCAAACAGTCACTTCTGGCATCACAGAAATGGAAGACATGATATTAAATAATTACAACAAATCTAAATATAGTGGGAGACAAGTAAAGTAGAAGAGAAGTTAAGAGCTCTGCAAGAGATATGAAGTGTGCCCCTTATGAAGAGCTTTCTGAATTGAATTTATAATGGTATGTTCATGTTAAAAGGAGTTCAGTATGTTTTTAGTGGGAAAAAATAGCTCTTGGTACAGATAAAAATAGATTGTCCTGGGATTTTCCTTTGTTAGAAATTAAAGTATCTCACAAAATTATTAATAGCTGTGTGTCTTCATGATGCTAGTGAATTTTTCTGTGGAGAGGTAATGTGGTAGAAGGTTCTGATACTTCTTCTTCAGCATTCTGACAAGAAAACAATGCCTTCTTCACTATTTACCATTTTAGAAAGAAAGTAATGCTCAGCTGCTTCACCTCAGAGATGTCTGATGGCACTTTCCACAATCGGCACTGACAGTTCAAGGATGAAAGGTATGGTGTACATTCTAGTTACTCAAGGGTTAAAGAAGGTCCCATAAATAAATTATGGATGCATTTTTAGAGCACTTTGCTAAGAACAAGAATGGCAGAAAATATCACAAGGCTGTCAAATCAGATTAAAGCCCATGTGCTCTGAGTAATCTGTGGGGAAAACTAACAAACTGTATGTTTGTCATGTATTAAAGATATTTTCTTAAAAAGCTGATTGGCTGAATAAACACAGAAATCCATCCTTGCTTTTTCCATTCTCTCATGGTTTGTCTCTTATGCTAAGTTTTAAGTATAACTTACAAAATAAGTGCAGCCAGCAACATATCCCAGGTGAGCAGAGACTCCATCAAGAATAAAGCTGTGGAATTGAGCATACATGTTAATGCCTGTGTATGGATAAAAATCTGTAGTATGTCTATAAATCTTCTCAGCAAGCTTTTCTAAACCCAGTCACTTGGGTGTCTTGAAATCTTAAACTTACAACTTCTGCTGTTTCACAGCACATAGGCAGAAGGTTTATACTTGAGCTGCTCATGCCAGATTTGGAGGAATTTACATAAATCCGTCAGAGGGACAGAGCTACTGCTGCAGCAGTCTGCCAGCTGTTAATCCATTATCCTAAAGATCTAGAAAATGAAACATGTAAGAGAACAGAATCTTATCAAGTAATTGTGCCAAGAGGGATGCAAGGGTCCTGGTAGAAAGGGTAAGCACTAGCTTAGAATTTCTAGAACTGTCCCAGCTGGCTTTTATCCTGGATGAATGTTTGGGTGCCACTGGATTCCCTGTTGGACTAATACCCTGGCACATCCCCCTGCATCCTCTATGCCTATTTTCCACAGGAAACAAGCCATGGACCAAAAGGATCAATAATGTGGTGTGGCCAGGCTTTTGTTTGGGAAATGGAGTGCTGAGGTGTATGTCAGACTGCCTAAGCCCAGCTGTGTCCATGGGAACTACAGGCATAGCAACTTGTGTACCACTTCAACCACCCAAGGAACAATTCATTTTTCCTGTATCAGTTTTACGGATAAGAGACTTTCATTTGGCCATAAAAGAATCTTTCAATATCATGTTCTATTGGACTCAGTTGGACTCAGAGGCAAGTCAAAGTAAATAAAAGACTTCAATTTGATAGATGAAAAATAGCAGCAGAAAAAGGACAAAAGGAACAACTGAAACCCTCTCACTGTGTGCCACCTTATGGGATGGCCCCTTGTAGATGTGTAACATGTTAAATACCTGAGGCAGAACCTAAGGAGGTAATTAAATGACTTGTAATTAGAGCAAGATGACTATGATGCTGTTAGACCAAGAGTAAGAAAAGGCTGTTCAAGTCAACCTTGAATTATCTCTCTATTGGACTACAATGGAGATGTATGTGAGATTTGGATCAGATCCCAAAGATTTTTTATGGCCTTCTATTCCTAGGAATGTCTGGATTGGCATTTTTCTCCAGCTAGCTGATGGAAATCCAGGATACTGGATATTATGAGGGAAAGCCCAAGAACAAGTGTACCAGTAAGTAGAGAAAACTTGGGAAATTTTATAAGCAAGCTGGTATGATTCTGAGTTTTTATCTGGAAGAGATTTGAATCCCAGCGCTGTCTCACAGCGTAGGGTTTTTTGTTTGTTTTTAATATTTTATTTATTATATGTATTTTAATATAATCTGAACATTCAGCATTGTCTTCCATTGCTCACTGTGGGGTGGCCCAGCTCCAAAACTCCTCATGTGAGTGTAGTTTGTCTACCAGAAGAGAAATAGTTTATAAAATTTAAGGCATTCTCTACAGCTGTAAGTTTTCTGCATAAATACTTTTGGCATCCTATATATACTATGAATTCTGTGCTGTGACTTAGTACAATGAAACTATTTTATAAAACACTGTCAAGGTAGAGACTTCTGAAAAAGCAAAGCTTATCTATCAAAGAGAGATAAACATACAGATTAGCCTTGGGTGTTTTAAAGCCCCCCAAAGGATTAATGAACATTTCTATCTGAATTCCATTCACTTCAATGGGATAAGGGTTTCTCCCAGTCCCACTAGTGTTTATGCATATAAATATTTGTAGGATTGGGCCATGTTTATGACCCAAAGAACATATTGGACCTGGAGTCACCCACTGAGGAAAGTACCACACAGTGCCCACAGGATTCCTGTTTCACTGCAGTTGGTTTCAAAGCTCAATAAAACCTGTGGAAGAAAATTACATTATAAAATCTTAACTACAAAAGTTACCACACATATAACCAGATGTCTAAAATGTCAAAAATAAGAGAACTAATGCAGACAGGGGAAAGAATTGATAGATTTTAGATAAATAAAACAGTCATCAGCAAATGACAACCTGAAAATAGCCAGCACTATGAAAGACAAACAGTAATTCATTATTTTTTAACAGAATGGGAAAAACACTGTAAGTGACAGATTTGATCACTTTGGTTGACAGTTCTCAGGATATTTAAGATAAATTCAAATTGCATAAATGGATTCTTGAAGTAATTTCAAGGACAGCCCTTTTAGAAATAAATAAGGATTCCCAATCTCATAATAATTGCTTGACTCAAGGAAAAAAGGAAAAATACATTGATGATGCAGCCAATTTTAATTAGAGTAGATGGGATAAATTCATTATGCCCACTGTGTTGAATGCTTTCTGGAAAGCAATATTGCAAATATTGTAAGGGCAAAAGGTGCAAGTGCAAAAGAGCTGTCACTTTACCAAAAAAATTTTTCCGAATAGGAAATTGCCTAGTAGAGGAGTACAGGTGCTCGTGCTGATGGAAAGGACATGAATCCCAAAAATATTCAGTTTGAAACCAGCAGGTTCAGATCTCCCTCACCATTCATGTTTAAGGTGGAACGCTCCTAAAACCGGGCAGCACCACTTCAACTGCCTTCCTGCACGAGGATCCACTGATAACGTAGTTTGCTTAATGTGCTTCCAGGAGGGTACATTATACACAAGGAGGAGCATCTGCCTGTTTCTGGAGAAATGGCACTGTGGGAGCTTTCTGCATTCCTGGTTTGGTTGCATAACTCTGCTGGTATCACTGTACCACCCTAACTAGGCCACTAAAACTCCGAGGGTTTGTTTGTGCATCGTATTATGCAATTTCATGTAGTGACACCCAAATTCAACCTAAATTATTCTCTCTATTCAAAGCAGTCAAGCTGTGCCAGCACATCGTGCTGCCTTATGTGTTCTTAATCTTTTACAGGCTCGTTGAAAGACAGCTGGGTATTCCTACATGGTACAACACTGAGCAATACCATAATTAACCTGGCATTATCCAGGCATGTTTTGCTACCCAGACATGTTTCTAGAAATAATCATGATAAACAATACAGGAAAAATGCCAATACACTTGCTTCTCATAGGGGCAATTGCTAATAGCATCACTGCTGGAGAAATGTATCAGTTTGCTGCATGAAACGAATTGCTGAGTTTCTTTTCCCAAAGTTCAGAATTGTTCAGATATTGAATTTTGATGCAGAAGACTGAGGAGTTGCAGGTTTCTACTGAAATGTCACTCTTCATTCCTGTTCTCACTTGTGTTTTAATTTTTTATCAATTACAACGATTCAGACTTTTCCAGCTGAAAGTATTCTTCATGAGAAATTCCACTTTGTCCCCAAGAAACATTCTCAAGGAAAAATGCATTAATGGAAACATGACCACTACCGAAAAGGAAAGATTTTCCCTGGAAAAAAAACAAACAAAAAAATCACAAGAAATTTTCAATAGGCAAAGTTAGGCTCCTTGCTGTTAAAAATATCATATGGAGGGTTAGATACAAGTACAGAATTTCTAAGAATAAGGTAAGATGTAACAGCTGCCCTTAAAAGTTTATAATTTCATTTCTGCTGGTAATGACAGAGAGTTAGGGTGCCTGGGGAACAGAAAAAGAAGAATACACAGACCAACCTGTGTGCTGAATTCAGGCCATGATGCGGTTTGCCTGTTGGCTTTGCATGCACAGATACAATCACTTGTTAACCACCTAAAGCCAGTTAAAAGATTAGCCATGCCACAGAGATTGATGCTGTTAAGATGGATCAGAAAAAAATGTAGCTCAGGGCTTAAATCAGCCTGGTGATTTGGATGACCACAGCCTGCACTGAGGAGGACACCACCCAAACCCCTGACAGTCCTTGCCAGCTCTGCCTTGGGAGCAGAGAAATTCCCTCCCCAACCCAAATCTGCTGATTGGTTAAACAGAACCACAGGCATGGGGAGCACTGATGTGGTCCTGAGGTGAAAGCAGTCTGCTTTCTGTTCTCCTGTGAGGAAGGCAATAGCTTAATCCCATATGAGAGAGTTTTATTTTTAACTCAAGGATCATTACATTGCCTCATAGAGATTCCTTCTTCAGACAATGTGGAAGATGTCAAGTGACTGGTGGCATAGTACTGCAAACCTAGCACTGACATTAAGCAACTTATTTTCATACGTGGCAAGTGCACAGCATCAACAGCATCAACAGAGGTTACTTTCATGCTAATCAGTTAAGTGGGCCTGACACAAAGCCTTAACTTGGAGTTCCTCTGGCATGAAGGAGTCCATATTCAGTTAATTTCCCTTAGCCTGCAGAGCAGGGTGGCTGCATGCAAAACCCTTATTGGAACCAGTTTCTGGTCCACAAGTCATGCCCAGAAACTAGAAAATGTCCATAAGCTTAAGACAAAATCACACCTGTAAGCTGAGCAGAAGCTGGGCAAGGTGATCACAGCAGTTCCTCCCTACATTAAGTTTTCTGTGATTTAATGGCTATTGTCAGTATGGATCAGCAAGTTTCAGTGCTTGAAGTGTTGCTGGGTTCAGCCACGTTCTTGTATCCATATAGTTCTTCCTGGGGGCAGACAGAGGTGGTGACTGCCCTGGTGAGCACCCAGACACCCCAGCCTGGAGTCACAGACTGTGCAGGAGAGCATGGCCAGTGACTCCTGTTATTTTCTGTCTCAATGGTCTGGAAAACGAAAGCCCAGTAAGGTGGGAGAATTCCTAACAATGCAAAATCCAAGAAGAAAACACAAGATGACCTGGAGTGACTGAAACAGCAAAACCCGGAAGATGCAGTTGTGGAGATTGAGAGATAAAGATGGGGAGATCAGGTTATCATGATGAAGGCAAGGATGATATATGGTGAAGGAAAATTCAGTTTAGGTCTTTTGACACTGTAAATGTAAACTGGTGAGCACTGGTTGCAAATAAAAATCCAAACACTTCTTACGCTCCTTGGGAATTCAGAAAATAGCTTTGCCCTGAACAATTTTTGCATGGTTTTCCAGTACAGAAGATTACCTTTTCTCAAATTTCCAATGTAAAATTAAAAAGGAACTCATGCAAAGATAAGTATGCACAATAATTCTAAGCATTTAGACAATAATTATTCTCCTAAATTCTAGCCATAGGTAATATATATTCTTCTTGTCATAACTTTCCAAACAGGCATTTTTGAGAGTTTGGATTTTTAAAAACCTACACGTCTATAGCCTGCCCCACACCTCCGTTCCCTCAGTTCCTCTCTCTGTGTAAGCAAATGCATTAATGGAGCAGGGAGGTAATTGCAAGTTGCCACAGACACTGAGTTTCCATCTGCTAAATACCGGAGCATTTTAAAGAAGGTGGCAGGGAAGCAAACATGCTTTATACTGAATTGATGCCCAATGGCTCAAGAGTAAAATTTAAACAAAATGTTCTAACAGAAAGATTTGAATATTTGAAGTTATTTTTCCCTCTTCTATCTACCCCACTGTCAGGTTTTTGGTTTTCAGAGTTATTTTAGAAGAAGGCACAAAGCTGGTGAAACTATAGCTGGGTGACTGTTTCGACCATATCCCAGCTACATTCTTCTCTTTGGTCTTCAATACATTAAAGAATTGTACATGACATTTCAGAGTGTCCTTTTCTTCAGGAATCAGCTTGGCTTTCAGCTCCTGCTGACTTTTGGACACATTTAATTTATTTTTTTAAGATGCTGTCACCTTCAGCTGTTTCCAATGAACTAATTTTGATAAAAGATGTTACTTTAAGAAATGGGCAAAGTCACCTCCCTTTCCTCTTGAGTCACTGACAGATCTCTAGGCACTATGAATGACTACCAAAATGTGAGGTGATGTAAAGATCTTCAGAAAAAACCATTTCTTTGAGTTTTCTTCAATACCATTTTTTCCCCCAAGGAAGAAAACTTAAACAAATGTAAATAAAGCCAAACAAACTTTAGCTGCATTTTCAAGAAATAAAAACAAATTCTGAACTGTGGCTTGATCTGAACAATATCAAGTTGTGTCTCCAAGCTGGGGCAAAGTAGATAAATTTTAAATCATTACCCACCCAGTCCTCTCTCCGTATACAGCATCCAGAGACATATTTATTTTTTAGTGAAAGAACCAATGCTTCTGCTTTAGAGACATCAAAGGTCAAAGAATCTCACAGATTCATCAACACTCAAATAATTCCTTTTCACTTGTGCCCTCTGAAATCCACCCCATTGAATACAAATGGTTTCTTTTTTTTAAATCTAGATGGTGAGGATGGCAGAGTGGTGCCTCAGATTTAAAGTAAACAACAGGAAGAAGTAATAAATTGTCACCCTTGCAGGGAAAGGCTGCAGCTGACTCTGGGCCTTAAGCTGCTGGCTCTTTTTATTATGGTGAAAACCATAGTCTAAACTTGTCCATAGGTTCCTGAATTTTTGTGTTGAGCATTTACATCCCCAGATTTTATGGTCTCTGAAGTACCTTCACTGTTCTAAACTAAAGAAAAGGTACTAAAAGGTTCTTAAAGAAAAGAGTTTCTTTTACTCCAATTACAGTATACATTCTCCCAACACTTATGTGCTTATGTGGAAGAGTTTTGGAAAGGAATGGTAATGGAAGCTTGTTTTTGGGAAAAGAAATCGAATGAAAATTCAGACATTTACATATTTATACAGATTTCTGCATCTGTGTGTTGTCAAGCAGAAGTTTCCAAAGGCTTCACAACCATCACATATTAATGATGTCATGTCAAGATATATTTAAAATTCTGTGAATCACTGCAGAATTTATATAATTTCTGATGTTCCCATCTCAGCAAGCACAATTTTCTGTATTTCTCTGGTTGAACAAACAGTACATGCAATATTAACTGCAGTGCAGGATGTCTTCCCATATAGGATTGGAGAGTTCAAGGCAGACCAGGTGGTGTGAAAAGGTGATTATTGCCATATATACAGAGGTTAAAAGCAAGTGTCCCTGTCAATCCTATGTCTAAAAATGTGTATTGTGGTCATATACCTTCTGTGAAACTGGTTAAACAAAATCATTCTACCTAGACTTATTAACCACCACCAGAAAGCTGCCATTTTGAATTAATTACAGAGCTATTACTTGAAGGTGACAGACTCTAAAACTAATTTAGTCTTCTACAGTGCTGGAAGGAAAATATCTGAAAAGTCCAGTTTATTGCACATTTGCTGAGTTTATTTTGCTCGTGTCTTAGTGAATTACCAACATAAAGTAGATACTAGACATAATAAATGTGATTGGGCACTGTTTCATGCTTAATGGTTGCCTGCATGTGCTTCAGAATATAAAGAAACTGTAATAAAACCCAAGCATGTCATGCTACCAACAAATAATCGGAATAAATGACCTGGATTATAGCAAAAATTGCTGACTGAATTCTTGGGTTTTGATCCAATGACAATGACTTACAGAGAGGAGTGAAAGACTGATGATGTTCATGTAGTAGAACAGGCACATTTACCTATTACATACATTCAGAGATAATCCAATCAGGAAAAGTACTAAACCTTCAGAATGCTTTTACTAGCTGTAGTGGGGAAATTAAAAAAGATCACGAGGGACAGTTAACCATGGCAAAAAAAAAAAAAATCCTCTGCAGAGATCTTAAAACCTTTGGTTCTATCTAGGGCATCTCTGATAATGTTTTAACTTTCCTTCCCTCCCATAAAACTGGGGTTTGTGGAAATTATGGAGTTTATTCTCTGTTGTGCTACAGCAGTTCTTGTGTGCACTGGAGCATATTCTGAGACCAATATTGTGGTCTTCAAAATCTGTGTCTTTTCCTTGCACCTTTTTCTGGGATAAACAGACTTTCCTTTTCCACATCCTCTCTTTTTAAAAGGTGTTTAATTTTTTTCCAACAATGTGATCAACAGCAGTCGGTCAGCCACATACAAGTTACTGAAATTCATGGGGGAGTTTTCTTTAACCTCAGCACACACAGATATCTCTGTGTTGTATCATCTCATACTACCAAATGCTGTGGAGTTGATTCCACAGTTCATGAATTCATTTTTGCACTGTATTTATTCACACTGAGCTTTACACAAGGCTGATACTAAAGGCAGTGCATAATAGGTTAATAATAATAATAGAATGACATATTGCAAGTCTAAAGGTTTATACTTTCAAGTTTTATTTTCTTTTTCAGGAACTGTGAAAACCACCTTTCATATTATATTTTTGTCTCAAAAGTCTTAATCCATAATTATGGAGAACTGAGGTACCAATGCCAGAGTAACAAGATTAATACCTTTTTGACAGAATTTAATAATATGGTTTTATATTTAATTTTGTTCATAAAACATCTCACAGTAGGAAACTTTTTTTTACTTACCTAAACATTATTGCTTTAAAACAATTTAAGTCATATTTCCTGGTGCAAAGAATTTATTATGAAGGCTTGTTTGAAACAGGTTTTTATAGGCTCATGTAGAGATTAGCTTCATCTTAATTTGGATATTCAACCAATTTTGACAAGTACAGTCCACCATGGGCTAATAATGCAGACTTTAATTAATTTATCTTCTCTTAAATGCTCCAAGCCCTTTAAAATCATGTTATATATGTCACCTGGATAACAAAACTCATGTTAGTTTTGGTTTTGGTGTCTGGAGAAAATATCCAGCCATCATTGCAGCTGATAATGTTTTTGCCTAAGTGAGATGAGAGTGAGGGTGTTACATAATGTATTATCAGAGACCGTTGCTCTCACCAGCAAAAATTCAATCTGCAGTACCAAGCTTTCTACGCAGCACATGGGATAGCAGCAAGCCCTGCATCTCTGCTATGTACCAACAGTAAAAGCCTCCTGGTGCAAAACCTATTTCCAAGCAGCAAATTTCCCTATTTGTGCTGAGCTGTTCCTCAAAACAACCCCAGAGATCCAGATATTTGCCATAGCCATGCAAAGACAAGCCTGTCATGCGACTGCAGCCAGGACCTTACCCTGGTTCCAAGGTGTGGAGGCATCGGTGATGCCATGATGATTTTTTGCCTTTTCTTTTATACCCCTGTTATACCTTTTTACAACTTCTGTATTCTTAGTGCATTTTCCCTACATTCTTGGACTTGTTTGTTCAGCTAAGAGACTAAACATTTTAGAAGCTTTGTAGGTAGGGGTCAGTGTGCCCCAGACCCCAAGGTCCTCTCCAGAACACATTCTGTAAACCAAGATAGAACCATCCAGGGGAAGGTTCCTTGGGGAGGGGTGCTCACTTGAGCCTCTCATTGGGGAATTTTTGATAGATATGATAATTAGTAAGACCTATAATGTGTTACCAGATCTTTGGTGGGTGTGCATTGAGGTGCATTCGACCGGGATGCACCTAAGGATCCTTAAAATAAATCCAAAGGTAAAATCCCTTTTTCCCTTCTAACTGTGTTTGACTCTTGATTTTAAGACCAGGAAAAGGCATCATCAGCACAGCCTGTGGTGCTTGTCGGAGGTGAGTGGGGCCCATTTTTCTGATCCTCCAGAAGAGAGTATCTTGAGGAAAATGTCCAAAGAGCCTGGCTGCTGGGAAGATCTGTGGACAATATTGAGCAGCTGAGTCTACCCCTATATTCAATCTAAATATTCTGTGTGTAGTTGACAAGGGACAGCTTGAACAGTCTCGTGAGGGCTCTGGGTTTGGAGTACCAAGGACCCCACTGTTAATTATCTATATATATCAGTGACAGATGCAAACAATCAAGTGCAAACCAAGTCCTCAAAAGTAACTGCAGACTGTCTGCAAACCTCTCAGGTAATCACAGGGGCTTTTTTCTTTTACCTCCAAACAGATATTAAAAATAGATATTACCTCCAAATAGGTATGTTCCTTGCTACAGGAAGAAATACTGTAGGTATGCAGTATTCTGAAAGAAACACCATAATTTCCACCAGAATGGAAAGAACAAAACCATTAAACTTGCAAAACTGGGTGCTGCTTATCTGGAAAAATGCCATAGCTTTTTCAGAGCTAGAAGTTTATCCTCCTTGCATCTGAGTGTCCCTAGTCCTCTATGGTATCATGACATGGCATTCCTACATGGCAAGCTTCCACCTTGTTTGTGAGGAAGAGAAACTTCCACCAGGAATTTGTGTGGGGAAAAGGATGGCTCCAGACATGAGGAAACAGCAAAAGGTGACACCTGAGGAGGCTTCATTGACCAGGGAAACTTTTGTCTGTGCATCCAATAGATGCCCCTACAAGTGATTGTGTCATTGTGCAAGATTAAAAACATGGATCCAGTCAATTGAAAACCCATCCAACTGCAGAATCCAAGACCATCTCCACTATGAGATTCAATTGCAAAACTGAGACCCAAGGATGTAAAACTAACACATCATAGTCAAGGCTGTGATGAAAGAGGAAAAAATCTTTTTTTCAGTTTAGGGGGTGTGTAGCTGTGTGAGTATACACAGAGTCATAAAAAGAAAGGTGGAGTATGTTTAAAAGCGAGTCAGGACTTTTTCCTTCAGTATTACAAGTGATGTGGAAAATATCCCTTGCAGCTACTGTGGGATAAATTGCAACATGATCAGAGATATGGATCAGGTGAACACAGAAAGCTGATGAGAGTTTAAATAAATTCTGTCCACCTTTTCCTCTGGCTTTACCTCCACAGATTTGTTCATTCTTCTAAATCATAATGATGCAATTGAAGGGAAAAAATTACTCTTGTCGGAATGTGTATAAAGACATTTGTCCAGAAAACTCATACCAGTAAGCTTGAGTAGGAGCTTTTTTGCTGACACTAAGAAGAAAAAAAAGAAGTTTCATAGGATCATAGAACCATTTAGATAGGATAAGACCTTTAAGAACATCAAACCCAATCATAAAATCCATATAATTCTTAAATTTTGCATGGGAAAAGTAAATAAGAATGATACAGAACTTGATGGACACAGAGGAATCAGTAATGAGAACATTCAAAGCAAATAAAATGAAGGGTTTTTTTCACTTACCAAATTGTTACACTGTGCAACTTGCTGCTGTGAGATTTTCTGGATGCAAAATATACAAAGCAGATAAAACAAAGGCCATTAGTCAAGTCCATCAAACACCGAGAAACAGCTGAATCCTCTGTCCCAGGAATCCTCTAACCTGAAAACTGGCAGAGCCAGGGCACACAGCTCAGGAGTAGGCACTGTTCTTCTCATCTGCTTTCTTCTGGCACCTACAACCAGCTAATGATACCAGCACAGTGTTGGGCACAACAGACATTTTCTTTAACCCAGCAGAATGATTTTTCTGTTCTTCTTCAGTTCAGTTTGATTTTCACACTTCTTACTGTACTGCAATTTTTCCTCTAGCAGAAAGGGTACAGGCTGTCATTTGGCATTATTGGAGTCTTCTAGCTGTCAGGGAGGGATTCTCTGCCCACAGGTGTAAAACAGCCTTGTTGTACCCAAATTTATCCTTGATGAGTTTTCATAGGTCATGGGTGCTCTTAGTGACACTGAGAGGTTTTGATGAGCACCTGCAGCACCATACTAATAGACCATAAAAAAATGAGGTTGTGGAATTAAGCTATTTACAAAAGCAAAATGGAAAAGACAATGTGTATATACATAATGCAGGAGAAGAAGAACATGTCATTTTAGCTGTCTAGAGAACTAGACCATGTGTGTATGTCCATGATTTTCTAAGGGATTTAACTCTTAATATCAGCAACACAGTAATGTTTTTATTAAAACCATTCCCAGGCATTTCCCAAATCCAGTATATATTTTTAATTACAGTCACTTCTACTTAAGCCCTCCATTGTATTTTAACATCTTTGTTTCTTGGCTTAGTACTGAGTAGCATGAAGGTCAGTGCTTCACACAGGCTTGCAGTAAATTTAACTTCTTCAACTGTGCTTTCAATATACCTTTGTCAAAAATCTGTTAGGAAAACTGCCATTCCTACTAATGACAAATTCCATATACTAGTTGGTCTCTGCCTCACTATGTCCCATTCATTGTTAGAATTCAGAAAATGGCTCAATTAGCAGAGAATTTGAGAAATATTGCTGCAGGAGATTTGTGAGGAGAGATGCCAGCAGATAAATGTGAGTCATTTTTCAGCTCAGGAGGCTTCAGCTGTGATTGCACAGACTGATTCTACTTAATTCATTTCTTTCTTTCCATGTATGTAAGGAAGACAGCAGGTGAATAGTAAAATACAAAAAAACGGAGCAAAAACGGGTTATTAAAGTGAATCAAAGTAACAACTGGCTTGGCAAGTACACAGGTATATTATCTATGATTCATGAGCCTGTATTATTTTTAAAATGCCATTAGCCAGGTGATGACTATATGGAGATGATAGTAAATCCCCAAATTTTCTTCAGTTTTATAACTTTCACTCTAAGTCCCTGAATTCACACAGCTCTCAGAGGTCTGAATGCTGCCCTCACTCTCCTCTTAGCAGTGGCTGCATCAGCCCTCTTGAGCTCCTGCCCAGCCTGAATGACTCCAGGATTAGTGCCTCCTGTTTAAAAAATATAGATTGTCTCTCCTGGGAATGAAAAAACATGCGGTAAAAAGGAACTTTGGAGATGGCTCCCACAATAATCACTGAATGTGGCCACTAGAACTGAAGAGTTCCCAGACAGATCAGAATCTTTAATTTATTGATCAAGAGTGCATTTAACTGAGGTGATAAAAAGAATTCACTGTCGTCTGGCATATGGGGGAGAAACTTGGTGAAGAATGAAGTTCAGATCTACTTTTCATCAAGTCAGCATGGGGCCACCAATAACAACCAGGCAGTACCTGCCCATCTGCTGTCTAGTGTTTTGCACAGGGATGGTAGGTTACCTGCTGGTGAAGACTGTGTGCCACGTGAGCAGTGCAAACCCATTTTCAGAGATGGACTGTGAAAACCCATTGGTCATTTCCTAACAGTTCAAACTGTGAACTGCCTTAATTGTCCTGGTGAAGTGACTTCCTTCTAGCAGAGTGTCCTGCAGGAATTCCCCAAGTGAGGGGTGGATTTGCAGTCAAAATCCTTTACATAGCTCAGAAGAAAATAAAAACTTCAGGTGCAGATGATATGGCTTACAAACAAAACTAACAATGTGCAGCCTTAATTGAACTCACCCTCCTGAGCTGTGAGGTTCAGTCTTTAGGTGAGCACTAGAAAAGGGATGTCTTAAACTGTAGCATGAGTTTTATAGGGAGAAGAATGAGAAAATATTCTAAATATTCAGGAACTGACAGGAATTCCTGATGGAAATCAAACCATATTCTTCCACTGACTTCAACAGGAAAAAGATATTTCACCTTGAGATTGTAAAGAATTGCTTTGGGGGAAGAAATGCCAGTGGGATATTAAAGAGTGATTGAAGCTAAGACTTTCCTGATAAAAGGAGTGGAATCCACAAATTTCTGAAGTTCACAAAAAACTGATGTTTTATTTGTTTCCAGCTGTCTAAACAGTTCAGTTTAACATCTCTGTATAAGAATTGAATGTCTTCTGGGTAGAAATTAAGTTTTTAAAATGTAAAGATAGGCACATAATGTGGTTAATATGATGTAAGCTGGAGCCTGAATTTGCAGTAATTTAGCTCATCTGTGGTAACTGCCTGTGGGGAGACTTGTTATATGGTTATAAATGTGTGGTAATTTGAGGTTGCCTATCCCTCTTCTGAATTCCCCCTCTTGGAAGTAAAGGATCTTACATTTACTGACGGGTAAGAAGGTGCACAGTTTTTACTTAGTAGCCAAACACTTGTGGCAGCTTGTTTGCACGTCTTTAAGATCAGCTAATTACAGCAGGGAGAAAAAAAAAAAAAGTTATTAGAGCCATAACAAAGCACTTGAAATTATCAAAAGAAAAATGGTTTTATTTATTGAAATTTAATCTTTTATAGATTTCTAGCCATGTAAATATCCAAGATTTTTTTGCCATTCTTCCTGACTTACTAGACATTATTCACAGGTATCATTTATAATTTCAGTACTTGTAATCTAGAAAACCTAGTGCCACTCCAGAGTAAATAATCCATTTTACTCCTGCTCTTTCTCATAGCTGACTGAAGACTTTTTTTTATTTAGACTGTAAAATCTTTTACATGATTGTGAACTAAAAGACTAACTTTATCTTCTATTTGTCTTTCTGATTTGAGACCATTTACCCTTCGACAGAAGAGATGGAGTTCTATTATAACATGATAAAAAGTAGCAGACTCCATTTGCAAGATATGAATGCCATCAATGGTGAAGAGTTAGGTTTAGTTGTCTGTTGACCAGATCTCATCAAAAGTATTGCTTAGGATTTCAGGCAGGAGAATGCATCAGTACCAAAGTACTCCTGGAACCTTGTAGGATCTGTGTTCAAAACAAGCAGGGAATGAACTTAGGATCTCCTTACTATGGATGTTATGACACCAAAATTTTATATGGACTCAAGAGGAGACCTGAAAAAGACAGTGCTGCCTTGCCAGCTTGGGTCTCCAATGTCTCCAACCCCCTTCCTCTGCCTTTCAGTGGGTCTAACCCTAAGAACCAGGAGAGAAATGAAAAACAGAAAAAGAAAATTTGAGAATTAATCTGAATTAAAAAAATCTGAATTTAGTTTTTAAATAACACATGAAACATTATACCATCTATTTTCACAACAGGTGTTCTGTACTCTCCCTCCAGTAACAAAAATTGTTGACTAACTTTACCGGAAATCTCCTCTAATTAAAAGTGGCTGCAGATTTAGCCTTTCATACAAACATTAAATTAGAAGTGTCCACAGGGTTGCATACAAATCAGAATCCACAGTTACCAGCCAAACCACATGCCGTAGATGTGGCTTTGTAGGAAGAACCCAAGAATTTTCATTCCAAAACCACAGGTACCTACTCCTATCTTGTTTGGCTCCAGCAGTAATAAAGCTGACAGCTTGCATGGGAACCAGCAGCTCTGTGGCCACACTGTGGAAGACATCTAA
The DNA here is from genome assembly GCF_000738735.6 of Corvus cornix cornix. Classification (NCBI taxonomy): domain Eukaryota; kingdom Metazoa; phylum Chordata; class Aves; order Passeriformes; family Corvidae; genus Corvus; species Corvus cornix. The sequence goes on along the minus strand of NC_046333.1, from coordinate 8,090,500 downwards.
TACCCCATTCCTTGACTGGCCCTAGAGAACAGCCAACCTTGCCACACACAAGACATGGTGTCCCTTGAGGAATTTAAAATTGCCGATAATTTGTGTAATTCATGGGGACTGTTCTCTCTTCCTCTCTAGAAACAGCTCACATATATATTTCCCAGCTTTCTGTTCCACTTACACAGAATTATAGAGAAGGGGAGAGAAAGTTCAGGATGAGGTACGTTCTCCTGACTTCATGCAGTTCTTTTTTTTCTTTGTTAAAAAAAAAATAGGAAAGGAGTATGTGAGGCTGGAAAACAGGCAAAACTACATCTGGCATCATTTCATCTGAGCAAAGTTTCCACAAGAGTGAGTGAAGTACCTCCAAAGCTGGGGAAAAAGTGCTCCACCTCCTGCACACCCACAAGGCTTATCGGATCAGTCATGCTGCAGGAACCTGCCTTGAAGTTCTTGGCCTCATAAGGATCCTGAACACACACTGGTATCAGGTTCTTTCCCAGTGTTTCCAAAACACCAGGAGAGAACTGATTCCTTATTCCTTTTCAAGTTGCTCCTAAAGTGGTGCAAAGCTTGGTTTGAATGCCTTGCTCCCATAACCAAAGCAGGTGAAGATGTCTCACATCTCCCCTGCTCTATACACAGTTTTAAGGATGAGCAGTGATGACTCCTGAACATCAGAGATCACAGACAGCAGAAACAAAACAGCATGTCTTGTGGGGAAATAAACATTTCGTAATTGCTGATGTTTCCTTTTGGATAAGTGAAAAGCCTGAACACATTAAAAAAAAAAAAAAAAGATTTAATTTCTAGTTTAAATACAGCTGCAGTAATTCTTATACACCACACAGCTGTTCAGAGGCCTGGCAGCTGTCCATATCTTATGTGTCCTATAATGTATTTTCCAGTATTGTCCTCTTGACACATAATGACTGTCTTTAACTGTTGGGAAAAGATAGTAGTCCTTGAGTTAAACACATTTATGTCTCATCACTGCTGGCTTTTGCACCCACTGAGCCTCTTGACTTACTTCCCTGTGACCGTGGTCTTGTTAGAGAGGAGAATCATGTGGGTTTTTATTCCTTTCTTTGGCATAAACCTCTGTACTGATGGCTGACCCCAAACTGTACACTTGTTTGTTAGACACAAACCAAAATCATAGCTAACACACATTCACACCGTGCAAATAACTGGGATGACAAATGTTTCGACCAAAACACCAACAGATGTGCCAGTCTCACTGCCAGTGCAGAGTGGGAAGGGTGGCTGACAAGTTTTCCTGACAGCATGTGATGTCTTTCTGAATTAATTTCTTAGAGAATAGAATTTCTGTTTTTATAGATAAAATGAGGCTAAAGAACATCTTACCCTGTATCATGAGTATTTTTGTAAATAAGCTTCTCAATTTTTCTTGCTGACTTTTATTCCAAGCAAAAATAGGTGTGGTTGAAATGCTGTTGCTCAGACTGCACAGAGAAAATGCATTGTAATGTTTAGCTAAAGATGTTGTACAGCTCTGGAAAGGTTTCCTCCACTCTGGCTTCTGACAGCTTCCAAAGTACAAGATACAAAAGCCTCACAAGGTGCTCATGCAACGAGGGCACCATTTCCCTCTTATGACTGGGGAAACTGAGGCTGGAGACAGAAAGCTCTCCATGCTCATGCCTAGTGGCATTCCCTCAATAGTTTTATGGGGACACTTCAGAGAAAGACAAAAGCACATGTAAGGGGCACATGGCTGTGCCTCCTCAGCCTGGATTTGATGGTCCTGGTTCAGTTGGTGTCTTGTTACCTTTACCTGGCTCTGGGTTGTTGCCAGCTCGTGTCCAGCCAGCTCAGAGTACAACCAGGGAAGTGTGGTGTTTTCACCTGTCTTTGTAGGTGCTGCTTATCTTCTCTGTTTTTATAAAATATAAAAAGTAGCTTAAAAGAACATTAAGGTTCTTCAACAGACAAGCCAAGCTGTGCCTCCTTCCTACATGGCACTGAATCTATTTTTCCATTGTGCTGTTGTCTTTTTTCTTTTTTAAAACCATAGATTAGCTTCGGTATCACTTGCTAGCCCCACCTTGCCTCCTCCCATATTTGTATATTCTAGCATATCAAAGCAAGATGTTTTTACATGATAAGCTCTCTTCTCTCTCTGCAGCTTGGGTAAACAATTTTCCCAGAAATGTTTCACTCACTACTGTGTTTCATACGTCACCTGTAGTTTGTAGTTGAAGTGTAGTTTCTACTAGGTAACTACTGTACAAAAGGCATGCCCTGGTTCTATTTGCCCTTAATCTGGGAAACAGTGAGAACAACCACAAGTTACTATTCCTGTGTACCTAAAGATACAGAAAAAATATTGGTTTAGGGAAAATATGTTACCGTATTTTAAAATACATGTGCCCTTTTTAGCTATTCACTCCTGGCCACTGGGAAGTTCATTTTTAACCCTCATTTTGAGTCCAGTACCTTTTTGGCATATGAAAGTATTTAGCACTGAAGTCTATTTACAAAGTTATTCATTTCCTGAATGTTTTTTTAGTTAAAAGAAAAGAGGAGGCCCTCTGGAGCACAGCAGGTGAGCAGCTCATTGCAGGTACCAGCTCTTCATCGTCTCTCAGATGAATATTACATATTGAACAGCAAAAATACATTTTGGACAGACTCTATACTTGGATTTTCAAATGCTAACAAGATGGTAAATGTGAAGAATTTATTTCTAGAAGAAAGCTGCACACTTCTCTCAGCCAAAAGCTAACTTTAGACACTCCAAGTTTGAGACTTGTCAGCCCTGTTTTTCCTGAGGTCTCCCCAAGAATTTTTATAGAAGGGAATTATGACACCCTTTGCAAGACCAATGGAGCTGGGATTAACCTGACAGCATCTTTCAACTGCAGTTTTTTCGCACTAGCAAAATTGCAATTTCTTTGGTATCATCGGGAAGATGTTTGTTTTTTTCCTTTCTTCAAAACTGAGAAGAATTTTTGGTCAAATTTTCAAACAAGTCCACACCAAAGATTGTCACTGTCCCAAAACATGTTGCAGCAACGGTTTTGCAGTCTCACCTAGAGAAACCTCCAGTTTCCCTCTGGAATTTTTCCTGACAGACACCAGCATACCCCTTGCTCCAGATTTTCCTTCATGTTATTTCGTAGGCTTCTGCAACGCCCTTGTCTTTTCCCTGGTGCTTACACGCTTGCCTTACTCATAGGCACTCAGCATGTCTCCCTTTAGCTATACATATTCAGTTCTTTTAATCTTTTATCATAAATCAATCATTCCAGTGCTTAATCATCTGTTCTCTCTCCCCTGGAATGCTCTCCTGCTCCTCTTCCTTCCTCCAATCAGTGTTATGTGCCCAGAACCAAACTAATTTTTCTAATTGCATGACCAAAGCAGGACAGTCATCCTTTGAGTCTATACAATGAGACTCAAGTCAACTAATAGGATTGGTGTGTCATCACTGCCATTGGTACCTGTCAGTCAGCTGATTATTTTGTGTAAATTCTTTAAAAACAGGGATTCAAGAAAGTAGCCTGGATGGAGACGAGGGTGGAAAATGCTGGTGTTTCATTTCAGGCACAGACTGACCCATGGGACTCAAAACCTCAGAGACAATGTGAGAACTCAGATCCAAATGTGGGCTTCACAGCCTACAGGACTCACTTTTATTTGAGGCATTCAGCCTTGTAGCTCTCCTAAAGAAGTCAGACTCTTCCCAGTTCAAGCAACTTCCCAACTCCACTAAAACTACCTGACTGATCAGGACAGAAATCATCCATAGGCATGTAGGCCACAAGGCTTTCCTTTTGAATCATAAATTAATTACCAGAAAAGGAGACATAGTAAAAAAAAAGAATGAGAAAGAATAAAGAAGAGTCTAGGCGTAAATAAGACCCTGGAAAAGCTGAAATTTTCAATCTTTTGTATTGACCTGAAGGGGACAGGGAGAGAAATAAAGGACCCAGTCTTGATGCTAGACTTTTTCCTGTCCCTGAAGAAGAAAGCATTCTTTTTCTATTCTTATTCAAGAGGACTAATTTAACTTGTAAGTGCCATGGAGCTGTACAAACTTGGGCTCTGAGGGAGAACAGAAAAGACTGTGAGTCCATCAGTCCATCCTGGAGGGGCCAGGGAGGCTCTCGGGACAGGACAGTGCTCCTGAGGATGCTGGTGTTGCTAGGGGAGATGGTGTCCCAGGTATGGGCACAATGCAAAGACAGCCTTTACAAACACAGATGAATGTGAAAAGGAGACCAGGTAGGCACAGGTGAATATGAGAACAGACAAAGTCTGACAGGGGAGCTACTCCTAGTGGCTCATGTAAGCAAAACAATTTCACCCCCTTCAAAGGCAAATGGGACCCAGGATATTCTGTTTATAATTTGGGGGATTTTTGAAATCATAAGTCTTTCATTATAAAATGCCTGAAGCCCTCAGTCACAGCAATCAAGCCCTGCAATATCCGGTGTCATGTAAAGAAGTATCTTTTGTATTGTAACAAACATCATCAAAGGGCTTAATTCTAAATCATGTTAGTCAGAAGAATGTACTGATGATCTTTCTGATGAGTACATTTCCTCATCAGAAATTCTATGTTTCTTGCTTCTGTAATCATCTTCAATGGTCAATCTGAAAAAAGCGTCCCTAAATACAAAAGTACTCGAGTGTGTGCTTATGTTTTCATCCTGCTTGTGTTCTTGGACCCAGGTTTTACCCCCATGCTGCAGTGGTGCTGCTCCTCAGGTGTGTCCTTGTGGTACCAGTGACAGCTGTGCCCACCCTTAAGGGTACTTCATTTCCCTTAAGGTTGGGTTGTCACAACAATTGACAAATATTTGGCACAATCAACTTTTTCTGGCAGATTCTTTTTGCTAATATACACGAAATATTTCTACAAGTACACTGCTGGTCAACAATTTTTTATGACCGACTATTATGGGCAGAAGGGCCCCACAACACGTAAGGCCTTAGTCTTACAATATAAGATGGGTGTTAATTAAGCTGCAGTTAATTGTACCTTCATTTGCTTGCACACACAGTGGTGAGATCCAGCCTGTTAATGTCTGATAGAGGCTGGAGGCGAGGGCCAAAATCTTATCTCATTTTGGCCGTATGAATCTCTATAAATATAATCCAATGCAGGTACACGACAGAGCCTGAGCATTCGAGGCAGCCCCCCTAAATAGGAACTTCAGACAAAAGAAATTTTGCAATAGACTGAAAGTTCTGGACTGTCACCAGGGTCCTTTTCATGATAAACATTGAACCATAACAAAGCAGAAAGAGGCCACTTCATGCTTCTGCCTATGGTGATGTTTTAATGGCATACTAAGAGCCCAGTCCACAAGGGTGGCAAATCCTGAAATCTTGTCTTGTTCCTTTCAATCATTGAAAGACCTTCAACCTGCACTCTTCATCTACAGTCAAATCTTAGAGGGCTTGGCATGGTGCTGTGCTGTTGGGGTCTATTAAACTGATTAAACTTCATCACACATCGTGTTTCAGAGGGGTTGCACTCCACCAGATCCATCATCCCCAACCTGGCAGGATGTGGCCACCAATGGGGACAGATTGAAGGGAAACGGTGAGAAAGCTCTAAGAGTAAAAAAAAAAAAAGCATAAGTCTGCAGCAGCCTGTTTGTCTCCTGTAAATACCAAGGAAAAAATTGAAATTAGTTTCTTGGGAGAATTAAGAAAACTGAATAAAGAAATGATCTCTGCCAATGTCTATCACTTGACAGATGGCATCCTAAGGAATTTAACACCTACCTGTGACTTACACAGAGTTATCTCAGGTCTTTGAGAGAGCCTTGGATGTATGTTTTCTGCCTATTCCACTGAGATTTAAAAAGTATATTTGGGTTTACAAGACACTAGTATGCTCTGAGAATAACCTCTACAAAGATTATGCATTTTGGGAAAGATCTGGCAGACTTTCAGGCAGTTTTAAGATCTCTTGTATATGCAAAGGGACCTGTGATTTCATGATTAGAATAGATTTATAGCAGCAGTAGCACCTATTTAAATATTATGATAACTAGTGAAAAAACCCCAATTTTAGATTGCATTTAACTGAAATGTCATCCCTTAATGCTGTTAAGAGAGCTGATTTCTCTCTTTCAGTACTTGTGGGTATTCAGGGTTTTTTTTTAGACGTAATATACATTTAAAGAATGAGAAGGAAATATACCTCACTTTTTAATGAGCCCTGTAAACATAATATCATTTTTAGCATTATTTCATTAATAGAGAGAAATTACATTACTTCTCTTTCAAAACCTGTTTGAATGTTTGCCTACATATCTGCCCATTGTGTTCTTCCACAGGTGAGAACTGAAGCCTTTACTAAAGAGAGGATTTTGGCATGGTAATGTTCAGCAATCCAATATGTAGCCACGCTACTGTCATCAAACTGGCAAAAGAAATCAGATCAAGTTGATTTCTTTTGATCAAGTAGTCATTATCAAATGAAACTAGTTCTAAAATAGAATATTCAGTCATCCTGAGATTAGAGTTTAAGATAAGAGCTTGGTTCTTAGGTGTTATGATAGGTTTCTACTCACAGTAATTACTGATTTTGTATGTAAAACTATAAAGTTTAAGAGAAAATACTGACCCATCTTCACTAGGATGAAGTGAGGAATAAAAATGAAGAGAGGAATAAAAATGGCTTAGATACAGGAATATTCATAGGAAAGCTGTAAGAAGATGAAAGGAACTTTGTCCTGGCACTGTCTGAAAGTTTGAATTTTTTAAAGTTTGCCTTAAAGTACATTGCTTTAGATATGTTGTGTGTATGGCCATTAACTGTTGTTTTCTGTAAGCAATTCTATTTAAGTAAATAAAATACACATTTTTGTAAAGTTCAAGCAAGATGCGACACAGATCTTCCTAAATACGTCCCTTCTCAGCCACTCAGATGTCATTTTCTAAGCCCTCAGTTTTACTGTCAGACTATGTGTAAGAATTAGGAAAAATACATGTATTTTTTAAAAGATGATATGCAGTTAATATATTGATCAAGAATTTGTGGGGGAGCTAATTCCCAGCAAGGCTAATGAAAACCAGGCTGTCTGATGCCCAGATGGATGATCACTTCTCAGTTGATTGTAAAGGTAAATGTTTTATGCAGCGAAGACTCAGTATCCTGTTTGGGTGTTCAAAGATGCATTCTCCAGCTGCAAGGAGAATCTTTTTTAAAGCTTATTAAAATGTAGTATCAAAGCTGCTTTTGAATCAAAAGTAGATTTTCAACTAACTTTTTCGTGCTGAATTATTTTTTCAGAAAGCAGCAAGAGTTAAAACCTTCTTTGCAAACATAGATGTTTTCACTGCAGGCATGAGTCCCTGGCCTAATCAGCTGCCCTGTTAGAAACATGTTCGTGCACAACGTGGTCCATGTCAGCTTTGTAAATAGAACTGGTAACTCTGAAAATGTCCATTTAATTCCAGGACCAGGCAGACCACCATGAGGGCTATGTGGTGTATGGCTATGTGGTACACATCTCCTCCAGTGGGACAATCTGCATGTAATTTATTTAACGAAGAGTATCTTTCTACCATAGTGGAAAGTTTCAGATATTATTGACTCTTCTGCTAGAAAATGAACTCCTCAAAGCCTGAGTTTTATGGGCAAAAGCACAGAGAAACTGAAAGGAGAATAGACTAACGACTTTTAAATTTTCACCACAAATGAAGATGTTTTTATCTTTAGGGAATATCCAGTTAAAATAAAACATAAATAAATATTCATAATGTTTCCCTGTGTAGATGTAGCGATGTATCACATTTTTCATTACTCCAATTTTAGATGTAAAACAAAAAACCCCTTTTGCTTTTTTTGAAACATACTCAGCCTGCTAACAGTGCCAGAAAAGCAAAGTTAATAAGCCAATTTGTTTCGTTTTCAAGCAGACATCCTTGTGTTTTATCTCAGGTTGCTTTTCAAGCTACAGAGAAAGCACCTGTAAACATGTGTTGCAGAACTACCTCATTATCCTCATTCAAACCCTTTGCAAGCACCATTAGTCAGGAACTGTTTTCAAGCAGATGCATTTCTGAACTTTATACACTTTTTCCCAGTAAATTATTCACTCATCCAAAGTGACTCTTTTTTTTAGTTCCTGTCCAGCTTGGTGGTCCTTTGCATGCAAACTGAACAATGGATTTAAAGTCCTAATAAATGGAGGGCAGACAGACACACAGGCTGATAGCAATATACTTCTTTCCAAAATACGTGATTTCTCCATTTTTCATGTATGAAACTCCTGAGTTCCATTTCTTAAGGTTTTAGAGGGTTTGGTGCCCAGACACAAGAACTATCAGGTGGCTTTGATTCTTTTGATTTTCTTTAATTTCAGTGGGAAGAGTGGTCCTCAGTTTCTTTTTAGCCTCGTTTTGCTCCATGAATCCATGAATCCTTTGTTTCCCCAGATGATTAAAAAATTCCTGTCAATTTAGACTGTGTGAGTCATCCAGATAAATACACTCATTTTAAGGCAACATGTGGAACCCAAAAGCTTCCAGGACGCCCCAAAGGTATCCTGATTGCAGGGCTTGCAACGTAACTTAATCTTTAACACTCCAACACTTAAAAATGTTCTTTTCCACTCTATGCTGAGTAAGGCTTATAGCAAATCTATACCTTTACTTAGGCTTTTACGATTATGTTTGTCATCATATTTGGTCAACTTTGTGTTCCTTTAGCAATGACAAGAGAAAATGACACTCAAGCATGTCTCAAAATAAAGCAGAAATTAAAAACAATGGCTCACCACATCTCTCCTTGACCACACTGTTATTCCAGGTGGCAAGGTGACTTTAGGCAGAGGGAAAGTTATATCTGTTGAACATCTATAGTTTATACTGAAAGAGAATTTAGGAGAGGGAAGTTTTGATGGGGAATAGAACATGAAGAACAGAGTATATCAAATATACTGAAATCCCAGTAACTTCAGTGGGCAAGCAGACACAGGGGAGACAAGGCTTAAGTTCATGGCTATTCACAGCAGAACCAGACTGATAGGTTGTTGAGGTCTCTGAGCTCTTAGTATGGATAACCAGTGATAGAAAAATACTTCCCTGGCTGATAAAGCTGCAGCAACAAGAGAAGAGTGAAGTCACTGCAGGTTTTATGGAGCAAGGATTTTGTAGGGACAGCTGGACGACAAGCTCCTTGTCCTGTTGGCAGGTGACTCTCTCCCCACCTCAAAGGCATTCAGAGTTATTCTGCCTCAAAGAGGCATTCAGAGTTATTCTGCATTAGTGAGATCCAACTCTGTACTCTTTAAATCAGCTGAAAAACTCTTCACTATTACAAGATGACAGTTTAACAGGCAGCTCCCCTTCTTGCTTTCTACTTAGGGGAACAAGCCACACCATAAACATGGGACTTGGTACAGCTCAGAGCCAATGTATGGGTCCGTCTTGGCTCTCTGGATATAAATACAGGTGAGTCACTGGATGTGCCTGTACACACCTTGAAAGAAAAGTACCTGAAATGATCGCTGACTGCCAGGAAACTGTGCCAAATTGTTGGCAATGTCCTTTGCTCCTCCTTGGCTCATCTTCATTCATGAGTGCTGAGCCAAGTCAGAGTCTGCCCTTTGGCTCGTTTCATTGGCTGGCTCATTGCTACGATGTACATGTTTTCTAATGAACAATTGTGTACACCCATGTACATACACACACACACAAACGCAAATTTTCCACAGATTTCAGCACCACTTGTCATGACTTTAGTGGCTCTTCTTTCAAAGGGTGTGTGGTGAATATTATTTATGCTTGTGACAGCATGCACGGAAGTTTCTCTGCTTCTGAGGATTTTACTTCAGTGTTTGCTTACCTGCTGCATGGAAGTCCTCTTGGTATCATCTTAATTTGCTTAGATAAAAGAGGAGTCAAGCAAAGAATTTCTGTAGGTCATTTAAATAAGTGCTTCCTTTTAGATCAAAATTTGTACCTGTGCATAAATGTGACCTAATGGTTCAATTCTGATCTACTTAAGGACATGAAAGTGTTTAATAATTCCTATGAATTCAGTGGCCTCGTTATAGATCCTCATGGGTATATCTGAGAACTGAATTTGGTTTGCCAACCAAAAGAATCCTAAACTGCCTCTTTTTCTCTTTGCTGATGGTGTGCATGGTGCACACTACTTTTTCACTGTAGTGGGATGAAAGATATTTTCAAAGATACTCTTGCAAAAATAAAGTGAGGGTGTTGTACAGCCAGGGTTTCACCGGGAAACGCTCCGCTTTTCAAAAAAAAAGAGAATTTTCCTCCTCCTCTGCGTGAGATCTTTGCCAAAGGGTGTACATGTTACTGTTGCAGCCAAAATTACTGTTATAGCCAAGGGATGTACACGTTTCTGTGTAAACGCCTTGCCAAAGGGTGTGCGAGTTACAGTTCAAAGTTACAGTTGAAGGGGCATTCCTGGCTTTAACGTTTGTTATCTTCTTATCCAGTCAATTAAACGCGGTTTATTTTCAGATGGCTGAGGGGATTGCTCATGTGATGCAGAGACTATTGCTATGGAGCCCTTAAAAACAAGTTCCCTTTTAACTTTTTGGTGTTATGAAAGGTATTACTGGTACTCATGGTATTCCCCATTCCTTGTACAATACGTGCTTCTGCAAAGAATAGCTTACCTCCAATTAAAGATGGTAAAAGAGCTCCATTTTTTTCTCTAAGGGTGCCCCAGGCCATGCATGGCTGTTTAGCAGGCTACTGCGTGCAGCTGTAGTCACATTTTGCATGGTTTTGAATTAATGGCAATAGCTCAAGAAACAGATCTGGTTGGCAGACTGAATTTTCCAGCATAAAATACCTTTAGACAGTGGGGTGAAAGCCACAGCAAAAAAAAATTGCAAGAAATTGGAGAACAGGTCAAAAAAGTAAGAGAACAGAACTGGTTGAAAATGTACAATGAATCCTCCATATTTTCTGGCCGGTGCCATTGGAAATCTGATGGCTCTGGTCTGCCAGGTATGTGCTCTCTCTCTCAGGCAATAATTTCTCAGATTAATCCTTTACTATTCTATCAGAGCTCCTCACCACTGTCAATGAGTTGTTTCTTCCACTGTTGTGGTTGATCCTAAGCAGATGTTTCCCTGCTAGAACTCTGGTTCATCTGGTCTATTTTGTGTTAGGAGGAGAAGTTGAACTAAAAGTTCCATGGACATTGGCCACTAGATCTCCTTTGACTGTATAGAGAGACCAGGGTGGTTTCTTCATTAGGAAGAAGTCTTTCGTTCACCTTTGCCTTCAGACATTTAAAGAACTAACATTGGTCTTTAGACATCTACAGCAGTGTTAGTTTTTCAATATATCAGAACTAAAGAAAGATAACTAATCTTTCTGAAACAGATATGAAAAAGTTGCCCTCTTGAGATGCTTGTTTATCTTCATAGACTAGAGAATTTTCCAGGAATAAATGAGACTAGATCAGGTCTAAATTCTACTTATTTAAAGTTGGATGAGATAAATCTCTTCGTCTCACCACTGATTCACACCAGAAATAAGGCAGTTCAAAGAAAGACAAACAAGGTGAGTAGGAGCAAGGAACACTTTTGTTTGATATATGTATGATGAGAAACTAATTTAGAGGGAAAGTAGGTAAAGAATAACATGATAGGGCTGTTGACTAGCAGACTGGAAGAGACAAAATTAATACAGATACTACTCCATTCCAGCCAGGAGAAAAGGAGGATCAAATTGGATGGAACAAGCTTGAATATGGAAAAGAGAACTCCTTTCCTCCATACTGCAAAATCATCCCATAGCCATGACAGAGCAAGACCCCAACAGTTTCAAAGGACTTGGAAAAAGATGGCAGGTATAACAAGACGAGGAGGACACCAGCAGTTGCTTTAGTTAGTGAGAAAATGCAATTACTTTCTCACACAGGGGTAAAGGGTTACACTGTATGATATGTACAGATTGGTGCAAATTGAACTGCTGACCTTGTCATTAGTCATTCTATGAGAAACCTAAAAAAGTTTGTACATTTGCCCCAAGCCTATGTTTGATTTCTGGATGCGTAGCCATATTTACCTAATGCTTGTAAACAAGCCAAAACTTGCATGCATAAAAATGATATTTTTCTTTCTTAATTTGTTTAGAATTTGCTCCTTATGTTGCATGTAAAAAGTAACATTGCTTTTATTTGTTGAAATGAAATCACTTCTGACTTTCTCTTTTATGTCTTCCACTTTTACAAGATGTTTCTTCTGGCAATATCAGTCAACTTTCTTTACCTTGCTCTTTGTTCCCACATTGCCAATATTTCTGTGCTGCTGACTTCTGCACATATCCTCAGGAGTTTTTCTGATGATACCGTGAACAGGAGACCCTGGATGTTTACCAACTCCTTACTTATTTATTATACCTGGCTCACTTCCTAGGACACAGTGAAAACAGTGTCTGTTCTTGTTGATTGCTAAACAAACCTTGTAAGGAAACAGTCTTCCACTATGTCTAGGAACATTGCTTCTTCCCTTGGGACCCCATCACTGTCATCAAGAGCAACACCTGGAAAATAGTGGCTGTCTGAGCTTCTGTACAAACCTTGCTACCTGCACATTTATCCATGTTTTTCAGCAATATGCAAAGGGATATCTGCTCTGTTTTCTTGCTCTTGTCTTTAGTATTTATGGAGTTACACCTCAAAATCTGTGAGCTGCATTGCCAGATACAATTTACTGAAACATTCTCTTCTACATTTAATCCAAAGCTTAAACACACAGCATTGATTAACTCATCAGGTTATGGAAAACTCCGAGGCCAGAACAAAGTTTGTGCTCCTCAAAGAATCTGTGATTCAGCTGCTTTTCTGTCTGTAGCATGTCCAGCATTATATGGAGCTGAAATTTTCAGCACTGCCCTAGAGATTTGGATACTCATATTCCCTTAAAACATCATTCTAAACATTTCCAAAAGAATTCCAGGAATGCTCATGCAGCTATGAGTCTCTTGCCTCATCTCTGACCGACCTGCCATATGTGCTTATGAAACATTAAAACTTGCATTATTCCAAATGCATCTCCATGATGGTGCTGCCTTTAATATCAGTCATAGTGAATCTCCAGTAACAAGAATTTGCATCTTCTTTTACATCTGCCAGGAAATTTGTGTATTCCCATCTTTTTTCTTCCGGGCTGCCTCAATTTTAATGGAGTGATGTTTTCCCAGAGTTCCTACCACTATTTTAAAACTGAGCAATATCTGGCAAAGAACAGTCAATACTTAGTTTTGAAGGGCTTTTTAAGCAGCTGGAAACCCTGGCTGTCAACCTGCTACACAGCAGTTTATATATGTCTCCTTTGCGCCACTGTCTCTGGGGTTTGTCAGTGCAAATGTGAAACTGTCGAATCACTGGAAGTCTGTTGGTGGAAACAGTGCTTGCAAAGCAGAGGAAAGCAAAGAAGAAAGACAACAGAGATGAAAGATATAAAAAAATGAAATTAGCCTCTGAACTGCTGCTGATGTTTCTGAATGGTATTATTTTTAAATAGGGTGCCATTTTTCCCTGAAGGGGCTTGACTTCTCTCACTGCTTGAGTGCACAGTGTGATCAAAGAGATGACCAGTCTCAGTTCCAGGCTCTGACTTGGTCTGTATCCCAAAGGGTCTCCTACCATAGCCCCTATTTCTAGAACCCCCAGTAAAAAGTGGCAAGCTCTCCTGAGTGCATTCCTGAGCAGGAGGAGACTTTCATGCCTTTGTACCCACCTCACTCCACAGCCAAAAGATGTTGCATTTCGCCTCGTGCAGGAGTCCAGGGCACAGCCAGAGGGCCTGCCAAGCCTCCTTCAGTGATTCCACACAAACCCATTCATTCCCCACTCCACATGCCTCTAGAAGCCCAGAGTCTGTTTCTCAATTTTATCACCTGACAAATTTCCATGACTTCACTTCATTGAGTCTAACAGGGAAAAGAGGTCACTTACACTCAAATTCCTGGGACTATGTCACATGTCCCACAGACTATGACACACATCCCACTGTTTGATTCCTGGTGTGACTGGGGAATCATGTGTAGCAGTACAGCAAGTTTGCTCTTGCACTGACCTGCAACTGTTGAGTCCATGACACAAGAGGTTACACACAGCTTTAATAACTATAACTCTCCTGTCTTATCTGCCACACTGAGTGCATATAAAGGCAAGTATGGAGAGTAGATAAGCATCCTTGTGTGACACAGAGGGTAAAGTCAGCCCAACTGTGAAGCAGATAATCCTATTTACCTCATCTGTATCAGCCTAGCAGACCATCCACATCTTCTGCCTTCGTTGCCAAGGAGCAGGCAGGCACCTCCTTGTCAGACACTTCCAATCTGCTTTGCAAGTGGAGGTGTCGTAGCCCAACTCAACATGTCCTTAAATAGTATGGTTGTGAGCAGGAACTGGCATTTGCTGGATGGGAAAGGGCAGGGACGCAGCTAATCCCAGGCGAGCCAACCACAGTGTGTTCTGGGAGTCAGAACCACCAGCATCCTCAACAGAGATTAAGAGTCCATTCACTGAATAGCATTGACTCCTTGATGCACTGTATGCTTGTCTTGCAGTTAGAGCACCTGCTGCTGGCCACAAGAACCTCATCCTCATTATCCTCCTTTAATCTGAACAAACATTGTCCTGATGATTTTTATGTTCTAAATGCTCATCCTACTTGTACAACAAAGCTGATCCTGCCAGAGAGCTCAAAAGTCATTTCAAATCTGTTGAAAGCTCTCATGTTTTGCAGGTAACCTGGGCCAAATCACCCAGCCTGGCCTAACTTTTGTAGATCGGTGGCCCAAAACTCAACATCCCTGGGCCTTTCCAGGCTTGTACTGGGATTTTCACAGCCCCAGATTTACCAGTGTTCAAGCAAGAACAGTGGAAAACCAAGATTTTGGCCTCCCTCTTTATCTTTTGAGGAAGTTAACCTCAATAGAAGTTAGTTATTTATGCAATACTTCAAGTTGGTCTGGAGGAAAACAAAAATCAATCACGCAGATGTTTTGGGCTGTTTTTCTCTCTCTCTTGCTCTGATGCACAAATTAAGCCAGGGATTAATCAAACAATTAATTGACAAGAACCCTGATTTATGTCAAGTTAAGTTACAGCACCAAATATTTGCATAGTGTTGGATGTAGATTTAAACACAGACTCCATAAGTATTTTTTTCAACTACGAACATTTCTTGAGGATAATCCAAGTGCAAAACTCAAGCTCTTTCTCCTTCCTGATGATTTGAATGGATTGATTGTGGCAGCAGTCACACTATTTGTGTTAAAACCTTAATCTGATAAATGAATCTCAGGATGATTTTTAGAAGCACAAAGGGCAGTAATGTATCTTGCTCCAACTAACAATTCTACAGAGTTAGGCACCATGCTCCAGCTTACATTTTCAAAGATTTACCTTCTTTGTCTTGAAAGCTGTGTTGACCTCGAGCTCCATTGAGGACATTCTTCTGAGAAAAGCCAACAAGCAGTCTCAGACCTTCCTGTTGATGTGTGAAGAACAACTGAGTAACCAAAGCACAGGGAAAGAGACTGATGTGCTCCAAGCAAGGAAAAAAATTTCTCAAGGTAAAATTGTCACAGCTTGTCTATAACTCAGAATCTGGAACCTCTTTCAAAAAGTAACTGCAAAGTGACATATACACACACACACATATCTATCTATCTATCTATATCTATCTATCTATATCTATATATATCTATATAGATATCTCGTTTAGGTACCAAAAAGATCTTCTAAGGTTATATTCCTTTGTCAAAAAGGGACCCTAAGACTGCTGCTGTTTAAGATAGTCCTTTGGAGAGGTAAATCCAGTTCTCTGTCCTTTAACATGTTGTCCCATTCTGGCACAGTGCTCTGTGTACCCTGCAAGGTGATGTTTGTGAGGTGATTTTAATGAAATTTAACTAATTTTATTCAAATCTATTATTTTAAGATTGTGTAACCCATGGATTTAAAAGATATGTTAAAAAATATTTGAGGCTTTGCTAGAGTTTTCCAGCTGTTTTGAGAAGTTGAACCTAAATCCTGGTTTGCTAAAGCAGTGCTGGTCCCTAGCAGCAATTTGATTTTCTTTATCTATTGGATGGGAAGGAGAGCAAGTTTCTTTACAGAGCTAAGCCACACTGTTTGCAAGGTGGCATAGGCAGTCTCTCTTTTACCAGCACGTGGGAGCACAATGCATCTCCTGCCTTACCTTCTGCTAAATCCTGCAGCCTCCTGGGCTCTGCTGGGCTCATCTCTGGGCTGGGTAATTCTCCACAGACTGGCTCTCTGGGCTGCTGCTCCCGTGCAAACAAAGTTGTCGTGACACAAGAGCAATGCCTGCGAGGTTGTCCGCAAACAAAGCCATGCTTACCGAGTTTATCTGCATGAATTGGTAGAGCTTGCCTGTTCCTGCCCAGTTCTTTTGGCTCAGACACCTTAATACTGAGTATATCCCTTGCTATATGCTGAGTAATCTGTTGTGAAAAATGCCTCCAAAGAGGCCCCATTATGCACGCTCTCCTACCAGGCAGCATTAAAATCCTGCCTAAATGGCCTGATGGCTGATTAAAGTCCCAGAAGTTTTTAAATGATTATTTATGCTTCTCAACCATTATCTAGTGATTGTTGAAGCACCTTGCCGGAAGCCTGCTTTGTGGTGAGTAATGAAATAATGCAAATTGATGGGAGCTGGTGCCTATTTTTAAAGGAAAACAGGCTTCATTGGATGACAGGATCAATGTAGTCTGTGTGAGCTGTTGAAAAGATTTGTTGTCGGGTACATCAGGTTCCCCATCATGACAATCCACACAGAAGGGCGTCAGAAAACCTTTCTGACCTCTCTGACTGGGAGACTTGGGCAGTGTAGCCATGAGTATGGAAACAGAGAGGGGAAATGATGAGTGGAGAGAAGACATGGAGAAATCCCAGAAATACATAAAAGCTTTGGCTTTACACGGCTGCATGACGAGTTATGGATCATCATATCATACAGATTATACATTTTGCCACCATCCCAAGATCCCAGCAAGGGATCACTGCAGCTTTCTTGGACCTCTGCCATATTCTGTGGCTAGGGCCACAGATGAAGTTCTGTTTAAGTTTTTTTAGATAATTTAGGATTTAGCAGCTTGTCAACAGAATATACAAGAACCTATTAATCCTAGATTTACCGTTTTGAACATGATTTCAGCCAGCTATGGTTTAACTCATTGTTGCCTGTGTGTTGTTCCAGTTTCTGGTATTTAAAAAGAACCAAGAGACAAAGCCAAGTTTGAAGGCCACCAGCTTCATGAAGCAACCATCTGATAAAAAAAGTGAACAAATACCAAGAGAAAAAATTGACAAAGACCCCGACCTTCTAATGTTGTTCTGATTAAGACTAATAATCAGGGTATTCAGTGAATATTAATTTTCAGGCACATTTCTCTTACCTCCATGACTTTGAAGTAACCCCTAAACATTAATGAAAATACACGTGAGAGTAAAAAGTGGCTCTTTCACTGTCTCAGTTTCTCTTGGAATTGAAGGTGTTTGGTGTGTACTAAAAGATTAAGGTTTATTGGTTTCCTCCTTTGTTTGCTTTTCATTGGGCATTGTTCCTGTGAGAAAGCTCTGATTTAAAGTTGCTGCATTGCAGTATGATGTGCTCAGTCATGAGACTCAAATCCCAAATGACAGGCCAACTGAGATTCCTCACAGCTAGATCTCATCTAAACTAACTCTGGCAAAGAGCACCTTTTTACTTTGGAGACAGATTTGAAACTGAAATGTTAGAAAAATTATTTTGATTTGGATATTTAAGTATTCTTGGTGTTTAAAGCTGTAGTTCAGCCCCACTCCACTGGGGTTTTTCAGTGTTATTGCGTCCAAAACATTCAATGTGAGCTCCTGAGAGTCATTGTGGTACATAAAATTGACCTGAGTCTGAGTCTAGGTGTCTTAGTCCATTCAGACCTGCTTTAGACCCTTCTTACAGGAACCCTGCCTTTGCTTCGTATCCACATGCAAACTGCAGAGTTCCTGCGTTCCCACAGTGAGGTTCAGGTTTGTGTGGAATTCACTCAGCTTAGAAATTTAAGCATTTCTAATTTCTATGCTCTGGAGACCCAGCACAGCATTTAAAGAATACCTAATGTATGCAAACTCAATTTTGCCCAGCCCAAAGAAATGTAGTTGTCACCACTGCCAACTTTTGCATTGCTCTTAATTAAACGTTTGCCTTTGTTGGTTTACAAGAGAGGAATCAGCAGCTCCAGCGACTTGAATTAAAGAGTGCAGGGGTGCCATAGATGTCCATGGAGTCACAGAACAGATAGCCTGATGTCCTCATATTACGAGGCACATCCTGATGGCACTCCAACCATCAATACACAACATGTTTGTATAAAAATAAATGAAAAGCAAAGAATCACCAACAGCTGTAGCCCTTACAATGTTTTAAAAGTGCATATAAAATCACTCCTTGTGAATTTCCATACCAGAATTAATGTTCCTGCCCAGAAACTTGGGAGATAGTCCATGGATACATAATAGACTGAGGAGTTAGAGCCCACAGCTGCCACCTCCCAAAATGGAGCCCTAACTGCATCAAACAGCACATTTTGGGCCCATCATGTGGCCAGATATACAAGAATGATGGGGCCAAATGGCCACTTAAAGGCAACCTAACTAATGTTTAGGAAGATGTCAATTATGGACTTTGTGCACAAGCTCCATTAGGTTCCTCAGGGAATCAGGGTGGTTTCTGTGGAATGTGATGTACATTACACAGTTTGGCATTTCTGATCTCCCTCGAATATACAACAGCACTGGAGACCTTCACTGTTTGCAGGGGACTTTGATTTTCTCTCTGGCCACACGAGTCACCTCTTCCTAGCTGTACACAGAGTCCCTTATCATGTGAAAAAGTGCTCCATCCAAACAATGTGAATTAAAGGTAAAGCAGGACTACAGAATTCCTTCTTTGTAATAAGTTATCCATTAAATACCACTTGAGCTTTTCTTGTTTTAAAGCATATGTCAACATAATCTTAAATACTTTTTATAAAGTACTAGTAGTAAGTCATTAAAAATGACAAAAATGTCTTTAATCTATAAAAAATATTTTAATCAACTCAGATATCTTTTTCAACATAACAAAATAAACACAACCCAGACTAGGCTATCTAATCTTCAGCTCACACTGGGATGACATTACAACAGAATGTCAGAATCACCAGCTAAATTCATTGGGTGCTTACTGCTCTCAGGAGCTTTCAGGTATGTTCTCCTCACTACTGTGGAATATCCTAGTTCTTTTTAAATATTTACAGATGTCGAATATTTATATGTTTGCATTTCCTCGGGGGTAAATCCTTGCACTTTCTGAAAGGTGCCATGATTGAGAAATAGGAAATAGCTTTTTGGTAGCCATTGATCAAAGGCAAGATAATCATTCAATAACATTTATGAGCAGCCATTCAGAATTTTTGTCCTCTTCATTTGATTAAAATGACCAGAAATCTTGAAGAAGGCAGAGGAGTTCAGAGAACAGGGGAGAAACTGGTAATTATATGGAATGGAATATAGTTTGGGATAACCATCTATAACATAACCATATCGCATTAATAACTTAAATGCAATATTTATCCATGTAGCATACTGCATAGTTGAGAAGCTATGTTGAAAGGTGGCCTTCTGTTTTTAAATTACTCTAATTGAAGCTGATCTGTGTTTTATATGGTGAGGCCATAATAAAGAGCAGGATGCAGCATAAAAGTTTATGATAATTATGTGCATGGTTCACAATGTGTGCTTGATCTCCATTCATATTTCATACTTTACTGTATGACAATTATCAAACACTTCTTTTCTGTGAGCCTTATTCCCTTTTCATGCTGCTTCTAATTGAAGAGAAGAGATCTCCACAGAGGGATTTCTACCATTTAGTCATATAAACAGAGATGGAGATCTCTCTGTGGTATTTTCCCAAATAAATATTTGCTGAGATTTAACAATCACATTGTCTAATGATGGACAAATTTAACTTCTACTCAGACCAGTTTTGTAAAGTAAATTTTGTAGATTTATCTATTCTCCACAAATTTAAGCTATTTTGTGTTTTTAATGGAGTCTGTAATAGACATCTGTCTGTCATAACCAAACACTCAATTTTATATCTATGCTTGTTTCTTTGCAGGAAAGCAATGGAAGACTCAGAAAAACTGTTCTCTTGGACTGAGGGACTTCTCTCTTCATGCTCAAAGATATGTAGGTGATACAATTTTGTGGCTTTGGTTCATGTGATGGTTGATATCTGTGGTTCAGAGTGTTGGGAAATTTGCTCCTCTCTAACCCAGGCTGTTTTTTCTACTGAGGACCAAGAGGACCTGTAGATATGATACCTCCCAAGGTACAATCACTACAGGGAACAACACCCTGGCTTTCACCTCCTGAGAACAAATATCCTTCTTTGCTAGTGAACGTGTGACAAAAACTACTTCCATTTGCTGACAGTTTCTGGTGCTGTATCCTCATTTCTCTATTAAAACATTAAGTACACTGTGCTTTATGTATGTATTTCACACATTTACACAAACACAGACAGATTTCTTTCTCAGTACAGGCAGTACAGAACCCTTTTTACACCATTACTGCAATAAAGGGAGCTCTAGTAAAGGTGAAGGAAAGGTGAATCACAGCTGGAAAGAACACACTTACTGCTTCTTATTTTTGCATACACTAAGCATGCAAGGGTAGACACAAGTCATTCAGTATTCATTTTATTTCTGAATTATTTCTTCATAACTTTTTGCCTCTGTTTTCTTTAGAAAAGGGTGACTGATAATGATTTTTTGCTAAAATTGCTTATTTGTGTATGAGTTTTTAGCCATGTCTGTTCTTGGAAAGCAGCCTCCCTCCTCTGCAAAGCAGTATTCCAATAATGCTTGTGTTTCTCAGCTCTGGGCTGGAGAGACTATGAAAAGTATCTCCCTTTTTAACAAATCTTTCAAAACTACTCAGCCCCTTAATTTCATTATAAATTGGACTTGTACAAATCCTTACAAGTATGGTTGCCCTTTGACAGTTCTTCCTGCTTTAGTCTTAGAACAGCAATGGGAACAGAACTCTTGATCACAGCAGGAATGCGTTTATGATCATGCATTGCTCAAGTCTGTTTTTATTTCTCGTTTTATGTAAAATGCTGCAGTAATCCCTTTAGAATTCCCCTCAGCTTAAATCTCAGAGACTGTTCAAGACTGCCTCTTAATGTCTCAAGAGCACTTCAGCTCACATAAGCCTCATATTCAACAGGTAAAGCCCACTTTGTTCTATAGAGATGGCTGAAGTAATGTAAAATTAAAGATTTAATCTTCTGTGGTAACTCAGACTGTCCTCAGTGCAGCACAAAGACATTAAAAGTCTGTTAACTTTTAAGTAAGTAGAAAATTCTTTGATTGACAGTGGTCTGCTGTATTGATCCCAAAACCTATGCCACAACAAATTTTATTACAATTGGGTGAGAAGACTTATTGCACACTTTGGGAACGCAAGGGGATTCATTTCACTATTAACAGGTTTTCTCCATTATAAATTTTAATTGACAGGATTTAAAGGCAATTGAAGTTGAGACCAAACATTTTGGACAAATTAAGGAAGGAATTTTTTTGGTTTTTGTTGTTTTGGGGGTTTTTAAAACTAAATTTAGACGGAAGCAGTCAAAGGAGTGATTGGGCACTTGAGAGTTCAAATAACTGGTAATTATATGAAATGGAATATAGTCTGCACACTTTTGTCCTCATTAGAAACTTCACACAGGAGCTTAACTGATCCGTACCTTTAATGTGTTTTCTCCCAGCGAGTGGAGAGATGCTTGCACAATGGACTCCACCAATTAATGCAGCCCAGGCTGACATTTAAAGTGGGTTAATATGGACACAGCCAAATTTAGCACATATTTCCTCAGTCCCTGATCAATCAGGTGCTTCCAAATCCCCCTAGTCTTACCCTCAGCAGACCAACAGAAGCTGTGTTAAAGTTGTCTGGGCTGGTGTCCCTCAAGTCTACTAATGAGTTTGCCAAGAAGAATAAATGCAGCCCACAGATGACTCCAGACGCAAAGCAGCCAGGCATTTTGGTTGATGCTTTGGAAATAATTCTGATATTTCAGTGGTACTTTTCTACCTTGAGCTGAGACCAAAAGTTGAAATGTTAATTTCTTTGTGTACTTAAGTGTTCTGGAAAATTGCAGTTGGCCAGGTGCCTAAATGAAACATTTTGACTGAGAATAATTAGTACTAATCTGTTTCCCGTGCCATAGCTCCAAATCCTCATCAGAGAAATGGAGGACCAGGTAGGTCCCAAACACAGGGTGTCTGAACAGTTCTCTAGGCTGTATTGACTTGACTTTACATCAGAACTTTACTGACGACAGGGGAAGCTTAGACAGATTCCTCATGTGAACATACATAAACCCATGTTTAGGCATCATCATACATGAACTGAATCTTACCCAACATAATTAAACTGCTATAGCTCTCTAATTTGCTCATGAAGACCACAGCCTTTGCAGTCTGTGTGACTCCTTCTAAAATGTAGCACTGGAACATTCCTGACGTTACATTCCTGTTGTATTTTAAACTGTATCTCTTTGGGACAAACTTCTGAGATTTTTAAAGTAAGTATAAAAGATTATAAAGAACTGAGGCCTATGAATCATTCTTTTTTTTGCCTCTGTTTTGATAGCTCCCCATCTAGAAGAATTCTGTATTTTCCCTTGTCTGCCTTCTTTCCTTTGCATTCTCTCGCTCTTACATCATTTATTGCACTCAAAATGCCTGATTCAATGTAAGGCAGGGGAAATTACTAGCAATATTCAGAGACTGTTTTCAGTGGAGCAGTTGGGTGGCCATGGGAAGGACTCCCACCCAAAAGGTGACTGGATGCAATGAAGTGGGCTTCATTCTCTTCTTTATTGTTCCATTTTCACTAAAGCATGATCTTATAATTGAGACAAAGACCCTAAGAACATCCCTCTCTTGTTTGTTTTGGAAGAAGTCCCAGCTCTGTAGCCATTGGACACCTTGAGCATGAAGAGCAGAGAGAAAGGGTTGTTTCAGCTGCTCCTTCTTCCCCAAAATTCCTGTGTAGCCTGGCAGTAAGGCAGAAAGCTTTTGGGGATACTGCCATTAAAAACTGCTCTGAGCATAGATGAATCCTGACTATAGACCTGGCACAACAAGGTTGTGTTTTACATTTTAAGTAGAAGAAAAGTAAGACAATATTTACTTTATTTTCTCTTTCAGAATCCAAAGGTGTTTATGTCCAATATTCAAATACTCTCAAGTGAACGAGAGATATGCATTTGGGCAAATATATATATGGCCAAATCCCTTAACACTCCAAAGTAAAAATCTCAAAATCTCAATGAGGTTTGCCCAGCACTACCCAGAATCAGGCACTCAGATGTCTTGGAGCTGCAGTTGTAAATGGCTTGCAGAAAGTGTTCAGCTTCATAGGCAATTTCATTTTGTAAATGTAGGCTCTGTGAGGAGTGCCAGGATAAAGATAGGGCTATAATTACTTAAAGAAAAGGAAGAGGTTGCTCCTCCAGCACTCATCTCCCTCCCTTGGACTTTTACCCCTTTGCCCATCATCATAGCAGCTGAGTGCTTGCTCTGTGAAAGATCATAATTGCCTGGGAAGTCTGTAAAGAAAAGGGAGCACATCTGCAAAATGTCCCTAAGCCCAGCTATCATCTCACTGCTCTGGCGTGGGGTTCATTAGTCTCAAGTAAATAGTTCAGAAACATTTTTTGAACATACTGCAATAACACTGGCAATGTCACCCTACTTAAGTCCAGCCAGTGAGAAATACTGGGTCTGAGGCTCCAATAAGCTCAGTTTTCTTTTAAAATGGGGTCTCAGATAAATTTTTGTAACTTTTCTCAGCTTCGTATCCTCAAAGAGAGAGCAATGCTGTAGTTCATCTGGAACCTTATACAAAAGCCAGGAAAGATTCTGGGGCCAGGAACAAAACCTGAGATCTCTCTCACCATTGTTCCCAATCACTGCATTAGAATTGCAATGTCCAGCTTATTTCTCATCTCTCCTCCTCCAACATACACAGACTTGAATTTTGTATTTTCTTCTCTAGCAATAGGCCAAAAAAGGAGAGGCAAAGGGTGCCCCAGTATGACCAGCTGGTGTGTACAAAGCCAGTGCTCATTTTGGGATTGAGTGAGTTTGATCCCCTTTGAATGAGGGAGACCGGACCTGGTTGAGCTCCCCCTGCCCGAAGACAGCCAGGACTGCATCTTGGGGAGTCTTTGCTTCACTTTTCTATAAATACCCAGTTTCTAGTGAACCTTTAGGCATTGATGATGTCACAAATACCTGCAGCCCAAATTCAGCTTAGATGCTTGGGTTTTTTTCACTGTAGCCCATGAAATCTGCATTTAAGTGCTGAAGTGTTTGTTTGGCTATTACTGCTTTTGACATTCTCACCTCACGCAAATCAGTGTGTGTTCTACCACTGACTTCAATACAGCTGGAATTTTTCCTTAATGTCTTGGAGCTAATAGCCTGTTACTTGCTACCAGCTATGACAGGGCAATTTTTGATTTATCAGAGGAGATGAAACATACCTGATGTACCACCTAAAATTTTTAATCAATCCAATGCAAAAATCCTCTCCCTCTTAATAGAATATTCTGTTTCTCCCCACTCCCTGGGAAATTCCATTATCTTCTGTCATGTGTCAAAATATATCCACTGAGTATTGATATCAAGCAATTATGTGAGACAAAATCGTTCGTATATGGTAAGAAAGCAGAGGCAAATGACTGCATTCTGAACTGCCTCTCTCAGTAGCAATGTGCCAAAAGCTTCAAACCTCATATGAAAATGAGAAGTGCATGTAAATTACTTTGTCTAAATGGATTTTCATTAGAAATGAAATACAAGCAGTTCAAAAATCACTAATGTTCACTGGCAAGAGCCAAATGGCTGAGTCAACATCACTTTTAGTCTTTAGTTCTTTTCTATTATGCTGAACCACTGAAATAGTCTGATCAAACTTGGCATTTCATTGTGCCAGATTAGTTAAGTCATAGACTGACTCATCCTTGGGGTATGACAAGTGCTAAATGAGCTACTGATCCTTTGCACTGCTGGGTACAGCTCACTGTGAGACTAGGACACAGACAATAGGAAATATTAATAGTGGGAGTCTCTGTCCTCCTGTTTAATTATTATTTATTCTGCATAGGTTCTCTTATTCACCCTAGATGCTGATGATTTTAACTATGATGGAAAGAAGTCCAACACTCGTAACTAAAAAAACCCGAAGAGTCATCAAGATTCCAAATGTCAGTTTGAGCAGGACTCAAAGTTTAGTCCTGAAATCCTACATCTGTACACTGTACAGCCTCCAGGATATGAAGAAGGGGGTGTACCATGAGATCTAAGCAGGATTATGCACTGGAGAGATAAGAGTTGTGCTCTGCTGTGCATCCAAGAGCACCTCTGTGCTCAGAGCTGCCTAACAGAGCTGTGCCCCTCAGGTAGCCAGGCTGAGGGGAGCTGCTCCTGTGAAGGCAGATTCCTCAGGAAGATACCTTGAGATCCAAAGTACGGATGCTGACTGAAAGCCTGAACTTTCAGAGTTCAGCAAGGGCTTTTTAAGTGTAGGTATCCGAAGTCTGCTTTTGTGGAAGATATCCTGATGTGCATCCGGTCAGGTGCAGAACTAAGAGGGAAGAGGGTGACAAGCTGCCTGAAAGAGGCAGCCTTTCTCACTGCCTCTTTCACAATGCACAAGTTTTGTCTGTAATTCTTTGGCTACAGCTCTGTGAAAGGACTTGGAGCTTTATGGCCTTGTGTTGTGCGTTTGCTTTCCTCTCAGGAATTGCTTTGGATTCAGTCAACAAGATATGCTAAATGGAAAGCTGTTCTAGGTATAGCTCAAGGCAGTTTAGTTCGCATTATTGTCCACTGGGGATATTCTTATCATGCTATTTGTGTGCAGAACTGTCATAACTAACACAGACAGGCCTTCCCCATCCTCATTTCCCTTGAGCTCCATGGCATCCAACACTTTTGAATCTGTACAGGACATAAGAATGCACAGTTCACCTTTACAGTATTAATTGGATGACAGTGCACTTAAATTAACAACAACAACAACAACAAAAAGGATTTGAAAGCTGTCTTGGTTTAGCTTTTTGCTCATTATCAGAAACTATTCTGCCTGAATCCACCTCAGTGATGCTCCTCAGGTGCTCTCCTGCATAAAACGGGAGATTTTTGCCATTAAAAAAAAAAAAAAACAAAACAGAAAAACATTTAACAAAAAGGGATGATCTGGAATACCCGCTCAGTTATGAATTGGAGCTCCCTGTTTCCAGCCCAAAGACAAAGCAACTGCTCACAAGCAAAGCAGGAGGTTACACTGAGCTAAAGTTGTCCACACTGTCCTGATACTATATACAGATGGAAGCAAACACCTACAGCTGGAATGAAGTATCTGCAACAACTTCTCAGCTGATTAAAGTCTTTCTAGACAGATAATATCATCTACTGTTACTGGCTCTCACAGCTTACACTGAAGGTTCAGGTACAAGTCCTCCTCCTGCTTTCTGAACTGTTATATGGGATAGTTTTAGCTGCCCCTAAACTTGGCTTTCCAATAGAACCAGCATTTGAAATGCCTGAGACTGGTGGGCACAGTTGCCCAGAGAAGCTGTGGGTGTCCCTGTTCAAGGCCAGGTTGAATGGGGCTCTGAGCAGTCTGGTCTAGTGAAAGGTGTCCCTGCCCATGGCAAGAGGGTTGGAACCAGGTGATTTTTAAGGTCCCTTCCAATCCAAAACATTCTATGATTCTGTGATTTGAGAAACCTGGATCTTCTTACTGGGATGTCTGCATGACTGTTCTCCCTGGACCTTGGGCTGAGTGCTGGTTTGCTGTTCCTGCCCAAGTTGCTGGTGCACACTGCTGAGGGAAGAAGCCCCTCTGAGGTGCTCTCACCTGTAGTTTGACTGAACATCTGCAGGTGAGATTGGGCTGTAGTCTCTGGGGATCTCACTAAGGTTAGTAAAAATAAACATTGAAACTTAGTAAATTAACTGTTACTTATGCAAAGTTCATCCAGTACAGCAAAAGTACAGTAAAAGCTTATGGTATCTTTTTTTATATCCTGGAGATTGTAGCAAATTGGGTTTGGTCCATGACAAGTTGTCCCAGAATAAGAGCACAAGGTCTCAAGTGTACTTACAGGCTCACAATAGAGGTTTGAATAGCACCTCCTGGTCAGCAACAGCAATCCTTCACTACCTCAGCCTTTGCCAAATTAATTCCATAAATGCTTTAGTACTAAAATATTTGTAAGCTGGAAAAATTAGATCTGGAGAATGAGTTATTGTCTTGGTCCAGGAAGGCATGCAAGCCTTTAATGAAGGCAGGTATGATATCAAACTAATAATCACTCATTTAGAAACTACTAAATGCTATGAAAAACTGCCCTGGTATCTGGAGATTTTAAGACAGATCCACAAAGTAAGAAACAGCTATTGCTACTGGTGGCTTGTGAAGCCATGAAATATGTCTGATGTTCACTTTCCAGGTCTGTGGGTCACACAGATACGACATCTTGCTTCAACCAGAAACAAGACCCACTTTACCCAATAAATTGACCAGGCAAGGCTGTTCATTTAACCTTAATTACCCAAGTGTTCACCCAATATTATGCAGACAGACAACATCAGTTGACACATTGGTCCTGCTAATAGTGATACTTAGCACTCCCTACCATTTTTCATCTTCAAAGCACTTTCCAAATTTTACTTAATTAATATCTTTGAAGATGCCAAACTGTTTGCTGATATTTCACTGATAGTTTCTGCTCTTTCCAGAGCAGAGGAAAAGATGCTATTTCCTAATTAGGTTTTAGCAAAGACACTGCTGACTTCCCCTCCTTCTCATCTGGTTTTCAGTATCCTTCTATTTCCAGCAATCTGACCTCTCACCAGTCGGCACCTGGGGAATTATTGCCTTACTAGCCTTTTAAATGGCAGATAACAAATTGTTGTCAAAGTAAAATCTCTCAATTTTTCTTTAAGACAAATTTAAATGTTACATGCTTAACTCTCAGAACTTCAATCCTTTTAGTCAGTAACAAGGTAGGAGTCAATTAATGTCAAAAAATTCCAAATAATTTTTTATTTTTTAAATATGTTTCAGAGGTATAGTTTCCTGACTTTCTGCTTGTTAGAGTCTTACAAACATTTATCAGATGCTTGAGTTATAGGCCACTGTTTCAGCGGAAGCTTTGTCAGGTAGTTGAAATATGGATGTGATTCCGAACCTTTCATGTTTTCATGGAGCATGTAAAGCCACATACAGTATGTTACATGTCATTAGCACTGCTGCATCTGTCACCCTCAGAGGGGAATTGGCTACTGGCAGAGTGCACTCTAAAGTCACAAACAAGCATTTCCACCAAGGTAATGAAGATCATGGCTTTTACACACAACAGTGTATTTAGGGGAAAAAAGTATCTGCAAAGGATGACTATATCCTATAAAATTAACTGAGAAAAGCAGATTTTTGGTAGGTGGGAGGACGGTGTATTGCTCAGACAGTTTTGCAAAGTAGACAGAGAGCAGTTTCTTAGGATACTGCTTCAATACCCTCTGGGCCACTCAAAAATTGTGCCTTACACTACATTACAAAACTCTCACTTGTTGAATTTTAAATGACCTAGACATTAAGGAAGATTAATTTCCTTCTAGTCCTTTTCTTTTCATTTTGTTCCAACCTCTCAACTATTTTTTCTAGTTCTGCTGTCATCCTTCAAATACCTATCTGTCAGACACAGTACTGTCCATCATTTGTCACAGCTTAAATACAGACACACACACACTGCACACTCATGTGTGTGTCCAGCTGTAGCTCTTTCATCTGCAGTTCAGCAAAGAATTAAGCCTGCTTGCATTCTGTTCAACAAAGCACTTAAACATAAAAGTAAGGATCAGGCTGAAGTGAAGCACATTGCATTTAGAAATGCATTGTTTGATTAAAGGTTCAGATGAATGGTACGTGTTAATACATTATAAACTATAGGAAGAAACCTCCTTCCACTAACTTTCTGAGATTAAAAAAAAACCTATTTCAGACAGACCGTGGGTACTTCTGCCAGCAGAAAATCCATCTGGCCTAACTCTAATAGGATGCTAAAAACAGTAACAGTGAGAAACACCCAGGGCAGAAATACTTGCTAAAGATGTGATCAGCAGCCAGTGTGCCCCTCAGGGACTCACTGTTTACTCCTCTGGAAGTTTAGGGTGGGTTTTTCCAAAAGAAGAAAATCTTAATAAAAATACACCCACCCTATAGAAAAAAAAATAAAGGAGAAAAAAGAAAGAAAAAAAGAAAAAAGCAATTTGGAGTAGAAGAAAAGAGAGAAGAGAGATCTCAGGGAGAAACAATTTTAAAGCAGTCTACTGCTTCCCCCACCACAAGCCATTCACAGAACAAAAGGCCTCTGAGAAGCTGTGGACTAAGAAAGCTTGTAGAGGAGGTACAGGAGATAATTTGTTTAAAAGAAAGAGCTGCAAAGCAAAGGTCACTTCAAAGACTGCCCAGAAATGTGGAATGCTGGCCTGCTCCTCCCTTTCACACTGCAGTGTTGCCATGATAGTGTGCTCTATCCTACTTGTGAAATTGTTTCTAACCACAGAATATCTTGGTACCATTTTCCCTGTTCTCCTCATGGTTTTCAGGATCAAACTGTTCTCAAAGCTCCACGGCTGAAAGACGATATATTTAGTAGCAAAATGAACTATCTTGGCTTGTTTGTTTGTTTGTTTTTGACAGCTGTATTTATAATTCTTCGCAGATTGCTCAGCTGGGGTTCAAAGCTTTTCTTTAATTGTGCTTATTCTTCTGGAAATGACCCGGTACATCCTGCACTGGTTGAAACTGGATGACAAAATTAAAGTGAAAGAAGAGCTTTGCTGTCCTGTAGTAGCCAATTATGAAACAAGCACATACGCTGTGAAGAAAAAAAGCTTTGTTAAAAACTTAAGAAACCAAAGCCATGTTGCCCTTCATGATTCTGAGGTGTTTTGGTTCATTGTCATTGGTTTGGACACCTCTTCAAAGCTCTTGTTTTTATTTCTGGGCCATTCATAGCATTTTAGTTCACATTTGTCATAGAAGAATGCATCTCAAGGTGGGTCTCTGAGATGCAACTGAGATGGATGAAAATGTTTTGCATGAAAACAAGGCAGTTTCCCAAGGAGGTCTTTAATAGTTTCTTTTTCTGACCATTATTTTCCAAGAAATCAAGTTGACAAATGTATTGCAACCACTGGGGACTTGTGAGTTTAAGTAAAAATTACACTGAAAGAGGATTGAATGTAGTAGTATGTGCAAAACCATTCTGTTTTTGTAAATCCTGCTTCTGCTAAAATGGAGAAGTCTGAAGAAGGTGTTACAGATTTTTACTTTTCTAGGACTACAGCAAGTCTGGCCCTCATTGGCCATGCTATACAGCATTGGCCTTTCGTAACATTATGAGAATACAAAGGAAAAGAAAAAGAATTCTTTGCCACTCTGTCGCTTACCAATTCTACAGACTTATTTTTCTCCAAGTATATGTATTGTGACATTTTCAAAATGAAATCAGCATCTAATCCATCCATGAGTAATCTAACTTGTAGGAAACAGAGAACAAAAAGTGTGCTTTTAGATAAATCTTAATTAATTGTACATGCAAATGTCTTGGATGGATGTGGTCATGCAATTCAATTACATGACTAATTATGTTGGAATTATAATGCCATTTTTAAATAGATAAACACACATGAAAGTGCCTGCCCAGGAGTTTGCATGCTGGAGACTGGGAATAGAATCATTTATTGGCTCTTTAGTGCCACCTGTTGAAAACTGAAAACTCATGCAAATGAATCTGTGCGCCAATTAGACGCCCATTTAGAAGGGGAATGTCCACTTGCTTGGCTGCTGTGAAAGTCAAAACCTTCAGAAATTTTACAGCTGGGGTGGAAGTATTTGAAGCACGGTTGTCACCCTATGAATGCAAGTATAACACACCACTGGGGATGCTGGGGAGCAGGAGCCAAGCTCTTGGGACATGTGGCACATTCATAATGTCACATTTGTTCAAAAACTGGGCTGGTTTCCCTTCTTGCCAGAAAGCCGTCACAGCACATACCTCAAAACAGGCATCCTAATTACAGAAGCCTCTTCTTCCATGAGTAATTCCATAGTAGTGCTTCTCTGCTAATTAAGAGCGAGATCACTACTGCCTTAGTCACACAGAGTTGTGCTGGAACCAGACTGACCCCTTGGACTGTAGCGTGCTGTGCCACATGAGGAGGGCAATGTACCTGCTGTGTCTGTGGGGAGCAAGCAGCAGTGAAGTCAATGGAAGTACCTCTGCCAGGACATTGTTCCCAGCTGTGACAACTCAGTGGCCAAGCTGCCGACATCATCTCTGAGGTCAAAAGAGCAGATCAGAGTAAAAAGTCTTCTAGAAGTTCAGTTTTCAGAAATATTATTTCTTGCCTGCTTTACTCTTTTGCTTTTAAAAGAGCATCCATTTTAGACCATATTTCTCCTTTGGATTTAATTTATGATCAAGTTCTATCAAAAATGTAAAATATGGTCAGATCTGGGGCGCGGGCTGTGTTCTTCATCAAATGTCACATGGTTTGCCAAAGATGAAAAAATGTAAAAATTCTTATTAAAGAAATCAAATCTATTTCTTGTGCAAAACCACTCATCTCACCCCCTTACCTACAATTTGAAAAGCTACTCTGCTAATTTAAAACCAACGTGAGGCTTGACGACAGTAAGCAAGGTAAAGGTAAATCATGTGGCTGCTTCACAAACATCCCAAGTGGCACCATGGTTTAGCCAAATGGCACTTTAAGTGAGAAAGGAACACCGTGGTGGAGCAGGACAAACCATGATGGAGATTTTAGCAAGTATTGAGTCATACAGGACGGTGCAGGGAAACTGGGACATTTTGTTCTGTGCTCCTCAGTCTCTCTCCAGCTCTGCAGGAGCTTCCGTCATGGAAAGATAGAGTTTAAGGCCAATGTTTTCATTTCACTGTTCACTTCAAGCAGTTTTAGAGTGATAAAGCAAAATCACCATCTCAGTCTCTTTGCCTCCAGCTGTGCCTTGAAACATAATATTTCATACACACCGTTATCTGGATGTTGGAGGAACAGAACCTGGTCCCAGAGCTGGGAACAGAAAAGTGATCCCCTATTTTCAGAGGGCATATTTTTCAAAATCTGGTGCAATATGGAAAAAAGCCTCCACAGATATTAAAAGCCATCAAGAAGAACCTGGCAGGCACTGGCCCCACAGCTGCACACCCACCTGCCTGTGGTACAACTTGCATTCTTTCCCTGGGATACCCGTGGGGTGAGTTGACATGACTGGACAGCTGAAGGACAACACTTGAATTCTGCCAGTGACAGGTTGAAACGGGACCTTCTTCATGGACTGTCTTCATTTCTCCTCCTTATCACATTCCCACTCATGTTCACTGCATTTCTTTGAACCAGCCTGCCCCAGAGCTTTAAGCTCAACACATGATTAAATCAAAGTATTACAATTGTTTACAGCGTTTTTGACCTTTCTGGCTGACTTTCACTACCACTGACAGATTCAGCCGCCCAGATGTTTGTCCAGGTGTCACTTTCACAAAATTGCCAAAATAAGGGGCGTGTCCACCCATTTGGCTAGGCTTTCTAACATTTCTATGTAGGTATTTGAAAGGATAATAAGATACAGAAATCATCCCACCCAAATGAAAGCAAATCTTTGTCTGAAAAATCAGCTTTAAGATGATGAGCAACCTTAAGCACAATATTTTTGGCACAAAATACTTCCTGTTTCAATTTTAATCCTTTTTAAACATTACTCCATTCCAGTTAAACACCTGTTTTAGCCCTACAGAAGCTGATTCTGTAGAATTATATTCAATACCTATTATTCTTCCAAGTGGGAAAGAATTTAATAGAGAAAAGTAGAATATCTATTATGACAGTAGCACTTTATTATGGAGTAGCTTTTGGAGAAAAAAAGGTAAGTCAGTGGCTTTGACAGATAATTATAGGCTCCTATTACACAGCAGAATATCATTAAAAGTTACAATATGTAAAATGACTTTCACATTTCAAAAAATGTTATCTATGTTTTCCTCAGTTAAATGACTTACCAATTTAATGAAGCAAAGTTCTTTTAAATGTAAAATATTCACTCTTTGAGTTTCTTTCAACATATATTTTTAAAATCTTGTATATATTGTTTTCATGCATATTTGGTGCTTGAGGAGAAGTGTTTGGAAATGATTCCACACAATCTTGTTGACCTTTGTGATGCAAAATGAGAAAAGATTTCACAGTGAAATGCTCAACAATCCTAATATTCTACTTCTGTGCTAATATGGCTTGAAAATACTCATGATTTCAGGATGAAGCACAAATACACAAGGCACGTAAGAGGTGCTTTGTGATTACTTATAGTGCATTTGCATTCTGCCATCAGCCTTTACTCATCTAAGCACTCTGAAGTGAGCAGCTTCAGCCACTTAGAAAAGGCTCGATTTGCAGAAATTAAGGGACCACCTCCTTCATTCTACTACCCCTTTTTATAGCATTCTACTTGTAAGGAGTTTCAAGTTGGATACCCAAAATCAATACTTACTTTTGAAATTGGAGGTCTTCAGCTTACCTTCAAAGAGTAAAAGAACAGGATCAGCTGGCTCTTTTGTGCTGTCTCAACTTCTGTACTCCCATAGAAGAAAATCTCAAGTTGCTTTTTTAGCCTCATAAAATGCAGATATTTATCTGTGCTAAAATGAATCCCCTTCTGTGATATGTCCTATCTATTTACTCCCTGCAAATTTCTCTTGAAGAAACATAAAATAAGCTATTTCAGATCTTCATCCCTATCTTCAGGGCACTAACAGCTTTCATTGCATTGAAGTGGATTTTACCAATACATCCAGAATACAGAGGGTTGTGTCAAAAAAGACGAGATGACATCTCCTCAGTATTGCCTTTGGCATTTTCATTCATGTTAGTTGGGGTTTGTCAGCTGGTGAAGATTTGGGAACAGAATAATGACAACAGCAAGGGGATAAAGCAAAGTCTCATGCCAAAAACTCAGGAGCTCTGCCAGACTCAGACATAACTTGTTCCACCAAAGAACTAAATCAGAAGAACTATCACCTTTCTCTCTTGTCTCCAAACACAGCAGTTATTAAAAAGGCTTCCTCTGAGCTTGTCTCTGCTGCAGCAGCTCAGTAGGAGTGGCTGTCAGCTCTAGCAAACGGCAGGAGAATCTCCTGCAAGGCTTTGTGGGAGAGACAAAGAGCTGAAGAGCAGTAGGTGAACAGCACTTTGTAGCACAATTCCTCATCATTCACTGACTTCCTACCTTTCTACTTTTCCATTCCTTAAGGACATATCCAGCGAGTAGCAACTTGAAAGATCATTTTGGATGCCATTTAAAAAGGGGTTTTTTATTGCACGCTGAGTATGCTGTGATCCCTGCCTGCAACTCAACATGCTCCATGACTGCAATCTATTCCACTTCACAACAGTGGGATTTCATTGCTTCCAGTCAAAGAAAGGAAAAGTAATTATTAAACTGCATCTTCATATACTATGCACTAAAGGTACCTCACATGTTAATGGAGTGAAAAGCCTGGGAAAAAGATGGAGCTACTGAATAACAGGAGTTCAGAATAAGCAGGTGAATTTATTCATATTTCGTTTTGCAGGTAGTACATTTACCCAATGCTAACTTGGACCACATCTACAAATGATGGTGATTAAAAAAACACTCCTATGTTTCAGTTGATACACATCAGAGAACTCCACTACCAAACCAAAAACCACACTCAAACACGTTCCTGGGAGAAAAGTAGGCTAAAGATATTGTCTTCAGACAGGGCCTGTTCATGTGGCTGGTGAAGATTTTTATCTTAGATTTGAAACTAGTAAGAATAACCTTTCCAGCTGCCTGAAAGAATATGAGTGTTCTTAAAAATATAGTAGCTATTGCCTATACACAGCTGTTATTTTCAAAGAAGTTATTGATCTGAGGAAGATAATTTTTTCAGTTGCTTTTTTTCCCTAGTGGAACAAGTAACTTTATTAGAACAATGAAGCATAATGGCCAAGGAATAGCTTTATGTCAGACTCATAACTATAATTGCAGTTGGAATTGCAGAGAATGTTCACCTGCAACTGTGTTTTTAAAATTATCCTTTTTTGAATGTAGAGCATAATGGAACTATGCCAAATAAAGACTGTGAGTCTCTTATTTACCACTGGGATCCACTTTCCTACCACAGAATTTTCTTACCAAGTAACTCTTCTCTCAAACTCCTTTCTACCAAACCTTTTTCATTGTACATGGTAGAAGCTGCCTGAAGTCTCTCTGCTCTCTCTCCAGTCCTGTGACAAGCTGCTAGGACAGCCCAGTGACAGAGAAAAGCGTATTTAAAGTACCTGGTGTATGACTCTACCTTCTTCTGAAGCAGGCAATCCACTGACCTGTGTGAACAACAGCAAAATACTGGGATTTCAACAACAACTTGCTTCAAGTATTTGCTCTAGATCGCATTACTGACCCTACATTCATTAAAAAAGGCAGCTGTTTGTGTTAGTACATATGTTTTAGGATTCACATACAAAGAAGCTTCCCTTCTAAACAAGAGGGACTGGATTCCTGATGACAACCCAGGTGAGGAGCACTGCAGGGATGATGACCTGAGATGGGCAGCAGCAACAGCACAGACCTGATCCTGTGTTCACACGACTTTTACAGCATCAGGGCCCTTTTGGCTGTTACGAGGGTTAGATGCAACCATAACTCTGTGGTTGTCACATGAACCAGTAAAGATTTAAAATAATATCTTTCTCCTCTCCTGCCTGTTCTCTGCTTATTCCTTTTTCTTACTCCATACATTTGCAAGGTGACTGGCTGAGACCTTCTACCCAGTGTGGAGGTTCATTCCAGGCACACTGATGATACAGCTTTCAGGGTGCTGCTTGGGTAGGGCCTTTGCCAGGCACTCTGCAACTACAGAGAAAAGGCCTGTAACAGTACTTCACTGAGGCCACAAAAAAAAAATCAGAGGCAGAGAGGAGAACATAGATCCCCAGAGAAGTGCCTTTATGGATCATGACTTCACTGTGCAGGTTTACTTGGCCGTTTACAGATTTGCAGGATGAAGAGCTTGGTTTGCTTTGGTCAAAACTCAGTTTGGAAGTGCCCACCACAAAACACTCCCTCCCAAATGAATTAGATCCTCAAAATAGAGTTGATTTTGTACAGAACCACTGGATCATTATCACGGACCATACACATGAAGTCCCTCTTGGCAAAAGGTACTTTCTCATTATTCCTCTGGACCTTATTTTAGTCTCATCAATGGGACATTAAAACTTCAGGCGAACAGGACAGCAGCTTGTGGCTGCAGAAGTAGCCAATTTTCCCAAAAAGCATGGGCACATTTGCCTCAAAAGAGTTAATGGCATGACTTGCTGCAGCTTTTTCATAGAAAACTAATCTTGCAAACTTGATGTGTTGTTTTATCTGCGGAGTGGGTGGAGCAGAGAGCACAGCTGAAACGTGAACTCTGACAAAGGCAGACAAGAAAGCCTTTGCAGCCGCTCTCTGTTTGGTGCGAGGTTTTGGTTCATTAGCTTTGAAATGTTTCATTAACAGAATGCTGTTGGTATGCTATAAACAAACTCTGAGGGCCCTAGCATGCAATAGCACTGTCAAAAATGAACGTGGTTTATTCCCTTCTGTAAAATATTTAGAGAGTGAAAGACAAAGTTAAGCAATGATCACATCTGTGTGATCTAAACAAAAAAAGTAACAACATGGCAACAAGCACCTAAAAATACATTTGTTCAGTTATAGTTCTCACAGTGCTACAGTTTTATTTCTGATTCAGAAGTACAGTTCTCTATACCTTTTGTGTCCTTTTACCAAATATTTTAAAAGAAGAAAAAATAGTTAAATACATACTGGTTCATTTAAGCAGTTCTTAAAATTATTTAAGGCTAAAACTTCTTCCTTTTTTTGACCTGAATTAGTTCTTTGTTCTTGCCCATCCCCGGTCATGTATGTAAAGGTCAAATATTGCAATTTTTATTCTGGCAAAGATTTCAGTGAAGGCAGACTTTTTTTTTTTTTTTTGCAGTACATAAACACAACCTCCAGCAAACCAGCAAAAGACAGGTGCAGTTTTGCCAGAAAAAAGCCCCAAATTTGTAAGGACAGTCTATTTTGGATCAAATAAACAGAAAGAAAAATATATAAACAAACAAGCTAACTAGCAAACAAAAACACCTGATCTGAATCATAGCTCAGATTTTAAGTTCAATCTTCTCTGAGATTAGAGAAAATTTTGCTCCTTAGTCCAGGCTTTATGATACTTACTCACATATTTTGACAACAAATTGTCGTGGCTCAGCGCTATGAAGAAGCCAAAAATGCTCTAATACAATGAAGCCCAGTGTTCTCCTTGAAGTACTTGAGCCCATGAAATAGGCAATTTTTCTGAGTCTCTTTAGTTGCATACAGCAATTAAGTTAATAAAAAGTTGCCATGCAACCAAGGTCTTCTAAAAGAGATTTTGTAATATTTTGGAAATGTGTCCCTCTGTATTGTGAATATTTTTTAATGGTTTGAGTGAAATGACAGATTCTAAACAGATAATCCTGTGTATTAGCCTTAAGATGTGTTGGAGCAGAGGGCATAAATCCAAGGAATTCCTAAATTACCTTGGGTGATTCAGCTGGGACTAGATCCTTTGCAGGATTTAAGTTTTTAGCTCCTTTTTCTATTCAAAAGTATGAAAGAGCGTCAGCTAGGGCAGGCAAGGAAGGTCTAACATACGTTGAGAGTAGCTGCTGAATTCGTATTTATTTTTCTGGGACATAAATCTCCCTGTCCAGGTTCAGCATCATGGCTTCTTAGTGCCTCCAGAAATCTCCACTGGTGTCCCATTTCAGTGAGGCAAACAGCAGCTATTTCCTTCCAGGATCTGTGAGCATCTACCAGTGTAGGGATATCTGTGACTCAGATGTACCTTTTCCCACCTGGAAAAGCCTACAGTACTGGGGGTCACAGCAAGTACCATGAGAAACAGGGAATAATGCTGTGAATCTTCAATTCAGTTGAATTCCCAATGATGTCAGCAATAACTCTGGGTACAGAATGGAGTCCTTTCCTATGAACATTTTTCTTTCAGGAATTAAATTCTATTTTACCTAATCATACCATTTTTTCTAGGGGTAACTTCCGTTTCAGAAAACTTCAGAGGAAACAAGAATGGGATAGAGGAGGGAGGAAAGACAGGAGGATTTTGGCCTTAAGTTTTTGCTAAGTAAGTCACCATAGAGCACTTTTTTTGCATATCTAGCATTTAAAGGGTTACACATATAATTATTTAACGTAACTCCAAATGAGCTGTTTGATTTTCTTTCATCATGAGCCAAACATTAGGCTTCGAAAGGAATTCCTTTAAACTTCAATAATATAAAGGCACGTGGCAATGTGAAAGTTACAACTCTAACTTAAATGAGTCAGACATAAAAGTATTTATGACTGATATTCTCTGAATATACCAGCTTCAGACACTTTAAAGTCTAGTTCTGCTGTACAAGGATAGGTACAGGAATATCAGCCATTGCACATCTGCAGAACTCTTACTTGCAAGCAAAGCAGAGTCCAGTTCCTAGACCT
This sequence comes from Corvus cornix cornix, assembly GCF_000738735.6. Classification (NCBI taxonomy): domain Eukaryota; kingdom Metazoa; phylum Chordata; class Aves; order Passeriformes; family Corvidae; genus Corvus; species Corvus cornix. The sequence continues at coordinate 8,051,730 of NC_046333.1, read as the reverse complement.
TTTTTTTTCTCTGCTTTAAGAAGAAAACCCCAACATAACAAGCCACACCAGGCCGTCAGCACCTGAAGCAAGTAAAAGCAATTCCTTTATGAACTTCCCACCAGTTATTTGTTTTGTGAGGCTCATGGAGAAAAAGAATAAAAAAAAGCTAGTGAAAAAAACAGTGAAAAGCATTGCACATGAAAGAGAGAAAGAAATGAACTGAATGTTTTTTTTTCTTGATGAAATAACAGATTTGATCTTAGGCGTTTTACAAACTCCAGCACAGGTGATCATCATTTGTTCTGTCAAAAGAATTTTCAATGACACAACCAGAACAATGTGGCTGTGATTACAAGGATCAGCATAGATTGAAAGATACTCAGGGCATTTACCAAAGGGATATTTATAGCAGTGCTAAAGACATTCACTGTTTTAAACAAGCTCACAAATTCAAGGAACAGAAGGTTTGAAATCAGGGTTGCTCCATTTGATTTTGCCTTTGCCATGCTAACCTGCACAGCCGTGTCCTCTTGCAAATGAAGGCTGAACAAGCCAGTTGAAATGTTATTATCATAAAGTCAAATCCAAATGCTGAAGAGGAAAATTGAGATAGTTTTCATTGTGAACTTTGATGTGAAGCATCACAGCTTTTGGAGGACAGCCATACCTTTGATCTTGCAGAAATTGTGAGGAATCAACCACCTTGAATCCAAATCGTTCAGCAGGTGATTTATAATGTTATAATAGGACTGAAAGGACTTTTCGAAAAGTCATGTAACCAGTAGAGAAAAAAAAGAAATTACAAAGATTTAACAGAAATTCAAGCAATTCTGGTAGCAGGCAATGTAAAGTTCACAGCATACTCTTTATTTTCTGGCAGAAACTCTGAGATATCCAAGCTTAAAAATTAGCCTGCCTGACTTCTAACGACACTGAAATAGATAAATGCAGCCATTTGGGTGCCTCAGCCCTGCAGACAGCCACGAGGCTCTGATTCTGTGATGCGAGGAGGAGGCAGAGCCTAAGGGAAGAAGCATCTCCTGATGGCAAACTGGCTCCCTAAAGCCTGTCTTCATCAGGAGGGAGTGGAGAACAGCTGCAAGGCAAAGGCTGCCAACTTTAATTCTCTCCATTAGTGGATCATTATCAAACGAGAGGGTTAACAAGAGTGGGGATTGCGTTTACTGTAAAGGGCTGCCCTGTGCACACCCAGGCTCCCTTCCCTGGAGGGTCAGGAAGATTTTACTGGCAGCAACCCTCAGGAGCTGCTGCAAGACCTGGTGGCATGGCCACTGTCAGACGTGGGGAGTTCCCTCCAGGACAGGCCTTGGGTCTGAGACACGCCCTGAGAATCTTGCGGGAGGGCAGAGAGAAGGGTCTGGGGTTTGGCACCTTCCACTGGCAGTGCCTGGTGCTCCGTGTCCCCACAGCTGCATGTGGCTCCACAGAGGGACTGCTCCCATGCACCCTCACCCATCACATCTTTCAAATACACTTCACTTACAGCTTCTCAGGGCCCTTCCAAATAGCATTTTGCTTTTGTTAGATCAAGTGTTCCCGAAGCACATTCTACTATTTCCCTTGAGAAGGCCATAGTAGGTGTGATCGCAATATCAGAAAATACCAAACAAATTAGATATCATATGTTCTCTCTCTTTCCTAGGATTCTAAATCTTTGACATCTCAGTGATTCCTCCTATATGAAGTGAAAACTTTAGATTTGAGATATGTTGTTTTAATGATGTTCAATGAAATGAACTACTCGACACCATTTCTACATTGATGTGAGTACAGAACTGGGTGAAAAACTGTGTTTCAGTTGTGTGGTAAAACTAGAAACATAAAACCAAAGACCATGACATTAATCTAGAAGAGAGAAAGGACTATTTTGTTATACTTTCCTTGAGCAATTTTTAAAAATTCTTCCTTAAGAACATAAGCAATACCCATAATGAGTTTTTATTTAATGCAGAGCTGAACCATGCTCTTGTATTTTTTTTTTTTTTGCAGTCAGAATTATTCAATTTGTCAACCAAAATCCATCAATAGTTTCAGAAAACCCCAAACTGTATCTTGTGGATACAAGACAAAAATTACCTAGCTCTGTTTAGAACATCAGCTCCTTAAAAGCATATGTGTCATGGATTATAGTGTGTCTTCATAGTTTTAACTTGAACTTGAATACCAGATCTTGAATTTTGTCATGACTATTTGTTTCTTGTGCTTTGAGATTTGTTATGTTTCTTGAGAACTTGCTAGTTTAAGTTTCAAAGTTTTATGATGGTCTGTTTGGACAAAATTACTTCCTGTAGCCTACAGCAAACAGGTTTTTTATGTCATGGCTTTTTCCTTTTTATTTTTGTAGATTTGTAGTATACAGGTAAAATGTAGCAACACCAAATTTCCCAGAGCTTTGAGATTCTCCTGCTGTAAATCTTCCTGCTGAAATACATGCTAGGTATGTCTTAAGAGAAATCATATACAAGCACATGACTTGATCAGCATCCCGGTGAGATACAGGATATTTTTCAGCTAGGGAGTTAATGGATGATGATACTATACTTGGCCAGTAAAAATAATGACACACTTTCGCCTGGTCTACAAGAACTACTCCCACATTGATTTTAACTTAATATCTCCCTCATTAGGAACCTGCACAGAAATTTGGCAGAAATACCCAAGACACTTATTGGATCATTTGCTGGTAATAATAGATATTGCTTTTATTTTTTTTTTCTTCTGAGAATGTACAGGCTAATCATAAAAAGGATAGCCCTGAAACAAAAGCTTTTTACAAAATACAGACTTTTATCAACTCCATCACTGTTGAGGTTTAATATTTTATGGAGCTAAATAAAACTCAGACTTCTCCACTTTCGCGTTGTGGGATGCAGTAAAAGCTTAAGAGCCTGATTCGCTCCGTTGCCGAATGACATCCATTACACATCAAATGCCCTTCACTTCACAGTGGACTCTGGCTCTGATATGATCAGACTCCCAAAGCCCAGGTAACCTGATATACAATTTCAAAATGGAAAAGCCCACGCCAATAGCTGGGAGTGGCTCTTCTGCGGACCTGCAGTGGTTGAAGAACTGGATCCACAGCTCACCAGCAAAAATGCCATAAAAAGCACTCCTTTTTTTCCTTAAATTGAGCCAAGTATTCAATTATATTTCTACTTAACAAAGTATCTGCTTTAATTCCACTGTAATCTACAAGGTGTAAGCACTGACTTATGTGCTAACCTTGAGCCTTGGACATGACAAGCACCAACACCCAGGTGCTGTGAGCCACTCTGAAGGGACAATGAAAGAGTCACCAGGCTCATTCCCCATTTGACTGAGAGGACACTCAGCCAATCACTCCTGTAGCTAAGAAAGCCACCAAACTATTTAATGGTGACACAATTGAGAGTAATAACTTGACTAATAACTCATTGCCTGATTGTTATTTTTAAGTGCACTCGTGAAAATTAAAGCTCTGGGTCTGTGGCATGAAACCATTATCTATACAACAGCTCACAGAGAGGGTTATCTAATAACATGAGAAATCTATTAGACTTGGTGGAAGCAAGAACTAAAAGAAATAAATCATGCAATAATGGTAAATCAGATCTCTAATTATGGCCCCACACAGGAGGCCAGAGGAGAAATATGTCCCTAGAACCACTACGTGGCATTTCTCGTCCTCTCTCTTGTCTTAGAAGCATTCAATCATATCCACCTGCCTAAATTCCATCAATCTCACCGTAATTTCTGAACAGAACTGGTATGCTTGGGAAGAAGATGTAAGTATTTTCTAAACTGCTCACAGACCAGGATCCTTGCAAATTTTTCTCTGCTTGGTGCTGGAAGTACAGCACCAAAAACCTGTGGGGTCAGAGGAGCTTCAAGCCCTGTGAAATTCTTTTATAATCAGCCAATTTTGCCTGTGACGGGGACAAGCAGGGCTGGAGTATGTTCCTACACGTGATCTGGTTGTGTCTGCAGGTCCTTTCCCTGCTGCCCCAGGAATCTGAGCAGTGGTCAGGTCTGAGACCCAAAAGACAGCAGTGAGTGGGAGCAGATCCATGTGGAGCTACAGCACATTTCACCTGCTCTCAGTTCAAAAGCAATGGAGGCAACCAGCCCATGGCAGTGGGACCCCAGAGTATGATATTTAATTTCTCCACTGCTTTGATGCAAGACCTCTGGCAAAGCCACTCCTTTCTCTGTTTCAGCTCAAGTGTGAAAGAGCAGGAGGGATTCTGGTACTGCTTAGCACTCCTCATGTGGACATGGGATGCAGCACTGCCCCTGAGCAGCCAAGCCCACCACCCCTCCTTCCCACCCCACGCCCACAGGCAGCTGTGGAGGTGTGGAACCTCCTTGTCCCAGAGATCTGGAAGCTCCAGAGGTGCCCTGGTCTGTGGTGCCCTGGTCTGTGGTGCCCTGTCTCTGCACACTGCCCAGGGTGGCTGGGTGTACCTGCCTGTCACATCAAGCACTGCTAAAGCAAAGAGTCCCACAGTACCTTTTAATTATTTTGTTGGAACTGAGGACAGCGTGTACTTGGGAATTGTCCTGGTTGGAAAAACTTCATGCCAACCAGATGTGCTCAAAAGTGGACCTGACTCAGTAGAAATGATGCATAAAAATCGTTGCAACCATCTAGATAAAATTAAATAAGCCACAGAGTGCATAAATAACAGCGCCGAAAACATCATCAGACTTTTAGCTCAAAAAAACTATGGAGAATGCAGTTTATCAGGAAGCCACGATGCCCTTTGCTTTATGTTAACCACTTTTGCATGCACAACTGTTTTCTTGGACACTCATTTTGGTCCAAATCCTGTTCTAATTTCTTTCCTTGGTAATCAGCATTTCTGGCTGACAGGAGGCTGCTCTGCAGCACTGTGGTTTTCCACTTAGAGGTCCATTCTGAGGGCTGTGCATTTGCAGAGCTGTTCTCAGGTGGCTTCTCCCACCTGGGTGAAAGGAGAGCAATGACGCAGTGGATGCACTGCAGAGAGGAAGGGCCATTCCCTCTTCTTGTCCTCATGTGGAAAGCAAAATTATTAAATGTTGTTTTAATCCGTGTCTGTATGGCTAAAGAAGTGTTGAAATTCATGCTAAATAAAGCAGGCCTGAGGCCAAATGACCTGGTCAAGTCCATGCTGCACAGAACTTGGTCCTGGGTTTCTTCTGAAACATATTGTGCTGCCAATCATCCTTTGTGTCTTCTTCTGTAGTTCCATGATTTTGAAATGCTGTGAGAGCTGTGTTGCTGCCCACTACAGAGGTGTTTTCATAGCATGAGGCCTTTGGTAAGAATTGTTTGCATCACATAATGGCACATGAGTATGCATTTAAGAGTATACAAATCTTCCTGGGATTGTTGGAGTACTGTGTAAGGTGAAGGCAGTCAGAAAGTTTGCAGTCTCACTCATCCTGCCTCTTGGGAACAGCCCTGGGTGCGTGCCATTCCCTGGTGGGCACTGGGACGTGTCCAGCATGGTGCCAATGTGCAATGAAACAGCATGGATAAGGGGGATCCACTTCTCTGAACCTGAGCCCCAGCCTTGGTCCCTTTGCAAATATAAACATATCTGGGGAGGTAAAGTTGTCATTAGGTACAAGCTGAGGCCATTTTTCACCCACAGAAGAGATGAGCAGTCACACCCCAAATAGCATGTTCAGAATGATACTGACATCTCAGAAGGGGTTTGCACCTCTATTTCTAGGGAAACAGGTGTGCCTACAAGGAGATAACAGCAACAAGGTAGCTTTCGAAAGATGAAATTTATTTTATCTGATGTGCGTTTTAACGAGAAAATTATATATATATAACTTTACACTGTTTCCCTGAAGCAAGGCAAATTTAGCCACATCTTTGCACAGTATATCCGAAAATGGGAAACAAAAATACCCTTTAATGGAAACCTTTTCCATTTACACAGGAATGAAACAGAATAAACTCCACATTTCCACACTCAGATATTACTGTAGACATAAAAATATTCCTGTGGGATCACACAGTCAGAAATCACCTACTCAAGGGGATATGAATGATGACTTCAATAGAAGATGGACATAAATTTTAATTAGTTGGTTATTTGATCTTGTGTTGTTAGTGATGGAGGATCTCAGAAGGGAATTAAGTATGCTTAAGACTGAAATTGCTTAGAACCAAAACACACTGCAAGGTAAGTTAGATACCACTAAATTAAAAGAAACTTTGCACCTATTAAAGACACAATAAAATAAAAACGGCAATTACAACCAAGCAATCAAAAATGCAATTGAGATCAAACCAGCTATGGGGATAACTAAATTTATCCTTGACTTAATCAGACCTGCTAAGTATTTTCAGCAGATTTGAGAAAAAGTATTAACATTCTTGGGAACATTTTCTCTTGGAAGATACAATTTAGGAATAGAGAAACTAGGTCCAGGGTTTTTTTGCTTTAATGTGTTTTTCATTGAATTTCTCCTTCTATTTATATATACTAAGCAAAGCACCTCTTGCATCATTTATACACTTTGCTTGCTCTCTCCAGTACCCCAGTCCTTCACCGACTATCTGGTAGCTTATGTCAGGAATACCTCTACACTTGCCACTGCTTAAAAAAAAAAAAATAAGATTCCTTTATAGTTTTGCAATCAATAGAATTGTGCGTGTGCAGCTTAATATGAGGCTGGGCACGTAGGACTGCAGCCTGTTTTGGAAAGGGAAGCAGAAGCAGGAGAGATGCTCCAGCCAGCAATCCCCCAATTGCTGGGACACTGCTGGCGAGTACGTAGCAGAGTTTTGACCTCTGCCAAGTGTCTCATTTTTCCCTGACAAGTTCTGGGCACGGCTCAGGGTTGGTGCAGACCGAGGACCACTGCCAATAAGCAGCAGGGGATGAAGCTTCTCTTCTGGGGGATAATGAAAATTAAGCCGCGTGGTTTTGAGCCAGACCAGGCCATGCCAGCTGCCCTCTGGGCCAAAGGGAGCTCCCACTTGTTTGCTACTGCATGTCGAGCTTCTACACACAAGTATTGAGCCTGCCTTAGCAGCATGTAATGAAATCAGTCACTCCTGCCTATTGCTGGCACTCACTTTCCTGACACTCTTTTCAGTGTTAGAAAATTGCCACATTCGACATTACGAACACTTCAGCTACCCAAAATTTCTGTGCCATTGCACAGCAACACCTTGGACTTCTTTTTAGCAGTCAAGTTCATATGAGATAGGCGGATGTTTAGTGATGGAAAATTGTTTATTTTCTTCGTCAATTTAATGACAAAAATTTGTTGAAGCCTTGGGTGAAAATTTGTACACAACTGAATTATCAGGTAAAGCTCATGAATGTTCTGCAATATCAAAGAAACAAACTAACGAGCCAGAATGAGAATAGACAAACACAGACACCTTAATTAAGGAGTAGAGATTATTTGTAATCATTTTCATCCTTACATATATTTTCCTATTGTCGTTCAGGAAAAAAAAGGGAAATAATTTTTCTGATCAACTTGCCCTTGACCTTGCATTTTTTATCCTTTTTGCTCCATCTTACAGATCTCTGGCCACTCAACATGCAAGACCATCACAGTTTGTTGACATGCTTCTCCTGTTATCCCATATGACCTTCTTCTCCAGCAGGGTGTCTATCTGAAACTGTTTGCACAATCTAATCCTTCTTTAAATATAGTTTCTGTTATAGAAACAAAAAAGGCTGGTCCTCTTTTCTAATAAATAACCACAAATCCAGATGCAAAAACATGAACAACATGAAAAAGATTCCTGTTAAATCTGAGTACCTAACACCTTTTCCTTTCATCAAATCTTCAGCAGTATAGTATCAATTTACATCTTGATCCTACATGTCTAAAGCTTAAATACATGACAGTTCATAGCTAAATTAACATTTTCCCCCCTGTTTCCATTATTAGAATTTGCTAATAATCTGATTGCTCCATTGCCTGAGGAAGAGAGGAAGAATGGACCTCTCTTCGCTAGGGGAGGAAGGAACCACTATTATATTGTATGTTAAATTGCTTATGTTATTATTCTCCTCCTGTTCAAAGTAAAGCAAGTTTCTAATGACTGCAGAATTCTCTGAGTACTTGCTTTAAAATACAGTAGAGAAGTTAGAAAATTAATGGCCCTATATGTATTCCTGCACATACAAGATTGTATGCACAATAGTAATAATAATATGGAGGAAATGCAGTAAAGGAGTAGGAAAACAAAATGTCTTACCAAGCTTTATATTTAAAAATAACTATAGCTTCAGAATTATAATTTGGTAAGCAAAATGTGAGTCCCTGGCAAAATAACAAAACAACTCTTATCACAGAAAAATATGACCACATAGACCAAATAATAAAAAAGCAATGAATAAATCTGTAAATAAGCCCAAATTTATCTACAGCTCTTTAAAAGAGCAAATCATGCCATGTGAACTGAAAAGAAAATTTTAGTCAAACTATCCATTAGTAAATGGTTAGATTTTTAAATATCCTGAATTTTCTTTACAAATTAAAAACTTGCAGAAGAACCTCCAATATGTACTTATACATGGATTGAAACCATATGGCCAAATAGTTACTTTACATGTAACACAGTTGTGAGAGCGGAGGGAGTTCTGACCAAAGAGCTGTTAACAACTTCAATCAAAATCACTGTGACAGCCCTAAGTTTGATTTTAAGAACCAATACAGGCAAATGCATGCACACAGCTGTATTTAAGCCTAACTTTGAGGAATCCAGCTCGGAGGATTTGTGCAGAGTAGTTAGGACATAGGTCATTAAGGTCTTATCTAAAAGATAATCTCCCTAAAAAATTATGGAAACCTATTGCTCCAGTCACCCAGCATTGGACAAGGTATTGAAGAACATGCTTCGGGAGTAATCCTCTACTGGCAGGGGAAGAGATTAAATGGCCCAATAGCTTTTTCCATCTTTAGTTGTTATGATTGCACTGTAATCCGACTAGTGCCACTTGCCTGAAGAGGGGAAGAAGACCTCAGCCTTGGGGGTAGGGAAAGACACAATATTTCATTGTGTACAATATTTCAGAAGCTATTCTTCCCAGAGAGCTCCTCTCAGATTAGTGTTGTTGGGAAAGGTTTATCATTTGCATTCCCATTTCTGCAGTCAATCCAAGTAATATGATTGTGGCATTAAACTTATCCTACAAAAGGTATTTGTTTAAGACATTTCTTTTCCATTATTACTCACACAATGAATGTATGCACTAGGTTTCTAGAAGTCTGCACCAAAAACAACTTTTAAGCCCAGAATCACATTTCCTTCTCCATCGGCCTTAATTCCTCTATTGAAACTTTTTGCTGACTAGTTGAAAGGGGCCGTTCACTCACTTTGCAAAACCCAATATGCGATTTATTCCCACATTTCAAAGGAAGAATGGGAAGCTTTTAAATCTCTACAAAGGAACCGAGTAATACTGATCAAGCCCATCTGACAAGGGGACAGATGTACGGTGATGAGTGAATTCTATAAGATGCTTTAAAATTTGGATCAGTGAAGACAAGTGTCTTCCAGGAGTAGCAATTTGATTCTCCCCAGCACAGCTCACTTGGCTGAGTGGAAGTGCCACAGTTCCTCTTTCAGTGTTCAAGAAGCACAAGCTCCATCTCAACAGGGTGGACATGTTCAAGAGCTAAAGCATACTGCAAAAGGAGGTCACTTGCACTGCAACTTATTAGAGCCTCTAACTCCAAAAATCCTGAGGAGCAAATGGAATTCAAAGCCTTTCTCACCCAGGAAAGGGTTCCCAGCTGTTCCCAGCTCTGAAACTGTTTATCAGCTTCATCTATGTGCTACTCATTGTGCCCCAAACTTTCTCAAGTTCTCTCCACTGTTGTATCATGCACAGAACTTTTTACAATAATTTCTAAAAAATACCCTCTCAGCTCCTCACCACATCATGTGGTACTTCCAGCCACACAGCAGCAGCATCTATGGTGCTTTCAGCTTCCTGCAGAGCCATATTTTGATTCTTCCGTTATAACTGAAGGATCTGACTTGGCACTGTTTTGACAATGAATTTTACGCAAAATTTCCTGAGAGATTCATCCCATTAAAAGTGGGCAGGTTGCCATGTCCTGCTGGGTCCCTGATCTACTATCAAATCTGGTGCATCCCAGAGCATTTCTGGTCCTTTTTTGCCTTCATTAAGGCTTTGATCAGAGTAGAAATATGCCCACACAGGAGAGAATAAAGATTTTGGACCCCATAGGAAAAATGTTTGTTTTGTTAGCATCTTCAATCCAGGCCATCATTACAGTTACCTCATAAACAGCCACTCTTACGGTGCAAAATGGGTGCAAAGGGGCAGTTTGGGAGTCTGCAGTAGTCTACCAATATAGATATGGTCACAGTTTTTTTAAACACTTGCAACCACTGGGGAGTTGAAGTACACAAGCAGCAAGGTACAAATGAGTTTGGCAGTTATTTGTAACCAACACAGGAGCTCCCTGCAAGAGTAAATAAAGTAGCTGAAGAATTTGTTTTTCACCTTTTGGATAAGGATGATTACCATATTTTCACCAAACACAGAATTTACCATCATTTTCCTTGAGGAAAAAAAGTGTCTCTTCTGACCTTTCTGCTCCAAAAAAAGAATTGGGAAATATGAAGCTATGTTGCACTTACTTTTGGGGAAATACAGGTAATTATTGCAACGAGATTTTTGGAGAGGATTTCTGTATATACTTTAGGACTTAGAACTTCTGTAGTTGTTTTACTACATAATACTTTTTTAGTGTATTTGCCTTTTTAAAGACTGAATCAATAATTTCAAAATGTCCCAGTTCTCCACTGAAAGCTGTGCAAATGACACAACCTCAACCTCAGCTTCCCTTGGTGCAAAAATAAACGGCCTCACAATAAAAAACTGCCCCTTGCTGTCTAAAACAATAAAGGCTCTCCTTTGTTTCACACATTATTATTATTATTTCAGTTATTGTACTGCAACAACTGTGCTGCAGACCTGTAGTTTTGGAGGGTACTGTAAACTATTTTCTCCAGTGAACTCTGACATCTGTGCCCAAGAAAGTGAGGAAGCATCCTGCCATGTCAGACTTGCCTTGCATGAAGCTGCCTCCTCCTCCAAGGAGTCCAGTGTGTTTTGGTGTACAGTTGTCCTGAAGTCTCCTTCCATTTTGTCCCATTCAGCTGAAGCAACTTGAAATTAAATAGGGAAGCTAACCCTAGAAACTGGAGAGATTTACAGAGTTATTTCCATAAATGGAAATGACTTCTGGAAAAGCGGCTATAAACATGAAGGGAAGAGGTAGTTCTTTCGGTTTGTTTTGTTTGCTTACCTTCCTCCAAGGGTGCTAAGGGGGAAAAAAAAGATAGGCAGACAGAAAGATGCAGACGGAGATACAGAATGTACCCATTAAGTATCTGCAAGGAATGCTTTATCAGCTTGCTCGTCAGCTGCCGAGTTGTGCATTTGAGGGCATTAGATTCCCAAGAGCGGGGATCTATAGAGGATTCCTACCTTTGGAAAAGAACAAAAACACAGAATAAAAGCCTTAATCTTATAACCCTCAATCTAGGCAACTAAATCCCCAATTAGCAATTCAAACAGATTAATATAGTCCTTCCCTCCATTAAGCATACCCGACATCATGTGGTAGTGTATTTTAAAGTTACATTTTTCTTGTGTGCAGCTCTTTTTCTCACCAAAGTTGACAATTCCTTTCAGACCATCCTACTTTTCCATCAACTGGGAATGGAGTCTTTATCTTTTTGCCTTTCTTTTTCCCCCTTTTTTTTTTCCTTTTAAGTGCAGCCAGTCTTGTTGATGCACTCTGGCAGAATCTCTTAAATTAATGCTTTCCTTTATTGAACATGTCTCCAGATGTCTGTCCACCTTGCCATTTCCATACTGCAGGCTGTTCACAGTGTTCCCACTGAGAGCAATGTAGAGGGTGAAAGTGGCAGAGTTCTCTGGCCTGCTCAAGGATTCACTCTTATTCCCATCAAACTCATGAGTGCTGTAACTTTAATGATGGTTTCTGCTCTTATCTGAGGAGAAACCAAAGCACAGGGCTGTCCCAGCTGGGAAGAAGCACTGCTAATGCCTCCCTGAGAAAGGCACTTTGGATCTTTCCCAGATTTCAGAGAGTGAGCCAGTGCCAAGTGCCTTCAGACATATCAAGATCATGTTTCTAGAAAGTATGAATTATCTGTGACCACTAGAGGTGGCCAGCAGTCTGTTGGCTGACCCTATAAACTATTCCCCCATTTTTCAACCCCATTGGGCTAGGTGTAGCAGAGGACCTTGTATGTCCCTGGTCCTCTCCCACCCCTCACTCCCCTGCATGTAAAATGATGGTGGAAACATTTTGACCCTTCTCTGCCCTGCAATTTTATCCCTCTTGTGTAATTTCCAGTTTTAAGCAAAGGTAAGGAAAAACTCATCATTTTTTTATCATATTTTGTTAAGTAGACCATTTTAAAATCTCCTTTTCCATCAGGTGCAGTGGATTATCAGAAGGGAGACTTTGGGAGGCAAGTGAGCCTTGCAGCAGAGCATGTCTGTGGCCTCCCACAACTAACCAGCTGTTAGACAATCGGAAATGGGAATGCTGCGGTTCATGCCCATGCTACTGGCTTCCTTTGGACACAAAAACCGTCAGGAAGGGCAAAGATGCACAGGCTTTTTGTCTTCTGCATATGGCAGAAAGGATTAAAACTTATGAAAATGTAATTGGTGACAATGTTTCTCTCACACTGGGTCCTGAAAAACAAATGCAACAAGGCTTTGAAAGTAAACATAGGCAGACAACTCATATTTTCTCTGTTCTTATCTTTGAAAATTTATTGTGAAACTTGTAAGAAAGTTTAATAAAATAAATGCAGGCATGAGTATATGGAGAATAATATAATGATCATTATTCTGCTTGTGTCCAATCCATTCTGCATATTCCCAATCACCAGCAGCATTTCACAAATACTCTGCTGCCCTGCAATTTACATATACAGGTGTGCTTACACCTTATATAGACTACAATAGGGCCCAGTCTGACATGTGAAGCATAAGAGGAATAACAGATACATGTCTGCTTTACTTGTCTACCAGGTGGAACAAAACTTCCCTAAACATTTTTGATCAAAGGCACTTTCCATCAAACAAATTTTTGTCTGTATTTTAAAAGTTTGACTTGATTTTTTTTCTAGGTTAAATTTGCTTTAGGGATTTTTTCTTTTTACTGAGAGTTTAAAAATCTAATAGTCAAAGTGAAATTATTCTGCTTTAGACATATAATAAATATTTTAAGTATTTATGAGAAAAAAATTATCAATTTTGTCAGTTCTTAAGATTGAAAAGATTAATCAAATAAAGAATCTGTTCTTCTCATTGAACTTACTTGGAAGCTTTGTTACCACATTTCAGAATCTCCCATGTTTAGTTTTTTGTTTTGCATCTCATAGTCACTGGGGACTTTCTAAAAGCTTAATCTGTTGGAATCAGTAGTTAGTTCCAAAATATCTATTTTCTCTTTCTATAAAAGTCTTTATCCCTTAAGACTTTAGGATTAAGATGTGACACATGATCAGAATCTATTTCACACACCTCGCAACTATTCAGCAGATAAAATTACCTGAATGGATTCTCTTTACATTTAAATCATGCAGTTTATTGATAGCTTCACAGATTCTCAGCATTTTATGTTGGCCATACTGAAGTATCAGGAACAATTTTTATTAAAAGTGGTTGTATGGCTATAACAAATGGACATGCATGAAGATGTGTAGGTAAGAGAGGGCCTCTGACCTTCTCACTGCCCAGAAAACCATCCAGTGAACGAAACACGTGGAAGTGGACAAGAAAACAAGATCTAAGGATTCCATGTTTCATGAAATCAAGTCACTGAAGTTCCTGGCCAGTCAGGTTCTCCCACACTTCCTTCTGAGGGATGGATCAGCCCTCCACAAACACAAACATACATGCAGAGCAAACAGCCATGAGTCTGCAGCTTCCTGTGCACAGGGAGTGTGGGACATGCTGAGAGCAATGCGGGGTGCAAGGGATCACCCAGGGCAGATGGGTGCTTGCTGGCCCTGGGGGCACAGGCTGGGGGAGAGGGGAACTGAGTGGGGATTTCCAGCGCTGAGCTGGAGAAAACAGGCAAGAAGGAGGAAATGCTGGCTGAGCCAAGCCCTGTGGCATGACTCCCAGAAAAGGAGTCAATATCGCAGGGATCTGGAGGCATCAGAGGTGGTTTTCAACAGCTGGCTTTAACAGCTGGATCTCCCTACTTTGCCGCCTGTGAGATTGGACAGTAGCAGAGATGGGAGCAAATTATCTCCTGGAGATCCCAAATCCATGTGGGTTGGCCAGGGGTGACTGCAGACAGCCAGAGTAACTGGGCAGACAGGCTGATTTTTAATGGAAGTGAAACACTTGCACAGAAGTCAAGCTCCCAGGCTAAGCTGGCTGTGGGCAGAGAACCACATGCTGCACTGCTACAGCCCATGAGTCATGGGCAACACTTCCACCAATGGCAGAACAGGACCTTTTTTAATGACTCCATTAATAGGCTCCTTGCAAGATCAGACACACACACTTCTTCTTGCTCAGCCTACCCGCTCTGTGCAGGAGTATTCTTCTTATGCCCAGTGAGCTCTTAATTTGCAGTCAAGTTAAAACCTGATCTGGTTCCTTACACTATCAAAAAATAGCAATGTCCTCTGAATTCCTTGTTGTACAGGAGAGCCAAACCTCACCCAGATGCTGGCAGTTGCTCATTTTTGACAGCTAGTGGCTTGCAGCAAGCATGCTTTCCTACCATGAGGAGCCAGGTTAGGCCCAATCCTGCTAACACCTAATACTAGACAAAGTCCTTACAGAAGTCAACAGGCATAACTCCTTGCAGGAAATACTACCTCTGTTAGTGCTTTGCAAAACTTTTCTGCTTAGATACTGAGATAAAGTTACAGGCATTCTTATTTAAGAATGTATTTGAGGCTATTTTGGTCTGCTTTAGCTGTCATGCCGTATACAGATTAATTTATCAAGGCTTAAATTCTTTCTTCCTGATGTGTTTGTATTCTTCTGATGCCACCTTTACAGTACAACCCACCATAACCTTCTTCATGAACACATTTTGATAATAACATCAACACAGTCTTCATTTGCAGTAGAAAAAGTTAGAAACATGCACCTTACAATTTAATGAAAAAGTATTTTAATGAATTCTTGTATAAAGAGGAAAAACAGTGTTCTTAATTGTATCATTATATATCTTCTATACCAGCAGATTTATGTTTCAAGAGGCTGAGAAACACAAAAAACCCACCAACATCTATCAAAAGATAAAATACAAAGAAGATAATAGAAGAGTAAAACAACTATGAAGTGATAGAGTATTTTGATTTTTGGAGAAGTAAGGAGCAGGAGTCAGCAGAACTGCCATCTTGGACTTCTAGAGGGCAGATTTTGTCCTGGTTAGGAGCCTGGTTGACAGTTCCTTCCTTTGGGAGGAAGTCCTAAAGGGCAAAGTGGTCCAGGAAGGGTGAACATTCTTCAAGAAGTAAATCTTAGAGGTACAAGAGCAGGATTACCCCATGAGTCAGTGTGGAAGAAGACTGGCCTGGCTGAACAGAGACCTTTGGCTGGAATTTGGTGCATAAAAAAATGAGTTTATGAGCTTTGTAAGAAGGGTCAGGCCACTCAGGAATCCTACAAGGATGTTGTGAGGTTATGCAGGGAGAAAATTAAAAGAGGTAAAGCCCAAATAAAACTTCATCTGGCTACTGTTGTACAAGACAGTAAAAACAGTACTTCTATACATGAATCAGTGGTAAAAGGAGGGCTTAGGAGAATCTCCATCCTTTACTCAATGCGGGAAAAACGGTGTTGAAGGATGAGGAAAAGGCTGAGGTAGTTAATGTTGAAGGCTGGCAAATGTGACACCCGTGTACAGGAAGGGCTGGCAGGAGGATCCAGGCAACTACAGGCCTGAAAGCCTGACCTTGGTGTTGGGGAAGATTGAGCAGATTGAGTCTATTGAGCAGATCATCTTGAGTGCCAACACACAGCATGTACAGGACAACCAGGGGACCAGGCCCAGCCAACATGGGTTTGTGAAAGTCTGCTTGATCAACCTGATCTCCTTCTATGACAGCGTGACACACTTAGTGGGTGAGAGAAAGGCTGTGGATGTGTCTACACAGACTTTAGGCAACATTTCCCACAGCGTTCTCCTGCAGAGTCTGGCTGCTCATGGCTTGGACTGGTGCTCTGTTCACTGGATGAAAACTGGCTGGATGTCCAGGCCCAGAGGGAGGTGGGGAATGGAGTTACATCCATGGCTGTAACTCTGGGTGGTCACAAGTGTGTGCCCCAGGGCTCAGTGCTGGTGCCAGTCCTGTTTAACATCTTTATTATTTATATCTGGATGTGGGGATCAAGTGGGGATTCCTCAATCAGTTTTTGGATGGCATTAAGTTGGGAGGGAGAAAGAGAATGGCAACGAAGGTGGGGCAGGATCTGGAACACAAGTCTTATAAGGAATGGCTGAGGGAGTGGAGGGTGTTTAGCTTGGAGAAAAGGAGGCTCAAAGAGGACCTTATCATTCTCCACAACTACCTGAAAGGAGGTTGTAACCAGGTGCAGGTTGGTCTCTTCTCCCAAGTGAAAAGCCACAGGACAAGAGGAAATGGCCTCAGGCTGCACCAGGGAAGGTTTAGATTGGACATTAGGAAAAATTTCTTCTCAGAAAGTATTGTGAAGCCTCAGAACAGACTGCCCAGCGAAGCGGAGAAGTCACCATTCCTGAAGGTACTTAAAAGATGTGTAGATGTGGCACTTAAGGACATGGTTTAATGGTGAACTTGGCAGTGCTGGATTAATGGTTGTACTCCATGATCTTAGAGGTCATTTCCAACATAAATGATTTTATAATTCTATGAAAACAGTGAAAATCACAGCATCTTAGTGCACTAAAAGCTGTGTAAGTTACCAGAGACTGCAACGCATTATGGCAATAGTTTTATCAAAACACAGGTAAACATTTTGTAAAAATTAAAGTGATCTGCAACTTTTCCTCTTCTCATTTTTCTCCACCCTGCGCTATTACGATGGATTTTATGTCTTAGGTACTTCTTTCTAAAGCAGAACTCATTATGCAAGGACACACGTACATAGATACAGAAGCATAAAAGTCTACCTCTCATGTCAGAGAGCACTGTCTACCTACCCATTCAGCCTTGGGAATGAGGGCCACCCTCTGACAGGGGTAATGAGAACAAGTATGGCATGGAAAAGCTACCCTAACAGTGTGATATTGGGGAGATAGAGTTAGAGGTTCAGCCCAGGACTCCCAGCCCTGAATAAATTAGGGAAGCTCTTCCTAGGCTGATATATGCATGCCTTCTCTAAGAGTGACCACAAACCCCTTGTCCAACTTTACCCATGAGTTTTTGCAGGGTGCCCAGGCTCAAGTGTCTCCCACTCACTCAGGCAGAGGCTCCTGGGCAGTGTGAGGGCTTTTTGAGATCCACATTTTTCAGAAAGAGTTGTTCTTTCAGGTTGAAGAAGTCTACATCTCAGGGACTATTGAGCTTCCCATGAAAGCTCCCATCCTTGCAAGCTTCTTTTTTTCAATCTGAGCTTGTACCTGCACTGCTTTGGTGGATATTCCTGGAGGGCTGGTGGTGTCCGACTCTTCCTTGGGCATCACATCTGGTTTCTCCATTAGGCCTGGTGGATGTCCCCGGTGCTACCGAGCAGGGCTCTGTGTGTTCCTCTGTCCATCAGCATCCCAGGGCAAGGGCAGCTCTCCTGAGGCTCCTGGCTCAGCTGGCTATACTCCCTCAAAGGGCAGGGCCCTGGCAGAGGAGCTCTCCACCACAGCAAGAGGGGAAAGCACAGGCACCCAGCCTCACACACGTTCTCATTGTAAAATCACAAGCCATTTTATTAGGCTTTCTTCTTCCCTTTTTCTCACCCTGTGGTTACAGCAGCCGTGGATAAGATGGGGTAATTAAGTATCAAGGTTACCAACCCTCCCACCTCCACTGATAAACCTCCCACCCCTGCCTAGACACGCTCTCTGACATCTCAGAGCCCAGTATCCTCTTGATCCTTTGGCTAAACAACAGACCTTCACTATCACTCAGGAAGCTGAGCCTTTGAACTCAAACCATGTATGTTTAAGGTGGGGAAAACCATATCTCTGTGTACGGAAAGAGACTGAGTTTTTTGGTGGTTTTTTTTTTTTCCCCTCAGTAGCAGTTTAGCAGTTTTAAGGTCTGATTAAACCAGGAGGAAACAGAAAATACTGGAAAATTTGAGGTTGGATTACTTCTCTGCAGTGAGAGGAAGAATCCTAAAAGAGAAAGGACACCCGAGCGTCATCAAATATTCTGTAGTTTTGGCTCAGAGCACTTGCAGTCACTGAGATAATAACTTGCCTTTCTGCACAGCTACTTTTTAACTCCTGCACATGCAGCTACTGAAGATAAAACCAGATGTATGCACACATACAAATAACAGTGACCTGAATGAAATCAGGTACTTCATGTAAAGATTTTTGACATGATTTTATTGTATTACTTGCCTTTTTTTTCCCCAGAAGTAGACAACTGGTAGTTTAAGAAGGATCTCTTTAAATATACTGGAGCACATTTAAAAGGCTGACAAGTTGTATTTGTGGTTTTCAAAAGAAATAATTTTTGAGTAGAGCTACCTTTTTTGGCATAAAGCAATTGGAAAGTACCATAGATATCTCAATAAAACACATCAAAAGTAACTTTCTATAGCTTGTTTTGACATGTCCACTTGTGGGTTGTAGCAACTTTAACTAAACATCATTTTTTTTCCTCTGTCAGTACAAACCATTAAAAACATTCAACAGAAAAAGCAAATAGAAATAACCCAGTCCTGTGTTTGCCTATTTTCAAATAAAAGGAGATACAGAAAGGAGTGGTCACTGCAGTTGAAAGTGCATTTTTCTGATTCATGTATTTGCTGTAACTATTTGCATAGGATTTAAATGTCTAAGAAAAATGTCCAACCATTTTATAGAGAATGTTGCATTGGAGAAACCTGAAAATTCTAATCTGATTTCATATTTACAAAGGTTTGTTTACTGTATGTGTGATCAATTCACAAAATGACAGCAAAATGTGGTAAATACAGTTTTGATGCTGAGACTCTTTGACCTTTTTATGGAGGAATAGAAAGCTTATCTGCTCTAGAACCAATCCTAAAGCAGCACATTGTGCTCATTTCATTTGAGATCTTATCCTTTCTCTCTCTTTCCTTCTCTCTCTTTTTCTCCCACCCTCCCTTCCTATGAACACTGAATGCTAAGTAATTTCCTTGTCAAGGTTGCTTATCAGGACTAGATTTACACTTGATATCATTTTGTAAGCATGTAGCAAATGGTTCATACATTAAGAGAAAAAGGGAGCAGACAGTGTTTGTGTCTGAGGAGGAAACGAATCTCAAAAAAATAAATGGCTGTTAATTAATATCCTAATAAAAAATAAATAAAAGATCATTCAATCACAAAACATGCCTAGGAAACAAGCAACGAAATTAAGTCTAAAAATAGGCCTGCATGCTCTTTATTTATCCTGAACCCTCAGAGGCACTTTCTGTTCAGGGATGGCGTGCAGGCAAGTTAAATGCATGATGGAGGATCTCCCTTAACCCCCTCCAAAAATTAATTGTAAAAAAAAATTGTCAAAAACATTTCAGTGCATCAGCATCCTGCCTCCTCCACAGCAATGTTTAAAATGACAATGCTTGTCTTAAAAGAGAAAAACATGTTTAAATCTTCATTGTGCCTAACCCAAGGTAATCATTTGCAAAGGCTGTGGGTGACCAGGTTGAAGTCAGCTAGTGGGAAGGATTGGGAGATGATCTGTACTAACTGAGGATAAACTTTCAGTGTAAGGATTTCCATTTTTTCAGTGATTTTTCTGGAGGGAGAGAGAGCCTAAAGCTTATTCCAGGCAGGTAGAAGTCTAAGCTTTGGCCAGCACACACAGTAGATGCAGCAATAACATCTTCTCTAGTGTCTGAAAATGAGAACCACTGATGTTTTCTCCAGAACTACATGACCCCCAAATGAAGAATTCCAAGACCTATGTTACAAAGAGATGAATCAGTAACACATTACTACTGAATTACACTAATGTAACCCACATAACCTGTTAAAACCTATCACTGAATAAGAACACCTATAGTGTTTTTTCATTATTGAGTCCCGAAATGCATCATAAGCATTTTGATAAAGGCATAGGAATATATCATATTGGGTTAGGCTAAGTGATAAACGAATGGCACATTAGGTCCTCTGCATTAAATGCCCATTGTTTTGCTTTCCTTCTGTGGTTCCCACACAGGAATACCAGGCAGCCAGTTCCTTCACAGGCATGAAACCATTTAATGTGCCCATCTTTGGGGACAGCACACTTGGAAGCAATGCTCTCCTGTCCTCTGTACTTAACCCTGGTGAGTGCCTCAGGGGCTCAGATTGTCTGAAGCCATTCAGGGCACCAGGTTCCCCTGTCTTCTTCATGGGCTTTGGTTAAACAAGCGGAAGCGCAGTGGTCTCACCTTGTCTTTCAGATGCGATTCTCAGTGGGTGAGAGGGATCTGAGGGCAAATGGCAGCCAATTCTTGCAGCATTAGAGAAGAGAACTTTGTAGAAGAGGTCTTCTGTGCTGCACAACACTGAAATCCTAATTTTTCCTAGCTTATGTGCTACAGCCTGGCAGAAAGGGAAAAGTAGATCTAGTTTTCACTTCTTTTCTGATCTCTTGCTCTTCTCTCAACCTGCTCCCCATTTTCTCTCCTGCAACCTGCATTATTTCCTGATTCTCATCATTACACCACTATTCTTTAGTGATGTATTTCTGTTTTCACCCACTTTCTTCTGCCTTTTACTCATTTTCCCTTCTCTTTCCACAGCTGTTTTTTCAGCGAAGTCTCATCCTTTGCTTGTTGTTGTGGACTGACTCAAATGGGAACCTGAGGATGAAAATCCTTCCCAGGGAAGATGCAGAAACCCAGGGATCTCACAATTTGCTAAAAAAAAGTTGCAGCTATGCAAGATTTCCAGTTTCTTCTCCATTAAATCTCCCAAGGCAATTCCACAAGTAAGGTGGAAGGAAGGTAGCCATGAAAACTGAAGGCTTAATAGTATCTGGTGCCTTCTGCTGATAAGCCTCTTCCCGACCCCAGAGTAGAAACTAATGATGCCATCTCCAGGGTGATGCATATCCTCCACTATGACCCAAGGATTAGAACAGAAAAGGGACAAATCTGGCATGAAGAGCATTATTTTGAAAGCAACTCAGGTAAGTTAAGATACAACAAGAATCATAAGTTGAAAAGGTGATATCATGCCTTATTCAGATCCCAGACAGAAATAGAGGTTTAGCTTAGACTATCTAGATTAAACATATAACTCAGAATTTGTGTCTGTCCCTCTCAGGTGACTGGACAAGTATCCAGTCTCTGTCAGATTTGAAACTCAGCCTCACCACCAATCTCTTCAATGCAGATGACACTGAAGGTACCAATTCTCAAGCAAAGGGCCATTGGACGTGATCTGATTACACTCCCCCATGGCCCTTCATAAAGAGTGAATGTGATGTTGCAGAAGGAGATCTATGGTGTGGTTTCCTTAGAAGAAAAGCAACATGAAAACTGAAGGACTTAAAGTGAGTTAAGTAACAGAGCCCACCAGGGGGACGCTGCTTTCTTCACAGAGACTGTGTGAATTCCCAGCCATTCCCCTCTTCCTTGCCAAACTTTGTTAGTCTGTAGTAACACTGTAGGGTCATAAAGTGCCAGGTAGGACCCTAGAAGTTCAAACGATGCCACTAGTGTGTTGCTGTGATGCAGCCCGGCTGATTAGAGTCCCAAGATGCACACCAAGAGAAGGTGGGCTGTGGTTCCATGAGGCAAACCAAGGCAAGAAGCCAATCCCTCCTTAATATGATTGACTTCTACTAGTGGACTTTAGTCACTGAGGATGGAAAATAGACTAAGCAAGAGAAGAAACTTTATTTTTTAATAGCTCGATTAAGTTGTGCATGATTCAAAATGCTTCTGACAAGAAATGCACTTAAGAGCTCTACTGTTACATCACACCAAGCAGCAATGGGATAAAGGTTAAAGTACTTAACTTCCAAAATAGTATAGAGCCAAGATCAATCAAGTGGGAACAAGTCCTGTCTAACATGTCTGCCCATCTTCTTAATAGTAGAGTGGTACATAGTGCAAAATCAGATTCTCCCAGTTAATTTAGAGTGTGGCACTGGCACTGTGCCATATACTGCCCATGGTAATTTCTGAACCTTATAGTAGGAAGCCAGATAAATCCATGGTTGGTCAGCTGTGATTTTAATTACGATTTCAAACTGATTCAAGTGAGAACTTAAAAGATGTGTTCAGGACTCGTTTAGTTTCCTACCTTTCATGAAAAAAACCATGGTACAAATTCTAAATAACCCTTTGCTGCCACCTTCTTCAGGAGGCACCCACATTTCATTGATTTTGCCTCCTGATATCTGGGCATTTCTTAGGGATTCAGAAGTCACCTTTCCATAGATTGAAATCCCGGAACTCACTTTTCAGTAACATCTTCTACTTCACATTGAAACTCATGTTCATGAGCGAAGCCTTCAGAAGGTCCCATTAAGAGGTTTCCTTCACTCTGTAATATAGGAGCTTCCCTTGTGGTCAGTCATGTAAGGACAGTCACACTGCCAACACCTCTCTGCAAATTCAGCCAGATAGGGAACATTCCCGGGCCCCAAGGCCAACAGCACTGCCCATCCTGCTTTCCACGGAGGCAGAGTCTTCCCTCCAAACAGGCAGCCACATTGAAACTGCCCATAGGGAGTAACTGCTGGTCTGCACAACCCAAACCACTCCTGTGCACAACCTTGGTAACAAAGCTTTCCCATAGCTGGGCCAGGTCAAACTCATATCAGGGACAAGAATAATAAATTAACAGTCCTGCTGCCTGTGTCCTGGCCTGCCTAGATCCCTAGGAAATGGCCTAAGAAACAAAGTACAACGTAGTGCTACCATGTCATCTGATCTCCAGTTCTGGCAATCAGTAGATGAAGGTTTCCATTAACCAGAGCTACACATGGATCATCAGTTTTAATAGATATCACTCTCTGTTTTGTCTCATTTGGAATTTTTCTAACCTTTTTGAACTTACTGCACTTCCACACTCCACCACATCCTGTAGCAACAGGTTAGTATGGTTCTACTGCGCAAAAAAAAATCTTCCTTTTACAATGTTGAACTTGCTGCCATTATGAAAATAGTGACTCATCATTTCCTCTTTCTCTTCATCACAGCATTCACATATGTTTAGATCTCTTATCATATATCTTCTCTTGTCCAAATTAAAGGAACCATGTTTATTCAGCCTCTGTTTGTATGCAAGCTGTTTGATCGCTCCAGTAAGCCTTATTCCTTTTCTTATTACCAGGGAGACAGGGAGCTACCAGAAGTTCATGCAGTACACAAGATACAGAAGTGTCACGAATTTAAAGAGGCAGCAAAATATTCTTCATTTTTCTGTGTTTTGGGGGTTTTTTGCATTCTCTATGCTGTTGGCTTATTAATACCAGTAGAGGATGTTAAAATCTTTGTTAATTGAACCAGTCTTCAAAAATGTTGAGGTAAATTCTGAACACAATCTTTATGAACATTCAGCGAGAGATGTGATCCTAAGGAGCTCTTAAAAAAGATTTCAGCACTTGCTTTATTCTCTCAGCCAGTCAGATGCTATTAGGTGTTACAAGAAGAGCCTCCTACTAAAAAAGAAATGGGAAAGCTCTGACAGACTTCATTAGCAGACAAACAAACCTACTTGACCTATTTTCACAGTCTTCAGATGGAAACACAGTGAGCTCTTTGCCCATATCTCTGCTCTCATCTCCATACTTTCTATTGTCTTGGATGACTCTGAAACCATAGGAGCATGGAATGAATTTTGCCCAGCTGGCCCCAATAGCTACATTGGCTCAAAGAGACCCAGAAAGACACAGATGTCTTTAGCAAGTGTAAAAAGGCTTCACCCTTACAAAGAATTCAGTACATTTTCGCACCCTATTAATTAGTACAAGGAGAAAGTATTAGGCAGACTTGTGTAATTGTGCTGGTCCACTAATCTAAGCAATAGTATTTGTTTTGACTTGCGAGTAATATATGATACATTTTTTCATAATTATGAACTTCATCATAAGGATAGGCAAAGAGATTTTAATCTCAAGTTGATAAATTCTTCAGGGCTGGGTAACAGGTGGAGCCATTTATCTCTGTACTAACTTGATCGTGTTTACAAACCAATTGATGAATTCTTCAGAGGAGTTCCAGGCCCACCTTGTTACTTATTTATTAACCACACAGATCCATGGGAATCCAAACTGGGTTTACAGCACAGCTTGGTAATTCAAAGCTGTATCTGCGTACAATTCCCTCTTCCTCAAAATAGAGATTTATCCCTGCATGCCTATTAGTTACAATGAACATTGTCTCAATGGTCAGAAGTCTCAATTATCCAAACAAATCCCTTATGACATTGGGATAATTGAGCTCAGCTACTCTTGTGGATAGTTGAAATACCAACATTCCCGTGTAATTTCTCATTAGGATTTAAGTGAGCTTAGATTATATCTTAGAAGTCTGTCTTTGATCATAGAGCTATAATGCAAACATGGTGATGACATTATTCCCACACAATTAGTCATTCCTCTTAAAGTGTATTTTAAATATTAAGGATGATATGTCTTCTTGTAAACTCTCCCTAGTTTACCCAGAGAGCTTAACTCCTAAATCAGTACACCAGAAGACTGAGATGGTGACAATCTATTTTTAATCGGAAAAATGAGACGTCATAATACAGTGTAAATTTCAGCAAACAGTAGCTACTCTCAATGGAAGCAGGAACCTCCAAACAAATCACACAATTATATTCCTGAAATTAAATGAGAAAATTAGTTTAGGATAATAACACATCAAGCTTCACGTGTCTGGAAGATAAGGCATTGCCTCAGTGAACACAAATAAATAGTATGACCCCACTGGGAAAAGGCCACCAAGTTGAAAAACAATTCTTGAGGAAATTTACTGTCACTGGGAGCTTCTGGGACAGTGCAACAGGCATGGGGGATGATGCTCAGGAGTGGAAGTTGCCCACTTTTCAAACACAGACAAAATATCTAATCTGCTCCCAAACTGGTTCTCTGGGTGAGACCACACCTTGACCTTTGGTGCCATGAACAGCACAAGCAGAGAGAGCCAGAGCAGGACAACAGTGGGGTTCATTCATGGAGTCTCACATGAGAAAGGTATAGAGTGGGCAGTCAGGTGTAGGGCATGGGCACTGCTAAAACACACATGCATGGCTTTTGGCTTAGTTTATTGCAGGGCTAGCCA